>NC_073744.1:185023662-185354400 GCF_029784135.1 Toxorhynchites rutilus septentrionalis | reverse complement strand
CATTTGCGATGACAGTGGTACGGTGTCGACTTTCAATGTGGGGTCATAATTTGGACCTAAATATGTCGCATTACAGGTCCGTCCAATTAGCGAAATGTCGACTGTAGTTTCAATCTAGAAGCAATTTAAGAATTGGTGAAACTTGAATAATCGGGAAAGTCCCCAACCATCAATAAGCTCAGAACAACTGCCAAATTCTCATACTACTCATATACCGGAAAACAAATTATGAAAAAATCAATTTGTGTTTTATTATTATTTTGGATATTATTTTAGAAAGCATTGAACTGTATTTCGTAAACTCTTTTTTGGAAGGTTTAATGGCCCTGAAAAGCGCCGTGTTTTATGGAATGGTTACAATTTAGAAAACTTAGTACTCGTAGTTTTGAAAAAAAAACCATTTCGAACACCCTCGATGCCGCCTTGTTCTAGAATTGCCACCAAAGCAGTTTGTATAAAGAACAAACTTTTTTCTTCTGCTACCTGATGCCGTTTTGCGATTGCGTTTGCCACTCGCCACTCGCTGCAACTGCCTGTTGTTGTCTTGATGTCCACCGAACCGAATGTGGTCTGTTCTGAATGCGGGTTTTCTTCTCGTCGCGAGCAGCTTTGCCATCCAACTCGATCACTTCGGCGGCCGAAACCATATAACGGCGGCTAGATGGACTGGTGCACTGGTACTCACTCGCTCGGCCTAGATACCCTTGCGGAGCAATTGGCGGATACACCTACGGGGAACTGTAGACCTGCACTGTTCGAGTGGGACTTTGCTATTCCCTTTACTTTTCCTCCTTTGCCATGTCCAGACATGGCTGCTTGGGTTGGTTTGTTGATGTGTTGTAATGCGAAACGATGTGGTGTACGGTTTGGATGAGAATGATCGTTACGATGGTGATGATGTTGGATTAAAGAGGCTTTAAACTTTTCAGTTCATTCGCCTCTGAAAAATCGTTACGACAGCGGAGTGGGGATGTTTATGCTGACTGGTTGGCTCGAGAATTACGCATGTGTGAGACTGCGACCAATGTTTCGTTCATTTTTTTTTCTTTCAGCTAGGGCTTCCTCGCACACCTTGATCCGGAACAGGTAATTTTCGATGATTTTTCGGCACATATGGGGCGGTATCTCGGTCATAACTTCACAAATGTTGTCTTTCAAATGTTCAAGAGTTTGCGGAGAGTTGGCATAGACACGGTTTTCCGCATAACCCCACAAAAAAAGTCTAGCGGGTTCAAATCGCATGATCCTGACGGCCAATTGGCATAACCAAAACGCGAAATTATGCGTCCCTCAAATTTCGTTCGAAATATGGCCATGTTCGGTCGTGTTGTGTGGCACGTGGCGCCATCCTGCTGAAACCACATGTCATCCGTATTCATATCTTCAATTTATGGCAAAAAATCGGGTCACATGCGGCCATAGCGCTCACCATTCACAGTTACCGTCTCGCCGTCCTCATTTTCAAAGAAATACGGCCCGATGACTCCACCAGACCATAATGCGCACCAAACAGTGACTTTTGCCGGTTTTTCATCATTTTCATAGTATAATTTAACGAAATTAATACGTTGTGCGATGCTAAAACGATCCATATTGTAAAATGGCAGACATTCAACTAACGATATGACGCTTTGGTTGACAGCTATGTCAAACGGTTGTCAGCGCAGGGCTGGATACTTTCGGAAGCCCGAAATGGAAAACCCTGTATTTCCTATCAATTGATGCAAACTCCTTTGTGATCTATTGAGAAATGCTCGAGTTATAAGCGTTCCAAATCTTGCATTTTTTCCTACTTGTTCAGTGCCTAGATTCTCATTTCACCCCCTATATCTTCCGGTTAGACGTAGTCCTATGTCAAAAAGTTTGTAATCTGTAACTACAGATTCTTGGGTTTATACAGTCTGAAAAATACAGATACTGATTATTCTGTAGATATGGTAACCCTGCCGTAGACTGCCTGCAATGGATTGGGTGGATTACGGTGCAACAGCGACAATATTACTTTTTTTTGTTCAGAGAGACTGTTTGGTCACCCGTTGAGAAAACAGTGCGAAGGCAAACGGAAATGACTCTAACGAGAGTCAACAAACGGCAACAAAAAAATGCTGTTGTTTGCGGGAATAATCGTAAATCAAACAGGACTTGAAACTGAGCGCGGAAAAGGCTTCCGATAATAGCCTTGAGAGTTCGATTTTTGACGGATTTTTTTTCTCCACGTCGCACAGCTGCGAAATTTTTGCGACGGGTTTGCGAAGCAATCCATAATTAACTGCCCCATGGTATCGAGAGGGAAATTCTTTCCGAAAATTAATGGCAAACATTCCGGATATCGTAATCGCTTCAAGTGGTTCTCGTTCTGTGGTCAATGGCGAACATTCACCTTCCAACCGTCCGAAGGAAGGTGATTAATAGCTAATTGGATTTCATTTTCCAGTCGATTTTTCTTCCCCCTTCCACGACTGAATTGATCTCTAAATCTACGGGCCCAGCAGCCAGTGGTCATCAACACTTACCCACCGAACAAATGTGATCTGAAGAGGATAGCTTAACCTGCATTCGGGGGTAAAACAAACACATCCCCTAATGACACATACACCCGCTCACACGCACAGCTGGAACGATTTATTTGCCCGTTTTCTCGTATTAATGGATTAAGTGTTTTTCCATCATCATGTGTGATCCGGCAACGGCGGAAACAATAGATTCGACCCCCCCCCCCCCCCCCCCCGGCATCCAATTTCAGTAGGACACCGATAATAAATATGTTCTAGTTTATCTCCCTGGCGTGAAACAAATCATTCGATTTGCTTTCTCTTCATCCGGGGACCGAAGTCTTTTCTGGAAAGGGGTGGTAGCGGTCCAGGCGGCCAGGCCGGAAGCGAAAATCACATAATGAAAATGATGACAAAACATAATTTCCACAGCCAATCTCGGTCCTGCTGTTGGTCCGCCGGAATGCTGCGCTGCTGGTATTAAGGATCGATTTATTGCCAACTGTGGTGCTAAATGGTAAAAAATGATGTTAATTCTCCTAAGGCGAACTGTTTCCTCGCCGGGTGTTTGTTGTGTCCTTTCTTCCGGGGCTGGAAACTGGTTGGATGGAAAGATTTACGGCATGATATGTGGTCTCATTAGGAAGTGTCATAGGAGATTTTTAGAAACGCTTGTAATGGGGGGAACCGGAATGACACATTGGCTGTGTTCGCCTACTTCCACAGTAGGTCACAGTAGGCTATTACTCAACGGATTGTTTCGATTTGTGTGCAAGTTTTTAGACAACGGGCCGAATGGTTTTGACATTTTTCTGATCGAATATTTTCTACAATGAAAAATGTCACCGATGCCGAAAAGTTAATCTGAAAAGAGGTCTAATCATTGGAATTGCATTGTGACAACGCTTATTTATTATAATACCATAGCAATGTTGAAAAAGAAGGATAGTGGCATTAAACGGGCTATTAAGTCTGACATTAAAACTAAATTGAAAGTAACGCAAAATGCGATTCAGGTGGTTTCCGCTGTCGAGTAGACCATGGGATAGTGCTAATCTGAACATGTGGATTGGGTGAATGGTAAATCGAGTCGATAAGAATTTTGCTTGTTAGATCTATTTTGCTATCATAGATACTGAACCAAGTCGATAGCATCGATCAAGAGAAAGCTATCGGTGCAATTGTCATAATTTTTGGTTGTTGTTTTGTTTGCTCGATATCTCGATTTACAAAATACGAAATTCTGCTCGATGTGATATTGATGTTCGATTCGATTTACACAACAGTGTCCAGTATCTTTTTTTTTCACACTTCGAATGGTTGATTTCGCAATGAACTCATCAGTGAAGTTTATCTTATAGGGGAACTGGGGGTAAGCCCAGCCCCTTAGGGGAAAATATTGTTTTGTGAGATTTGAGGGCACATATTGTTATGTTTCCCTCACATAGTCATTGCTGAGATTTTTTTCCATGAGATATAAGAAACAACAGTGCTTTTAAACGGTAATTTTGCAAGTTCTAGTCAATTTTCAAAGCTGACATAAAACAGAGTTCACCAACCAGTGCGGGTGAAACCGGCACCCTCCATTTGTCAATAAATATACTTGGCACCAACTGAACCAGTTTAAATGTGGCAACCACCAAATGGGAGGTATTCTATTTCTAGATGTCGCTATCGAATATGTTTCGAATCGCTCAACTGATTCCGGAGATATGGTCGGAACAAGCTCCGATGAACATAGCATATGGAAAAGAAAGAAATTGGATACTAGGCAAATCTATCATGTGGCACCTCAGACCACACTACAATTCTAAGTCCTAGTTTGGAGCTTACGCCACAATGAGGTTTGGGAGATGTCCAATTCTTGAGAACGCCGTGCAATCGACTGATATGGGTCATTTCGGATGAATTCACTTGCGACTACGATATTTTCGTTTCGGTAGTAATTTTCAATAAGTATTAAGCGTTGCTTGTTCGTGTTCATGATGAAAATGTTGATTTTGACTACCGTTTTGACATTGACAAATCATTGACAACTGTAGTTATTAATTGATGACCCTTTATAAGGTTTTATTAAGTTAGAAGCTAGGAATGACTTTTCATTTTATAGCAGCGGTCGTAGTAGGCGTATCTGGAATCTTTCCACAAAGAATTCTTTGGAAAACCTTTATCTCTCGACGGTAAAATTTCACGTTGATCCGTTTTTTTTAAAGTTGTGCAGGATGGAAGCCGAGAAAAGAAATGATTGATTTTGGACACCCACATTAGAAATTCGGCGCGAAATCGCTTAAAGTGGCTATAACGACCGTGTATGATATGCTGAAGCATCTCCGTGAATGTACAACTGTTGTCAGGATAGATCAGAGGACGCGTCGTAGTGGAACTGACAATCAGAAGCTGTGGTTGAAGGCGTTGAGAACAATTGAGGTAAACTCGGGACTCTCGGACTGCGACATCGCCAAAAAACACAACTCGTTCCAAAGTACCATTCGGAAAACCCGTACATGAGAAGGTTATCTTAAACAAAATCTGGATGTAGAAAGACGCACTCGAAAGTTGTACAACAAGATTTTGATGAATTATGAAGGATACATGCTGATGAATGACGAAACGTACGTGAAGATGGATTTTGAACAGCTTCCAGGTCTGAAACGCTATAAGGCCACTGTCGAGGAGATGTCCCCGGCAAATTTCGTTTTCTCTGATAAATTTTCCGGAAAGTTCTTGATTCGACGAGGGATTTGTAGCTGTGGACAGAAAAGCAAGATTATTGTCACAAACAAGACAATGAACTCGAAAATGTATAGGGAAGAGTGCCTGCACTCCGTTTATTAAGGCTCATAAAGATCCGGTGAAGTTTCGACCAAATTTGGCAAGCTGCTACTGTAGTCCAGAGGTGCTTCAGTGGTACCGCGACAATGGGATCGATTACATTGAAAAAGCCCTCAAATCTCTCAATTGCTCCCAATTTCGTTCAATCGAAAAATATTGGGCAAGTGTCAAGCGGAAATCAAAGAAGAGTGCCAAAGTGACTCGGGAAGCAGCAAACATGGAGAGATCGTGGAACCAAATGGTCGCTGAAGTTAACCAACACACATTCGCTATCCAACTCTTGACGAGTAAAGTTCAGTGTCGGTATTGTGCGTTGCCACTTTTACTATTGTGCTATTGGTATAGTGTAGGAGTGAAGGTCATTGCTGTCCGCTTTCGAATTGACCTTTTGTGAAGTGGAACAAAGGAAGCAGCGCTCTTGCAGCTTGCAGCCCTTGGCGGCTGTTGAACATCGGCATAACGGGATCGCCATCGTGTGGCTGTCGTTAACGGGAATTATCATCGCGTGACCGTGTGAGCTATTCTTGCGCTATTGTGTTGATCCATAGCGCGTAGCCTCTGTCTCTCCCTGGTTAGGGCAGTAGAGCGCAGTATCGGAACAACTTTTATATTAAGGTACACATATTTAATATTAATATTATTATTCAACTCATATGTTCATTGCTTAACATTATCATCATAATTTTTTTTGTTTGTTTTGTTATTTTTTTTTGAGATTATTGTTAAAATCAATAATAGATTAAAAATAAGACACAAATTTTTGTAAAATGGAGAATAGTGGAGAATCTCCAGAGATGGAGATCTCCGATAATGAATCCCATTTAAGATCTGGGAAAAAACAAACGAGTCCCTCAAAAAGAAGATAATTCTTCTGGGGACGAATCTGCTCATCCTTTCAAACCCCCATCTAAGAAAATAGCAAGCCTCCCTTCTGAACCCACTGTTACTTCCACTCCCCCTCTCTCATCATCGATTTCGCTTCCCCCTTCTGATGTTTCCGATCCAACCCAATCCTCGTCCTCGTCCTCGTCTTCGTCCTCGTCTTCTCCCTCTGTTGTCTCCGCTCCACGTGTCAGAGTTTATCCAGAAGATGCACCTGGAACTGGCCCTTGGGTTGTTTTCCTCCGGCCAAAACCAAAAGGAAAAAGCCTTAACGTGATTCAGATCATGAAAGATCTGGCCAGATACTCTTCCGTATCTGAAATTCGCAGGGTTAGACCGAACAAATTGCGGGTTGTCGTGAATGAACGGAAACACGCAAACGAGATTGTTGCTGACCAACACTTCACTCTCGAATATAGAACATTTATACCCTCCCATAACGTAGAAATTGAGGGGGTGATAACTGAAACGGGTCTGACGAGCGAACAAATAAAAAAAGAAGGAAAAGGCAAGTTCAAGAAGCTTCCCTCAATGGAAGTAAAGATCTTGGACTGTCGCCAACTCGGGAAACTCTCCCATGATGGGGACCAAACTAAATTTACGCCGTCAGACTCGTTTCGAGTCACCTTTGCTGGTGCCGCCCTCCCTGACTACGTTATGGTGGACAAATTGAGACTACCTGTGCGACTCTTCGTGCCAAAGCCCATGACTTGCAACAAATGCAAGTCAGTTGGTCAAACTTCAGATTATTGTGCCAACAAGGAGCGCTGTGCCACTTGCGGAGAGCAACATGAGGGGAAATCCTGCAGTGCGACTGAGCATAAGTGTCCATATTGCGGAGGATCCCCACACGCGCTCTCAGCTTGTGAAACTTACAAGAGTCGCTGGGAGAAACAGAAGCGCTCTTTAAAGGAACGCTCGAAGCGCACTTTTGCGGATATTTTAAAGGGCGCTTCTCCACTGGCCCAACAACAACAACCAATCTCAACACACAATAGCTTTTCCACGTTGCCAGTTGATGAAATGGAAGCGGACACAGCTAGCGGGGGCACACCGTTTATTTTCAAAGGGAATCCCCGGCGCAAAATGTGACCACTCCCAAAGTTCAAGAACAAGTCCCCCCGGTGATACCCCCAGTTAGATTGCCTAAAAAATCGAGTGCAGCGGACAAGCAAAATCAGGTTCCTCCTGGCTTCCGTGGGAATAGTTCACCTTCGAACGACCCAGCACTCGAGGGGACATCAAAAACCCCAACTGTCCCTGTTTTGCCGTCCAGCTCAACTTCCCAATCGGGATTTATAAAGTTGTCTGACCTTTTGGATCAAATCTTCAAGTGTTTCAATGTTTCCGACTCCATCAGAACCCTTGTCATCTCAATGCTTCCAGTATTAAAGACAATTTTACAGCAATTGATGCAAACATGGCCCCTCCTTGCAATGATTATCTCTCTTGATGTCTAATTTAGATAGAGAGGTCGGAGATATCACTGTTTTTCAGTGGAATTGTCGTAGTCTTATCCCTAAATTGGATACATTAAAATTTTTAATTCATAACTTCAATTGTGATGTTTTTGCTCTGTCCGAAACTTGGCTTTCTTCGCGAGATGATATCTCTTTCCACGATTTTAATATTATACGCTTGGACCGCGATGACAGATACGGAGGGGTGCTATTGGGGATCAATAAGTGCCACTCATTTTTTCGAATTGACCTTCCACCTATTGGAGGGATCGAAGCTGTTGCTTGTCATGCAAACATCAGAGGCAAAGACCTCTGTATTGTCAGCTTGTATTGGCCTCCGAGAGCTGCGGTTAGCCGCAATCAACTTGTTGACATGTGCTCACTCCTTCCTGAGCCACGATTGATCTTGGGAGACTTCAACTCTCACGGAACTGCCTGGGGGGAACAGTATGACGACAATCGTTCATTGTTGATATATGACCTTTGTAACAACTTCAATATGACCGTTTTGAACACTGGGGTAACAACACGTGTGCCTAAACCTCCTGCTAACCCAAGTGCTCTTGACCTCTCGCTTTGCTCGAATTCACTATCGTTAGATTGCAAGTGGAATGTAATCCAGAACCCCAACGGTAGTGATCACTTGCCAATCAAAATTTCCATCACCATTGGTTCGAATTCTTCTGAATCTATAAACATGGCATATGACCTCACAAGACACATTGACTGGAAAAAATATTCGGACGCGATTGCTCTAGCCATCAATTCCAGAGATGGTTTACCTCCATTGGAGGAGTATAACTTCCTTTCTCGTTTGATCTATGACAGCGCGGTTCGCGCTCAAACGAAACCCATCCCAGGTTCCACCATTTCCCGAAGGCCTCCCAATCTATGGTGGGATAGCCAATGTTCCAAGCTTTATGTAGAAAAATCGAATGCATTTTAAGCTTTTCGGAAACGTGGAACCCCTGAAAATTTTCAAACGTATTTAGCCCTTGAAGATCAATTTAAAAACTTAATCAAAGGAAAAAAAAACGTGCTTATTGGCGAAATTTCGTGGGAGGTTTGTCACGAGAAACGTCAATGAAAAAATTATGGAAAGTGGCTCGAAACATGAGAAATCGCTCTTCAACGAATGAAAGCGAAAAATATTCACATCGATGGATTTTTAATTTTGCACGGAAGGTTTGTCCCGATTCCGCTCCCGTGCAGAAAATTGTTCGAGATATACCACAAGATAGGTGCGATCTTGATTCCGAGTTTTCAATGGTAGAATTCTCTCTTGCTCTGCTCTCATGTAACAATTCTGCTCCGGGATCGGATAGAATTAAGTTCAACTTGCTGAAAAATCTCCCTGATGTGGCAAAACATCGATTGTTGAACTTATTCAATCGGTTTCTGGAGCATAATATTGTTCCAGATGATTGGAGACAAGTACGAGTTATTGCTATTCAAAAATCCGGAAAACCCGCGTCCGACTTCAATTCGTACCGCCCAATAGCAATGCTGTCTTGTATACGGAAATTGTTGGAGAAAATGATCTTGTTTCGCCTTGATCGTTGGGTTGAAAAAAAAATGGCTTACTCTCAGATACACAATATGGGTTCCGCAGGGGCAAGGGGACGAATGATTGTCTTGCGTTGCTTTCTTCAGAAATTCAAATGGCTTACGCCGAAAAAAAACAAATGGCTTCAGTATTCTTGGACATAAAGGGGGCCTTTGATTCTGTTTCAATAGAGGTTTTGTCAGACAAATTACACTCTCGGGGTCTGCCGCCTCTATTGAATAATATGTTATATAACTTGCTTTGTGAGAAACATTTGAACTTTTCTCATGGAGATTCGGCAGTATGTCGGTTCTCTTACATGGGCCTCCCCCAGGGCTCATGTTTAAGCCCCCTTTTGTACAACTTCTATGTAAGCGACATCGACAATTGCCTTACACAAAATTGCAGCCTAAGACAACTTGCAGATGATGGAGTGGTGTCTGTCGTAGGATCAAACGAATCCGACCTGCAAGGACCCTTACAAGATACTTTGAACAATTTTTCAACCTGGGCCATTGGGCTAGGGATCGAATTCTCCACGGAGAAAACAGAGATGGTGGTTTTTTCTAGGAAGCATAGACCAGCAAAACCAAAGCTTCAACTTTTGGGTAAACCGATCACTCATGCTATGTCATTCAAGTATCTTGGGGTCTGGTTCGACTCCAAATGTACTTGGGGGGCCCATATTAGGTATCTGAGTAAAAAATGTCAACAAAGAATAAACTTTCTCCGTACAGTTACCGGCACCTGGTGGGGAGCCCATCCCAAAGATCTTATTATGTTGTATCGAACAACTATTCTCTCAGTGATGGAGTATGGCAGTTTCTGTTTTCAATCAGCTGCCAAAACACACCTCATTAAACTCGAGCGAATTCAGTATCTTTGTCTCCGTATCGCGTTGGGATGTATGCCCTCAACGCATACCATGGGTCTCGAGGTTTTGGCAGGCGTACTCCCATTATCTCTTCGGTTCCTCATCCGGTGTAAGGTTATGAATCCATTGGTGATCGGAAATTTTGAGCAATTGATCGAGCTAAATTTTCATTCTGGATTCATGAGTTCATATCATGAATTCATCTCCATGCAGGTTGATCCTTCTTCGTATATTCCCAACCGTGTTTGTTTCCCTGACTACATCAATTCCTCTGTACATTTCGATCTGTTCATGAAGGAGAAAATCCATGAAAATCCAGATTATCTTAGATTGGGGTTCGTTCCTACGATCTTCAATGCAAAGTATGGGCGTATCAATTGTGATAATATATACTTTACTGATGGGTCCTCTATGAATGAGTCCACAGGATTTGGAGTGTTCAACGTATTTTTTAGCACCTCACACAGTCTTCAGTATCCTTGCTCAGTGTATATTGCTGAATTGGCAGCAATTCATTGGGCGCTGGACAGCGTCGCCTCACGACCTGTTGAACACTATTACATTGTAACGGATAGTCTTAGCTCTGTCGAAGCTATCCGTTCAGTGAGGCCGGAAAAGCACTCGCCGTACTTCCTTGAGAGAATACGAGAAATTTTGAGTGCTTTATCCAGACGCTGTTATGTCATTACCTTTGTCTGGGTCCCTTCACATTGCTCAATTCCGGGTAATGAGAGGGCTGACTCATTGGCAATGGTAGGTGCAATTGAAGGCGATATATATCAGCGTCAAATCGCCTTCAATGAATTTTATTCTTTAGTTCGCAAAAATACCATCGCTAACTGGCAACGCAAGTGGAATGAAGATGAATTGGGCCGGTGGTTTCACTCGATTATCCCTAAGGTTAGCCTCAAACCGTGGTTCAAAAGTCTAGACTTGAGTCGGGACTTTATCCGCACCTTCTCCCGACTCATGTCCAATCACTGTTCGTTAGATGCACTACTCTTTCGTTTCAATCTTGCCAGCAGCAATCTCTGCGTTTGTGGCCAAGGTTATCACGACATCGAGCACGTTGTTTGGTCATGCGAGGTGTATCTGGTCGCCAGATCGAATTTAGAAAACTCCCTTCGGGCCCGAGGAAGACAGCCCAATGTGCCTGTGAGAGATGTGTTGGCTCGGTTAGACCTTGATTACATGTCCATATATATGTTTTCCTTAAAGCTATAGATCTTCGTGTGTGATTGTCCCTACATCCTTATACCCTCCTTTCCTTCCTTTGCGGGTAATTCTTCCCCTTGCTATGAATAGTAGAATAAGTTGAAATGTAAATAAACTATAGATATACGAATAGATTTAAGAATTGAGTGTTCATCAACATTGTTACAATTTCCTTATATCCCATCCTTCTCCTAAAAATATGTCACCCTTCTAAACTCGAGTACACCGCGAGTAATCGGTTTTCCACCTTACTAACCATAGATGTAAGAAAATTGTTTATATATATATATAGTTTTAAAATTAGTAAGTAAACGAAAATTCAACCGTAACGGAAATTCAACCGTAACGGAAATTTTTTTTCAACGTTTGTTTGAAAGAACAATAAATTATTTGCAGTTTGATATAAATACATTTTTTTTGTACCTTTAACCAATCTTTAACCAATGAACGAAAACCAATTGTCAACAGATTCTCAACCAGTTTCGTGATTTTCTTTTTTATTCTAGTACCATTGCATTTCCACCATTCCCGGAAACGGTTCATTCACAGCTAATTCGATTACCACTACTGGGCTTTGTTTGAACCCTTCTCCAGCACCTCAAAGGGACAACAACCCTCGGTGGGATAACCCCAAAATTATCTTTATGGATGTTTTCTCTGACCATTAAAATACCACTCCCTTTCTCCGCGCGCTCTCTGCCCGAGGTTCGGGTGTCAAGCGAACATCAAACAAGCACAAAACCGGACGCAATTTCACCCTTTCTCCAAAAGGGAGAGTGAAGCTCCAGTTTCAGTCCTCTACCGAGTCCTGGTCGAGGGAAAACGAAGGGAATGTTCATATGCAAATTCCCCCGAAATGCGGCGCTCGGTGTACGCTGCGGTAACTTTGATAAAACGGCCTAATAATTAGTTTGTTAAAGTAATTTATCTTAATCTTTGCCTACGATAGCGAGCGGTGGAAGCGGTAATCTTCTGCTGCTCGTTCAACAAGAAGAAATGAATCCTTTCTCCTGCGACTTCCCGGAAAACTTTCCGATCCGATCTGACCATGCGGCCAACTGCGGAGGAGCGTAATTTGTGTTTGAACAAAGTGCCCCGGCCATATATTATCGCGTTTAATGCGTCCCAAAATTTCCCACCCCGGACAGCTTGCGCTCAAATGGAAGCAAAGCTCTGTTACAAGAGACGAGGCTTCAAGAGACGTTCTGGAGGTTGGGGGGGATGGAGGAGTTTTTAAGTAGCTGCATGTGAGCATTAGTAGAGAATCGTTTGTCTGTTTGGCGCTATCTTGGTTTCCTCGGCACGGTTCCTCGGGAAGGAATATCCGAGTCGTGGGGTGAGATTTTATAACTTAATCAAGTGGGAGCTTCCTCCGTCGGGAGCTTCCACAGAAGAGGCCTAACGGAGAGGCAGTTTTGTGGCCGAGAAGTTAAATTTTATGTTTTTTGATAATCCACCCCTTCACAGTCGGTGCTGCCGGTGTATCACACATAATAATTTGCGGCCGGTCGGACCGTCGGTCGTCCTTGGGATGACGGTTTCGGATCGGTGGAATGTGAAAGGGTTCGAAGCGAACCGGATCCCGGATCGGAGGAGAAGTTTGAGTGAGAAATAGTGTTACTGTGTGATAAGAAGTTTTTTCGGACTCGTAGTTTGGAAAGTGGCAAAACAGAAGGGAATTACAAACAACTGTTACATTTCGGGTCCGGGACAATGGCATCTTCTCGCTTAGGACGTGTGATTTATTGCGGAAATTAGACATTTTACGGGCTGTGTAGTCCGGTTTGGCAGGGCGAACCTCTCCATCGGTCCCGTTTGGCTGCCTTCGAGGCAATTAATCTTGTTTCGAACCTGTTTTTTGGGACAATGGATTTGAAGTTTTTTTGAGTGGAACTACAGTCGTCTGCCATGATTCGGATTATAAGTGCTGTTTTCCAGTACTTTTTTCATGTTTTGCAACCATCATCCGAAATTTCCACTCCTCGATGGGTCTCCAGAAGTGGAGCAAATGTGGCGATTGATCTCCAGAAAAAATGAAATCATTCCTGGTTATTAAAACATCGCATTAAAACATTAAAACATCCAGGAGAATTCATTTCAAAAAGGGAGAATAGTTTAAAAAAATAATATCACAGCTATGTTGCTTTGGGTAAAAAGTGTTGAGATCAAAATTCAGTCAACATAAACATGGAGCATTTCTTAGAATGTATATATCTACGAGTTATGTTCAAAAGGTATCGCGACTTTTGAATTTCCGCGGGCTACGAATGTTTGATTTTCGATTTTTTTTTTGACGTAGGACTACGTCTTTCATTTCTATACCGTGCTGTAAAATCAAAGTTTCGAAAACGAAAGCGTTACGCCGGAGACCGAGATTTTGAGTGTTAATAGCTCCTAAACAACTGAACGAAATGGTATGATAAACACTTCATTCGAAAGATAAAATGTCTACGCGTTCTATACTTGTTACTTTTTGATCCAAAAACTTGTTTCAATAGTCTTAAAATTGCTTTCAAAACAGGCTATTGAAATCACCAATCGGTATATAAGCGAGCGCCGCTCGGAAATCCACTCCAGTTCTAATTGAACAGCGATTGGAGCATGTTGTCGCTGTTGTGGTGAAGCTCTTCGTTTATCATGAAAGCGCTGATGAACGGTGTCACCAAGAGCCTGTTTGTGCACCTTAGGCCAGACATGAATTCATCAGGAGGGGAGTGATGCCACAAACGGTTCCCCGGGAAGATCTCGAAAGCAGCCGCCACACACACACACACACATACACGCGCGGAATTCTTTCCGTTTAGATGCCATTCAGCATCGAGAAAGATCCGGAAAATAATCTGCCAGTTCCTCTGGGAATTTAAAAATACATTCATGTGAAAGAGTTTATTTGAATGTTTTCTGTCCATGTAACACTGTGACCAAATACATTTGGTTTTGTGATTTTTCAATCAATCGCAATTAAAAGGATAGCTTCAGAAGATTATTCTTCCCCATCAGTAGGATATTTCCGTATCCAATATTGTATGCGCCCGCAATCGATTATTGCTCAGTCGCCGAAAGTTCCGAGCTCAGAGAGTTCATTCCCCTCTAGTTTGCCTTCCAAATTGCCATCGTAAACCACACCTTCTCTCGATTCAATCACACACAAAAAGCATACTTAAGCGATATTCTGGTGGTGAGACACATTCATTTTCAGGCATTCTTTGTGTGGACACCGACTGGACAACATCGCTGCTGGACGGGCTGGACGGCGAGGGATCGAGTGCCTATCTCAAGGCAAGAGGGTGGAGGTGGTAGCGCTGGAGTAGAGTAGAGTTTTCAAAGGGCCTTTCTCAAGGCTAGAGACGAATGAACTGCAAAAGTTTAAAGTCTCTATAATACAAAACCTTCCTTTTTTGAGACACATTCATTTTTCGTGAGGACATCGACAAGACAACATCGTTGCCTAACGTGCTGGAGGAGGTGAACGGCGAAGGATCGACACATACACGCGCAGAATTCTTTCCGTTTGGATGCCATTCAGCATCGAGAAAGTTCCGGAAAGATCTAATCATTGCTGGAAAATAATCTGCCAGTTCCTCAGGGAATTCAAAAATACATTCATGTGAAAGAGTTTATTTGAATGTTTTCTATCCGTGTAACACTGTGACCAAATATTTTTCAATCAAGTACTATTAACAGGTGGTTATCGAGTTAGTATTAACCACTGGTGGGCTTCCAGTATCGAGGAAAATGTGGAAATATCTAATCGTTTCTGGAAAATAATCTGCCAGTTCCCCTTGGAATTGAAAATTACATTCAAGCGAAAAAGTTTATTTTAATGTTTTCTATTCATAAAATATCCATATAATACATTTGGGTTTGTGATTTGTCAATCAAGTATAGTTAGCAGGTTAGCTTCTGAAGATTATTCTTCAGAACAAGGTTTTTCGTATCCTATATTGGATGCATAAAACCTTGTGCCTCCAACGTAACGCTCTCGTTTTCGAAGTCCCCCAAATATTCATTTATTCATTCATTCAGAATGGATTTAGATTCAACTTCGAACAAATGATCTCTAAATCAACGATAGTCCTACGTCACCCTTGCGGTTATACCATAGATATAACCCACTTCCTGTTTTTTCTTTGTTAAAAGATGTATGCAGACAAGTTCGGCCTTTTTAAATGTTCAGTTAATTTTTGACAGCTGCTTTGGTTGCACGTGTTTTGGTTCGTCTTCGATTTTTGTCTGTTCCAATTCCGCAGTTTCCATTGGGTTAATTGAGGATTCGGATTTCTTCGCATTCCAGTGGTGTGAGTTGAACCAACACTAGAGTGAATGATCTGAAAAATTTGAACCATTGAAGCTGGAAGCTGGTTTAATTCTTTAATTCTATCCACAAAAATACACAAAAATAGTTTATATTACCGTGAAGGGGACAATGGCCGCATATTTGTTTGAATAAGCGTTGAAAGGCACAGTTCATGTTTAATTTAATGTTTTGAAGAGTGTTGAGCACTGTGGGAAATATGAGGAACCTGTTTAAATTATATTAATTTTGGAGAAGTTCGTTCGACACTATCAATTCAAATGTCATTCGAGTCTTTATTTGGATGATTAAAAGTGTGGATGGAATAACACACAAAAATATGTAAATATAAGTGTCAGTGTAGAGAAACGCAAAACCCTATGCGGAAGACAAACGCAAGTTGTCGCGCGTGCTGACATGCAAGAAGACAATGGAAATCAAATGATTAAATCATACATGTGCAAAAGAGAGAACGAATCCGACAGGGCTTGCAATGAAAAGAGAAGGCTAATTTTAATGCGTTCTATGATTGAAGTTGATTTTCTCGGATCATTCAGTATACGATTCTTGGTGCATTAACAGGTGAAAAAATGCAGACAAACATATACGACAAGCACCCGTTCACAACGCTAAGAAAACACAGAAAAGGCTCGTAGAAAATGTTTCAGAGTTTTGTGAGAGGGCAGTTAGGCCACCTAGCAGTCCTGAAATCTATTCACGGGCGTATTTTTTGTGGAGCATCGTTTAGAGGGATATCGAAAGAGCTCAATCCCTGGGCCTTACAATCTCATTCTCATTGACATATCGTGACTCAATAGTGAACCTACTACATTTTAATGAGTAATAATGAGTTTAAAGAATACGCCATCAGCGAGATGTTAGCGCCGATGGTGGTGGTAAACGTGACTGCTGTGTCCAGCTATGCATCATTTAATACCACTTGTTTGAAGATGGTTCTGGAAATTCCGTTTAGGTGGATTGAAAGAACTGAAACTTTTTTTATATAAGAATGGTCATTGTCGGTCCCCTATTTTGGTCGGGGCTCAACGTGTTAAGGGAGTGAAAAGTGCCCCAAACCAAATCACCAGCTGTATGGAACAAAATTGTATAGGGTACTAAATAAAACATTTTGGCAGTAGTAACATATATTTGAGTCCTTAGACGATACACCAAGGATTTATGATGAAAAATGCACCTTTTCGTTTTTTCACGCCATTCTCAATAGCTTTGAGACAAAAATAAGAAAAAAATTTGAATGTAAATCTTACTAAGGCGTATCGATAATATCTTCAAATAGTTTAAAAAAAAATTAGTACGCGGTACAAACAATTTTTATATATTTTCCGGCATTTCGAAATTTTGAACAAAAATATAGCTTTAAAACCCACTTCTGCTCTAATCCTTATTTAAATGTGCTGAATTTTTAAGAGCATTGCGAGACACAAAAATAATTTTCTTCATCGCTTGCATTATTATTTTTATTCCCTTGAAATTGATAATTTTATTGTATTCGTTGTTTTCAATTGTAAGAGTAAAATAAAAAAATTATAATAATTTGAATTTGTTTAAGTGTTGTCATTAATCCGAATTATCTTTCCACAAGGACTTTTTTTTTTCTCACAGAGCTCTATCGTACTGCTGACTCCTATGAATTTGGTAAACCATCTAAATTCAATGTAAAGATAAAAGGAAGTAAAAATACAAGATACAAGAAAACAAAATCTTTGTACAGCACATTGCCCTAAATATACCGACAAAATTTAGACATATAAAAACAAAATTTAAATTAATATTAGAGCAGTACTGGGTCTCTAAGTTGAAAATAAATTAAAAATGCCCAATGGTCAAAAAAAAATTGTTTTTGATTGCGCAAATAAAAATTCAAGACAAATACGCTACATGTGGAAAAAAAACAACACATACGAACGCATGTAAATATAAATAAGAGCAAAAGTGGGTCTCATAGTATTTTTTTTTTTCAAAATTTCGAAATGCCTGAATATATATATAATTTTTTTACCGCGAAAAACACTCTAAATATTCTGAAAAGAATCACATATATCTGAAATAGACGTAGGAAAAAATTAGAATACAAACTAGAGTAGTACTGAATCTTAAAATAAAAAAAATGAGTGGGTTATATCTATGATATAACCGCAAGGTTGACGTGGAACTACCTTAGCTTAGCAATCATTCGTTTGTATTGATTAAATTCTTGATTGAATGAAACAATTTCCAAATTCAATTGAGTTCAATATATTTGCTCTGTGAGTGAAAAAAATGAACAAATGCCGTGTAAAGTCAATTCATTTATTGTGATTGATTGTTCTTCGTTACAAGTAAATTTAATGACGGACCTTTTACGTTTGGTATGATGACTAGAACAAAATATATGTGTAAAATATATGTCATTCGCTTCTAGTGGCTGCACGATTTTCCCAGGTTCCTAAGTTTAGAAGATCATGTTAGGACAGACATATTCCACTCTGCACAAAGGCAACCGAGGACAAAAGTACTCGCAGTTTGCATTTATTTGCAGAGCCGATTTCCCCAGAATCCTCGGTTTTGAAGTCTGTGTTAGGGAAACACATTTCAATCGGAGCAAAAATACCCCCGATTTGTATGAATTCGCAATGCCGATTTCCCCACGCTTCATGGATTTGAAGTCTGTGTTAGGGAAACACATTCCAGTCGGAACAAAAATACCCTTGCATGCATGAATTTGAAATACCGATTTCTCCAGGCACCTTGGTTTAGAAATCTCTATTAGGGAACACATTTCGGTGGGAACAAAAGCTCCCCCTACTTTCGTGTGTTCTTTTTCTTCTTTTTGGCTTTAAGAGGGTTTAAACTTTTCAGTTTACTCGCCTCTAGGCTCTTTCGTGTGTTTGCAATGCCGATTACGCTGCTTGGTTTTAAAGTCTGTGTTAGGGAACATTTTTCGATGAGAACAAAAGTCCCCCTACTTTCATGTATTTGCAATGCCGATTCCCCAAGGCTGCTTGGTTTTGATGGCTGTGTTAGGGAAACCGTAGATCGGGCCAATCAAAACGATGCAGTTAGGGCGTTTAGATAACGCCTAATATTTTACAGTTATTCAATTGTTTATCTAATGAAAAACAACATTTTGTTAGTTGCGATAGATGCGTAGAAATATTCCCTATCAAGTGATGCAAACATCTCTCCTATCCAGTACGAAATGTTCGAGCTATAAGCATTCGAAATCTTTCATTTTTTCCTGCATGTTCTGTGTTTAGGTTTTCATTTTACCCTCCATATATTCCGGTTAGACGTAGTCCCACGTCAAAAAATAAAATTTTATTGAAAATTAAAACAAAAATTAATTTAAACATTTTTTTAGTATTTGATTTTTTGATGAAAAAAAAGTTTGAAAATATTGATCGATACACCTTAGTAAGATGTACTTTCAGTATTTTTTCTTATTTTTGCCTCAAAGCTACTGAGAATGGCGTGAAAACGAAAAGATGCATTTTTCACCATAGATCCTATGTTGTACTTATATGTACTCAAATATATGGTACTACTGCCAAAATGTTTTATTTAGTACCCTATACAATATTTTCCATACAGCTGGTGATTTGGTTTGGGGGCACTTTTTACTCCCTTACCCAGCCAGGCCCTTCGGAAATATAAAAAAACAAGTAGTGGGTTATATCTGTGATATTACCGCAAGGTAGACGTAGGACTACCGTTGGCTCGGTAATCATTTATTTGAAACTAGCTAACCCGGCAAACTTCGTCCCGCTCATTTACTTGATTAATTCTCGAGTAATGCAGAAATTTGTGTTTTATTTGTATGGCAGCCACCCCTAAGAGAGGGGGAAGGAGTATCTTAACACCATAGAAACATTTATTGCATCCTAAAACCTCCACATGCCAAATTTGGTTTCATTTGCTTGATTAATTTCCGAGTAATGCAGAAATTTGTGTTTCATTTGTATGGCAGCCCCCCCTTAGAGAGGGGGGAGGGGTCTCAAAATATCACGAAAACCTTCCCCGGCCCCAAAAACCCCTACATACCAATTTTCATGTCGATCGGTTCAGTAGTTTCCGAGTCTATAAGAATCAGACAGACAGACAGACATCACTCCATTTATATATATATATATATATATATATATAATTTGAGTGGCCTTGTAAAAGCAACTGAAGATGTTTGATATGTGATTCGTGAGAATAACACGAGATTTTTCATGACCACTCCATGCGCAGAATAGAAACTGAGGGCGCCATTTCACGGTGAAAACGAAATAAAATCTAAATAACCTTGCATGAAAAGACGGGTGGGTAATGTCGGGGACATAACCGGAGAGACGTAGGACTAAACCAAGTATTATATTGACAGCAGAGATAAAGGTGTGTTCCAAACTTCAGGTCAATTAGTCAGAAGGAAGGGTGAAAATTTTCTATTAATGTGGGACAGCCCTACAGACATACAAACAGGTCAAGTTGAATGAAACCGTTTGAAAAAGTAGTTGATTATTTTGTTACTGTGGACGCCATTTTCTGGTGGCGGCCATTTTGGATTTGGATTTTTCATAAATAACTGTGTTGTGTTCTTCTATTTGATACCAATATTGGTATCAATGGTTTATGGTTTTAAATTGGATTGTTAAATTATTTATCAAATAAAATTTTAATTTCATATTTTGGAGTTCAGGCTATATATTACAGCAAGTTGATATGCAAATCTACCTCACTTAAAAATATAGTTGAAAACGGAAAGATTTAAACAGTCTTGTTTTATATTATATCAAATTCGCGGTTTGGGTACAGTTTTGCTATAGCATTTATTGCAATACATCGTAAGCAGAGCAGCACAATGCTAGTTTATGCTGAAAATAATGAACAACGACTCAAACAAAATCAAAATTTCAAAATCAAAGTTTGATTTTCTATTGTGCTAAGTTATTTCTAACCAATATCGGACGAATAATGATTAAAACGGTATTTTATGAATGAGCAGTCTTACATAACATCCCACACTTTTTATACTTGCTTTGACATATCCCTCCACTGTACAAAAGAGTGAGTGAACTGCTCAAAAGAACTAGTTCACTCAAGTGAACGGTTGGTCACTGAACGGTTGGTCACTGAACGGTTCATTAAAGTGAACCGTTTTGCCCACCTCTAATGACTGCAGAGACAAAGATAAGTGTGTGATGTGTTCCAAATTTCAGATCAATCGGTCAACAGGAAGGGGGTCAAATTTCTACGAATGTGGAACAGCGCTGCCTGCGAACGGCGCGTTCTGCAAAACCATCCTATATCGCTCAAATTAAAACGACACATAATGAAAAAAAAACAAAGCACAAACGTTTCCGCGTTCACAATCGCTCCTCGGTGTCTTTCCTGCTTGGTGTCCGATGATAGAATGTGGCCAAGCACTTTTTTTTTTTTTTTACAACTTAAATGCATTTTTATTCAGATGTTTTGCTATTTGAATACATATTTTACAGTTCAAGTGACACAGTCTGGGCTTTACATCTTTGGTTCAGCTTTTGGATTTAAAATCATACTGTTGAGCAAAAGTGCCTTATTTTTAATTTGACAGTTGTTCACCATTTTAATGGTATTGTTTGAAATTAAATTTGAAAGAGACTACTTATAAACTACTAACTAACTAACTAATAACCAACCAACTAATCTACTATATACAAATTTTTTATCAGGTCAAATTCAGAGGATCTAGATTTCTCAACAAATTTAGCTTTTGTTTCATACATAATTGCATCTAGTTTTTGGATATTAGCCTCTTGGTGTAGATCCGAGATCCTTGTGTCAAAAGGACGATCAAGAATCATCCTCAATGCACGATTTTGCGCCACTTGGAGTTTGTTCCTGTGAGTCTGAGAACATGACCCCCACACCACAATTGCATAAAGGATGGCAGGAGCTATGATTTGATTGTAGACGGCCAGTTTGTTCACCCTTGAGAGACGGGATCGTCGACAGATCAGAGGGTACAGAGATCGAACCAAAGCGGAACACCTATTCAAATTCTTCTCCACGTGCTGACGGCAGAGGAGTTTCTGATCTATCACTAGCCCCAAATATGTTACTTCAGCGGACCACTCAACCCTTGTGCCATTCATCACCACAACGCAAGATGGAGGAGGTTTGAGTTTGGGAGACTGCCTGTGCAGGAACATGATTGTTAGGGTTTTGGAGGCATTGATTTTAATTTTCCATATGTTAGCATATTCAACAAAGGCGTCAAGGCATCGTTGAAGCCTGTTTGTAATTTCACGAGGCATCCTCCCCTTGACGGCAATTGCGGTGTCATCTGCGAACAGAAAGGACGCGCAGCCATCTCCCAGGGGAGGAGTGTCAGAGGTGTAAAGGCTGTACAGCAAAGGGCCCAGCAGACTTCCCTGCGGGACGCCTGCCTGGATGGAAAATGTGTTTGACAAACAGCCATTCAACGATACCCTGAACGACCTTTGCTGAAGGTAACACCGGATGATTTTCACGAGATAAATTGGAATGTTAAAGGAACAGAGCTTATATACAAGCCCGTCATGCCAGACACAGTCGAAAGCCTTTTCGACATCCAACAGTGCCAAGGCTGTGGACTTGGATACAGCCCTGTTCCTTTGGATGGTGTTCATCACTCTCACTAGTTGGTGGATAGTCGAATGCCCCCGTCTAAACCCAAACTGTTCAGGCAGGAGGATGTTGTTGACCTCAACAAATTTTTGCAATCGGAATAAAATGATTTTTTCAAAAAGTTTGCCCAGCGCTGAAAGGAGGCTGATAGGTCTGTAGCTTGAAGGTAGAGTTGGATCCTTCCCGGGTTTGCGGATCGGCACGATCTTCGCTTCTTTCCAGATGCTTGGATAATAGCGCAATTCCAAGCATCGATTGAAGATGTTGCTGAGCAGCGAGTAGACTTTGGGAGTGAGCCTTTTCAGGATCAGGTTGAAGATTCCATCAAACCCGGGAGCCTTCATATTCTTAGTGGCCTTCAGCGCTGAGCAAACTTGTTCTGCATTGACCTTATCTTCCCGAGGTATGGCACAAGAGGAGGTATCTAGTTCTTGGACGCACTGCGCAACCTACTGTTCGAGCGGACTAGCCATATGCGAGCCAAGCAAATGCGACGATGCAATGTGATTGCCTATCGCATTCACTTTCTCAATAGGCGCAACGAGGAGACTATCGCCGACCTTGAGAGGAGGAACTGGTTTCGGATGGTTTTTCAGCACTTTGGCAACCTTCCAAAATGGTCTGGAGCGATCATCCAAGTTTTGTACGGTGCGCCCGAAGCTGTTGTTTCGAAGAGAGACCATCCTGGAAGCAATCTGCCTGTTCAGATCGGCCATCTCTTCCTTTCTGCCGAGATCCCCGGTCCTCTGAAACTGGCGTCTACGCACATTTCGCAAGCGGATCAATAGTTGAGTGTGAGAGTCAATAGCAACGAACTTACCCCTCACAGGAACACGCCGCACACACGCCACATCAGCCACGGAGATGGCGTATTGAAGTCAGTGTGGCCAAGCACCACCATCGCTCTGTTTATATAGCCATATAGTTAACGTTGTAGCGACCGCCTATATTTATTTATAATCTCTTTCTCGTCCTCCACCTTCCCCTTGTTCATACGTTTCGCCCGTACCCGTGGATACTTGTATGAAGAGCTGTTCGCTGCGGGAGCGCAGACAAAATGTATGGGAATGTAAGGATTTCTTTCTTCCAATTTTTCATCAATTTGAACTTTATGTGAGCTGAAAACCGTAATGTATAGCATATAAACAATTGCTGAGGATATTTTCTATTAATGTGTGTATTTGGAATCAAAATCCATTCATTAATTGAAGAGGTATTAACGTTCAAAAACTGAACACTTTTTCACATCGAATTATTGAAATGGGCCCCTATATTGAACGGTTAGACGTAGTCCTACGTCAAAATTTTGTGGGTGCGAATATTCCTTCGCTCGGACGCATTCAGACGCAAACAATTTTTCACGACTGTTCCATGCGAAAGCAGAACAGAAACTGATGCGAGTGAAAGCACTCACAAACGCTTTGCCTGTATCCGCTATGGTTTACCAAACACTAATGCAAGCGAGCAAAAGAAATCACAGCTTGCATGTTTTCGCTATGACGGTTTCTCCAGGTGCCTAGGTTTTGCGTCCGTGTTCGGGAACACATTGCGATCACCAATCATCATCAATGAGCTAAATTGTTATGACTTCAATAGCTTGCTTTCAAAGCTATTTTTAAGCTATTGAAACGATTTTTTGGACCAACAAGTGACAATCATATAACTCGTTGACATTTTATCTTTCGGATGAAGTGATTATTATACCACTCCATTCAGCCGGTAAAGAGGTATTAACGTTCAAAACCTTGCAGTCCAGCGTCACTCTCTCGCTTTCGAAACTTTGAACTTACACCCCGGTACAGAAATGAAAGACGTAGTCCTACGTCAAAAAATTTTTTTTGGACCGCGCAACACTGAAAAAAAATCTGAAAAAAAAAATACATATCTAGAAAAGCCGGATTATATGGATTAGAGTAATATTGAATCTCTAATCTTGAAAACTTCAATATTTTTTAGTACTTCAATTTTTGATGAAATATCTTTTTGATAATTTTCCTTGATACACCGTAGTGAGATGCACATTCAGTACTTTTTTGTCAAATTTTTATCTCGAAGCTTTTGAGGATGCCGTGAAATAAACTAAGAAGTACGTTTTTCACTTTAGATCCTATGTTAAACCACATAAGGGTTCAAAAAAAAACGCCAAAATTTCTTATTTAATATTCTTTACAATATTTGCCATACAGCTGGTGATTTGGTTTGGAGGCACTTTTTACTCCCTTACCCGGCCAGGCCCTTTATCACTTATTTTAAATCTAGGCAAAATCGATAAACGGAAGACGTGGTCCCATGTGTATACAAATGACTCTAAATCTTGGCTCAATGACACAGAGCTGACGAGCCTCATTAAAAGTTGCGTTACGCACAAATTCCGAAAACTGTGTCTGTATGGCAATGATCATTGCCGGTGAACCATTGGAATGAATGAAGCTCTCACAAGTCACCCATTTCTTTTTCCGCGAACTCGGGCGAAAGAAAACGGCCACGGCGGGAGCATCGAGCCACGACATCTTCAGGAAATTAACGATATTACGGTTCAGTAAATAGGATATTAGTGTGTTTGCTTACCCTCTTCGTGGGATCCGGGGTTCGCGTGGTGAACGCGAAAAAAAAGAACAACCTCTCGTCGATGATAAAGTGTCAATATGGGAAAAGCATCCGTTCGCCGTTCGCCGCCAGCCCGTGGAGCGAGGCGCAAAATAGGAAATAACTTTTTTTTAATGTTTTCCAGATAAAAACGGATGGCACCCGGTGTGTTTGTTGCCGCTAATGGAGCCACCCGCCGAAACACGCCGTGGTGGCATCTGTCAAGTGTCAAACGGTGGCGACGGTGGCGGCACACTTCGTCTTGTTAGAGCAAAGTTATTGTGGAACACACACGCTCACAGAATCCAGCATTCATTTACCCCTCGAGAATAGAGCATTAATCGAGGCTCTATCAGAGTGGAAGCACGAGGCATAAAGAAGAGGGGGCGAAGCTGTATGATCATTATTTTGAAATTTAATCGATTAAAACAGTATCAAAGCAGGCTCTTTTTGCTGAACGGATGAGTGGCGGTTGGGTTGATTACCGGGGTGAGAGAGCGTCTGGGGAATGTTTTTCTTGTGGTTTGTGGTTCCGAAATGGGGGAACGCGCAAGTTCGACTTTTCCGGGCCTGCCGAAGTCGTAGGGATGTAGGGATGATGTTTATCTGCATGAAAGCCTGCAGTTACGCTGCTGTGGATTATAATAGACACATTCGAAAAGATTGAAATGGAAGCAAACTGGTTCTGGTTTGCTCCACCGAATGTTCATTTACCTGTGAAGCAGCTCTTATGGCCGTTATCGAAAATGATTGAACTATCAACGTATGGAATATATAAGCAAATTAGTCTTGGTTATCGTTGTTGGAAGTTTCGAGGTCAGGCAACTTCCATCCAAGCAACCATGGAAGAGAATATTACTCTGTTACTTTCCCGTCCCTGTAATATCCTTTCCATATGGACGCCATCACTTCGCTGTGATTATAAGAAGCACCACTAATTTGCATTGCTAATTTCCGTAACATCGCCACAATTAAACTTTTGAGGATTCTTCCGCTCACGAAGAAAACAGTTCACCTTTTGCTCCTTCTGTTCTGAACTGTTTCGCCGCTAGAAGGCAGCGATGGAAAAAAGGCAGGGTGAGATTCTTCAAGTGCCGGAAAACATCTCCTTTCTCGCATGAATTGCGCGCCGCTCCAGAGCAACGGAAACGCACAATTTAATCCACCCCGGATAAAATATTCATCAACATATGACAGGAATTTGCACACGTGTGGGGGGAGGGTGATATGGAAGCTGTCCACCACTCGGGCCGAGGATAAATCGGAATTGAATTCGGATATTAGAAGCTAATAAAAACGACATAAATTCCATCTTTCCTGCTTCTCGGTTGCCACGAGTGATCAGGAACCCTCCGGTCAAGACGACAGAAAGTAGGAAGGGCAATGGGATGTGGACAATTGACACACGAACGAGACAAGAAAAAAATACGGCCTTCTTGGATGAATATTTTATTTGATTGCGTCCGTCGGTCCTTTTGCTGTCACCGAGGCAATAAACATATTTTCCCGCCGTTTTGTTGGCTGATTGAGTCCGGTTTGGAATGGTGATTGAAAAACAGGAATCTTGGAATGTAAGTGGGACAAAAAAAAATTCAACATATGTAGAGAACGCATCAATTTCAGGGTGATCAAAGAAATTATCATTTTCAGACGGTCCACCGTTGCGTTCCTATCGGCGAAGGTTCGCCTGCGGAACAGACACAGCATAAATCAACCTAATTACTGTTATAAATTTTAGCGCCCCCTGTGCCTCTCGTTCTCGACAGCCGAGGATAACACTAACTACCGTTTAACGGCAGGCAATACTCTCCGCAGCGGACAATTGGAACCAGTGATGTGTGAATCAACAACATCGGAAGGTAAACAAACAGCCCAACGTCCTTAGCTAGGGTCGTTTACCGCTATGGTGTTGGACCTGATGCGTGTGTGCAGCATCAGCAAGGATGGTGAAAAGGTGAGCCCCCGTGAGGTATGGCACTCGATACAAATGTTGCAACACCAGGGTAGACTGATTCGTCCTTGAATGTTCGAACAGAGACACGGTTTCCCGAGCATGGGTTTTGTTTGTAAGGAAATGCGTCCGAATGAGATACATCATCGTGGCAAGAGGTTCAAGAATGATCGCGTCAATACCATTCATACCATCTCTGAAATTCGTCGGTAAGATGGTTTCATATTATGGGGTGTAGTTAGTCTTCAAGAAATGTCCGTAAAATACAGAAGCATTCTCCACCAGACGGCATGATGATTAATGATCCATGGAACTAAACTTTATCAGTATGTGCGATATCTTTCATTCTTTCTTTGATTCGAACGAAACCACTGTAGTGATATTAACTTTAGGAAATGATGTTGTCTGCTCGTTAAAAAAAATTGAAAAATGATCATCGGGAAAATTTAAAAATTGCAAATTCTCGGTATATATTGAATGAGAATGGGAGAAATTCTCAGCTGAGACGAAGAAACTAATATGATTGCGTTTCGAAAAAAAAAGTCACAGGAGGGTTGTGTCCGGGACACGACCGACTAGTTGACGTAGGATTCCGTTAGGCTATCTGTTGCATGTTGACTTCGGATATGTTTGAAGAATTACATTGTTAAACTATTAAACGATAATCATCAATATCGAACACAATTATCAATTTTTCTCATCAATAAAAACATGTTACTTTACTATAGAGAAAACATATTTGAAATGGAAAAGGTAATTTTCTTTTATAATTTTTACTTTCTAAGTGTTTATTCAACCCATTTCCATTTTCGCTTGAAACCCAACGCAACACGATGATGTATGCCTCAATGCGAATTTTAATTGGACTAACAGCACCTAATATGATATGTATAGCATATGAAAATCACTTTTCCGAATATTCCTTCACTTTTTTCAAATTTTTTTTGCCGTATAAACTTTCCTTGGATGAAAATGAACACAACAAAACAGACAGCATAGAACGGACGATCCATTCTCGAGCGGGAACACGAGTGAAACTTTTCGGTTACCGGAGTTCTTTTTAAAAAAGATACAACTTCGTTCCCTGCTAAGCTAAGACTGATTTTATTCATCAAACTAAACCTAAGCTAAACCGATGTGGTGATCGATGCTGTCGAGTCAGCATCTCGTTTCCGTTCCGTATCGGATGATCGTCTCGCTGAGCTTGCTGTTCCCAGGAATGGTAAATTCTGCTGACGTTTGTTTACTTTACTGGACTTTATCGCTCGCTGCCGGATAGCGATGTTGCTAACTCGTCCCCCTTTAGAATCGAGGCTCCGTCCGAATAATTTCTTCCAAGTTCGAGGGTTTGAAATCAATTATGGTGTCGTTAGAGGTTGGCATTTCCTTCAATTCATGATTCAGCTGAATTTTCATGGTCCGCCTGCGATTGAGAAAAAGGAAAAATATGGCTAGGCCGATAATGGTTGGGGTGAAAGTAAATGTCCCGAAAATTGACCAAGGGGTCCAATGTAGGCTGTCGTTTTTTAGTTGTAGTGACTCCAAATCCTTTCTTGTTTCGATTTGCAGATAATGTAGATGCTCTAAACTTAGGTTCAGAACTTTTCGATCTTTGGTTATTACAATTCCGTCCAGTGATAAACGAATGGGTTTTCCGGTTAAATATCGGATGGTGTTACTAAACATGAGATTACTCACATTGACTGAGCAATTTTCATATGATACCAGATAGGATCCTGAAAGATTTCTTTCAGATAATCCACAGTCTGTTTTTATGGTAAAATTTCGTGCTGTGTTAATCAACAGGTGTTGATCATCTATGGATAAGATTTCTTCTGGTGCAGGATTTATCGTATAATTGCAGACAGCTGGTTTCCCTTCTAATAATCTTGGTAGACATGTCGAATTATCTGGTCTTACCTCGGTGAGCTGGAAGATGGATGACCTCAAGGACTTCACGAGGTATACTTCTTTGTTGTGGATAATACAGTTTCGATCTGTTAGGTGAACTTGCTGATTATTGTGGATGATCGGGTGAATATGAACTTTTCGAAATGTTCTGGCGTCGAGCTTTGGTAATTTTATCAGGAGTACGATTTCGTTTCGGTTGGAGACAATTGATGTGGTTACATAGGAGATGGCCTCTGCTGTTGTTGACACGATCACCTTTTCCCTAGCTAGATCTTCGATCAACAAATGTATTTCTTCATCGCTTAGAATGACAATATTCAATATTCCTATCTTAGCTAATGCAATAGTTTCAAGAATTTGTTCAAGTTTCTGTGACATGTATTTGAGGTTTTCTAAAATGGTTATAGAATGAAATACTGATGATTCAGAATTGAAAAGTTTAATTGCTTCTTTTGTTTTAAATGCTACCTCCTTTAATTGAAGAGTTATTTCTCTATTGATTTTGACTTGTTGATTATTATTCGCAATTAGGTTATTCATAGAGGAGTTTATCATTTTCAAATCGTCAGCGTCTGGGGTTCCTGCTAGAAATTTCCAAATAGTCCCTAACTTGTCCCAGCGCTTCTGTCTTTTTGTAGTATTTAATCTTTGTAGGATCGAATCTATGTCTTCAAATTGTTGTAGTATGAGAGATGTAAATTGATTAGTTGTTAGATCCTTGAACTGGTTCCTTATTATTTCTACATGTGTTCCGATTGAAATTATATTAAAATGATGTATGTAATAATACGATCCGTTTTGTATCCTAGCTTGACCATGATCGAGAGCAATTATTGGTTGTTCGTCAACTTTATGTAAGTCTATCGTCTGGGCTGCGGTCAGCCGAATGGTCCAGAGTCTGGAAAAAAGTGAGAAATTCTAAATCATGTTACGTGTCGAATCTTTAAGTCGTTCTTATGAATTCGTCTGCCGTCTTGGGTCGTCACAGTACTTTTGTTCACCTTGTCGATTTCAATTTTCTTATAACGTGGCTTATGTTTAAGTCTTTGTCTCGTTTTTTCGTATGTCATGTCATTTTTGGATATGTCCGTATGTTTATTATTTTTGTTGTGGAATTTCAAGTCGTTACGTTGTTTTGTTTTCAAATTTTTGTAAACTTTTTCTGTAATGTCAGGTGTTCTTGGTGAGGGTAATATAGTCTCATATGGTGTATGTTTAGTTGAGGAATGGATAGTGGCATTATATTTATGGAGGGAAAGGTTAACTAGTTCATTTAAAGGTTTATCAGGATTTTCAGCTTTAGTGATACGATAGAGCTCTACGAGGGTTGAATGAAGTCTCTCTATTTGCCCGTTCATTTCACTTCGGCCAGTGGCGGTTATATAAGTGGATATGTTGTGGGTGTTGTAGAAATTTGACAATTCTTCAGTCATGAAAGATTTTTCGCCATCCATCACAAGAATTTGTGGTGTGCGATATCTTAATAAGATTTCTTTAACAGCTGGTACTACGTCAAAGGCTGTTCGGGATTCTACAAACTTTATTTGAGCAAATTTCGAAAACTTATCGATGTACGTCAAAAAATGTTTATTCTCTAAGAACATTATATCAATGTGAGCTATTTCGAAAGGTGCTTTAGGGATAGGTGTTTTCTGGATAGGATATTTGATGGGGTTTCTATCATATTTGGATTCATGACAAATTTTGCAATTTGCTACAAAATCCTTGATTTTCTGTGGAAGCTTCGGAAAATAATATTTGCGCAAAAGCTGCAATTTATTTTCTTCTGCTCCTCTGTGAGCTCTGTGGTGTTCATCTCGAATTGCGTTCCATTGATCCTCTTCTTCCTCGATATCCTGTACTTGAAATTGTGTAAATCTAATTTTTAAAGATTTTTGTTGGCCGAAATGTTTTTTGTACACCTCTTGCAGTTTTCCCATGATTTCCTCGGTTGTTAACAGTCCGTTTGTTTTTGTCAAATCGAAATGATTCTTCAGAACCTGTAAGAGTGAATTTTCATTAATATCTTTTATAGAAACATTTATCCTTGTAAATAACTGAAATGGTCGTTCAACGGTGACTTTATCTGGACCCTTTTTTAGAATCACTTGGTGCCTGAAAACATTGATAGGTGATTCAGTGGAAATTATATAAAAATGATCGCTATCATCAGCTGAATGTTGGGTGCCTGTCATTGAACATACTATACGACTGAGGGCATCAGCCACAACATTGCTTTTACCTGGTTTGTACTCGATAGTATAATCGTGCTCTTCCAGATACGATACGCTTTCCAGCGCTTTAGCTTCGCGTTGGTGTTTCTAGCTGATAATGAAAAAGTTAATGGCTGATGATCGGTGAGAATTTTAAATTTAGTACCGTACAAATAGTTGCGAAAAGTTTGCAATGCCCAAAATATTGCTAACATTTCCTTTTCAGGCACTGAATACTTTTCCTCTGATTTTGATAGAGTTCTTGATGCGAAATGGATGGGTTTATCATTACCTGTTTCTCCCTGTGATAGGACTGCTCCGATAGCAAAATCAGATGCGTCCGTTGTAAGTGTAAAAGGTTTGTTGTAATCTGGGTATATCAAAATATCTGAAGACGATAATAAACATTTCATTCTATCAAAACATTTTGTTTCGTTATCATCAAAGTGTACCTTTTTATTGGAGTGACATCCCTCCCCTCTTAGAAGGTTAGTAAGGGGTTTTGCGATTTTCGCAAAATCTTTTACAGTGAATTCGTATTTGCCGTTATTAATTGAAAATGCAGTTTTCTCGATATCGGATTCTTTCATTTTTATCTGGTGGAATCCAGACGCTAGATCAAGAGTTGTGAAGTAATTCTGGCCTTTGAGTTGATCAATGACGTAACCTATTTCAGGCATTGGATACCTATCTGAAATGGTTTTCTCATTGAGTTTTCGGTAGTCTACTACCATTCGAAACTTTTTTTCTCCGGAGGCATCAGATTTCTTCGGGACGATCCAAACTGGGGACGTCCAAGCTGACCGTGATGGTTTTATGATTCCTTCTTGAAGCAGTTTTTCTATTTGCTTATTCACCTCTGCTGTATAGGCAGCTGGGTATGGGTAAACTTTTTGATGAATGGGAATATTGTCAACGGTGTTTATGCTACATTCAACGACTGTGCTACAAGTCAGTTTTGTATCGGGTTTATGGAATGCTTCTTTGTGCTGATTTAACAATTCTAATAATTTGTTCTTTTCGTCTGATGAAAGATGAGATGTTCTGTATACATTTTCAGATTGGTTTGACTGTGGTACAGACCGAGATAGATTATTTGAAGTTTTTGCATTTTTCTGATCGGGATAATATTGCTGAAGTGGAATTTTGAGAATTTCGTTCCCCTTGCTTATGTGCAGCATGTTGGTACTGAAATCAATTTTTGCATTCAAAGAGTTCAATATTCCAGTTCCGATGATCCCATGAAAGAATGGATGAAAGTCATGTAGTAGGAATTGGGCATTGTGATCAATAATCGGACTGAAAAAATTAATGTCAATTGCTGATTTAGCATTAAACTTTCCATTAGCACTCCCTATATCGTTTGCTACGAAATTATATGGCTTTGAAACTGAATAAGATTTAGCTAACAGCGGATGAATCAAATTAATATTGGCACCTGTGTCAATAAGGAAAGGGAATTCACCTATGTTAGTGATTAAATTTATGTATGGCATTGTGGCCATTTGGGGCTCCACTCTAAAAAATTGGCTTCTGGTGGTGTGGGTTGTTCGTTCTGGTCAGTGTCAAGTTTTTCCTCTTGGTTGGTAACCTCTCGCTCTGTTTCGTAAGCTGGTTGGTAGTAATATGAGTCATCATACTGTGCAATGTCATGATAGTTGTCATCATAATTATATTCATCATAGTATTCAAATTTTTCATTATTTGGATTTGGATCTTCCAGTGGGTGTGCTTGACGTTTGAAATTTTGATATTGCTGAGAAGGAGGGAATGGCCGTTTTAAGTTGATCGGGGGGCGATTGCCGTAGTTTACGTTCCTTGTTCGAAGACTAGGATCGACTTCCATTGGCTCTGGTGGAGGCAGTGGTTTCGGCAATTGATTTACTGTTCTGAACGGGTTTGTTTGAAAAGGATTTTGTCTAAATGTGTTTGTTTGAAATGGATTTTGCCTAAATGGGTTTGGTTGGGAATTATATTGATTGAACGGATTTGTTTGGAACGGATTTTGTCTGAATGGATTTGAAGGAAGTCTTGGGGGAAGCGGTGGTAAAACTGTTCGATTATAAGGGACTTGCATTCTGGGTTGCAATCTTGGTGGTTCTCTAGGTTTTGGTGTTATGTGAGTGCCAAATTCATTTCTGAAAGGAGCAGATCGAATATCCATATTGTAATAGTCAACGCAAAATTGATATGCCTGACCTAAAGATGTGGGATTTGTGCTTTTAAGCAAAATGTTCAAAGGTCTCTCTAAACCTCTGATAAATGCATCGAGGGATTTATCTCGAAAATAATTAATATGAATGGGAGCATTTTGTTTCATTTTGTCGTCGGTTTGAATTTGCACAATAATATATGACAACAGCTCATTCACTCTACTATAGTATGAGCTAATGTTTTCATTAGCTAATTTTTTAATGGATGTCAGTTCATAGTCAAGAGTCTTGATGTCTCGTTTGTCCCTATAATATAGTACAAGTGTCTTTTTAATTTCAGTCCAATCACATTGGACATTGTTTGCGTTTAAAATGTCTGCTGCTTCTCCACCAATTTTCCTGCGAATCGTTCTTTCAAGAACGCTCAGCTGACCGGTGGTTGCATTTTGTTCTCTGTATACTCGAAAAATTGAGTCTACATCTGATAACCAGTCTATCAGTTCGGTGGGATTACCATTGAAGGGTTTTACATCCCTGACAAAGTCGGGTATTTTTCCCAGATCAATAAATTGCTGGGTGGTCAAGTACGGCAGAGAAGCCGGCGATCTTCCTTCGTCCATTGACATGATATTTTCGAAATAAAAATTTATTCGTGATTTTTTAGGAGGAATGTTTGAAAATATGGGAAATTAAATATTTTTAATTGAAAATATTCACGATTCTTTCACTCTAAATTCAAAACTCAAACACGTATCTTTCACAATTTAGCTTTCACTCACTCTTCCTAGCTTATCTCACACTTAAATTTTGATTAAAGAGGATTATTTAAATTTTACTTACAATATTGCCAGCATGTCACAGCGGCTGGACTTCTTGGATAAAACCTCGGGATGTTTTCCGTTTTCGGGGGAGACAAGAGCAGGTACTTCAAGGGATCCCGTTTGCAATTGCTACTAGGGGCTTTGGTACCGATTGGGGATGTAAAATCCCACGGTGTCTCTATGTCTCGCTTCGTTGAATTAACAGTGGTGGCTCTTTGAACCACTTCAAACACACTTCACACACAGCTCGGCTCTTTCAACCGATTTCGTGAATTTGGTTAGGTTCACTTCAAAAGATTTTCACTGCATTTAATTGTGTCTATTTTTTAAGATTTTTCACCGCACTTCAACTTATACTGTTCCCGTCACGAAAAAACTCCGAGGTCCCTATTCGGGCGCCAGTTAAACTTTTCGGTTACCGGAGTTCTTTTTAAAAAAGATACAACTTCGTTCCCTGCTAAGCTAAGACTGATTTTATTCATCAAACTAAACCTAAGCTAAACCGATGTGGTGATCGATGCTGTCGAGTCAGCATCTCGTTTCCGTTCCGTATCGGATGATCGTCTCGCTGAGCTTGCTGTTCCCAGGAATGGTAAATTCTGCTGACGTTTGTTTACTTTACTGGACTTAATCGCTCGCTGCCGGATAGCGATGTTGCTAACTCACGCATTGGTTTTTTATTTATGAAAATTGAAATAATCGTTTCAAAACTCAAGTCATTTTTAACACAACTGCTACCATACACTATTTTACACTTATACTTGTTCTAGATTTTTCACAATACACGATCGGTCATTGATATGAAATTTCACGAAGCAACCATCATAAAAGTTTCAAATTTAAATTTTATTCGCTAGAATCAATCGTATCACTTGCAATATAAAAATGCCCCCGACTTCCATATATTTACAATGCCGATTTTCCCAGGCAGCTTATTTTAGATGTAGGGGAGAATGGTACAAAACGCACCATTTAAGCAAATCAGTCATTTACCGCACTTCTTGTAATTGATTCATGCTGTTTAACATCTAGAATACTTCTTCCATCACTGTCAATTATATCCCTGATGTAATTTGATATAACATACTCGAATTTGTAAGGATTTTTTAATATTTCCGTCGACAGTTCAAAACATAGGGTTGGGTGAAATGCCATTATCCATGGACAGAACGCATCATAACAACTTGGTTAGACGTATCAAAACAAACGAGCACAGCGCACACAGTGGGCTTGCAGGATGCCCGAAATTTCAATATGTTTTTTTTTATCGATAAGTTAATAAAAGTACTTCTATTTGTTATATTTCATAAAAAACATATTCGATGCTAGATACAGCTTATTGAAAATTCATTACATGAATAAAATTTCAAATAAATAGTGTAAAACCAATAAACTTGTTGCAATTTTATCACATTAGGCAATCAATTAGACCCACTATGCAACTAATATCATCAAAGCGAAGAGAGAAAGTCAGAACCAAAGGGCTGACATCCCTATCCCAACCAACACAAATTGAGCGTAGGCAGCATAGAAAGGGCTCAAGCGTACAAGTTTCTTTTGTTCTTCTCGTAATGTGATTGTGGTCAATTCAGTCGTGCTGTCAAATTCCTTTTGTTTGTTCCGTAATGTGAGTGCGGCTTGGAGTAATTACTATGCTTATGATTTTCTGTGCGAACCACAAAAAAATGGTTACATGCCAGGGCATTGGTCAAAACGAACGTTTGTTTTTATAACCTATGTAACGAATATTTTTTCCTGTGCATACTGCCCCAATTATTGCTTTCACAATTTTTGGCAAAATTCTTGTAAAATATGACATGTTGGTGTGATTTTTAAGTGTGATCATAAAGTTCAATGATTCGTTGTGGAGGTAGAGTGTAAATATCCTAATATTTAAACATTGACTAACCGAAAAATCTTATCAAGCAACCATGAATATTTACGGAAAAGGCAGATGCATTAGTTTTTCTCAATTTGTATCTTATTTTATTATGATGGGCATGTTTGTGTACTGTGAATATGTGGAAGAGATTACTGCGAACTGAAATGAGTAAAGTAATATATCATTTTACATGACTAATCTAAAGATTTGTCACAATTGATGGTTTGGGCCATTTTACCTCACCGGTGCGTTTTGTACAGTTCTCCCCTATCTGTATCTGTTTGTTTCCACACTTTTTGTTTGTTTTTTTGTTTCGCCATTATAACAGAAAGTATGTAAAATGTATCGAATTTTCGCTTTGTTGATATCTATTGTTAACACACTGTAACTCACAACAGACTGGTACAAACAAAAAACAGCAAAAGTTTTTTTTGACATTGGACTATGTCTTTGATTTCTGTATAGGAGGGTAATTCTAGGAAAAATGTAACGATTCATTAAGAGATTTCAAACGCATATTACTCAAAACCGTTATTGCCAAATATGTTGTGATATATACCATTGTGGCAGGGAATTAATGCAAAAATTTTTTTGCTTGAAACACGAACAGGAAATATAGTAAAAAAAAAAAAATAATTTGACGATTAAAATGGGTATGTGTTTTCGATTGCACTAACCACTCGCTTTCGTCCCCGACGCAACGAGTATTTTTTTTGCCTACAATTCGGCATTAGCTCACAATGTGAGTTGAAGCGTTTCACGAGTTATTCTCCATTTTTTGGACAAACAGACATTTATAAGTTGGCAGAATCAATAGAGGGATGATCTTGGAAGATGGTTTTAATCTTTTATCTCCGATGTTCAATCGATTCGGGCTCAATTCACGTCTTTATCGTGTAGGTCTAGCTACTAACAGAAAAACAGAAAAACTTACAGATTTTGAACAATGAAAAAACTCAATTCAAATGCAATTACTACACACAATCACAGCCCTGTGTCAAGATCCCGTCCGTGCCCCATTAACTTTTTTTTTGTGTGGAATGTCTTTCAGTGAGGGTGCCGAATCGGAAAACGAGCAGAACGAATTCTGATGATTTGCATACCGATGGAATCGGAAATTCTCTAAGATTTGTTTGATATGCTATTTTTAAGTATTTGAAAATTAGAAGCTTTCCCATCAACATCATTGTCATCCGCGATTTGATATCATAGTCTCTCATAGTCATAGGCCCTCAGGTTGGCTGATCGCGGTCTAGAGTGTCGCTAACAGAAAATATCGCAGTCACGTATTTTATTTCACCCGACCTGTGACATGCTGTCACCTGGCAACGTGACATGTTGTATAATTTTCACTACATTATTTGCTTTTTTTGCAGCACAACTGAGAGAGCACAAATTGCTTACGCCATTCGACCAATCAGAACGCGGGATTTTCGTTTCAACAATGCTTAACCTTTTCCAGCTGTTCGATTGTTAATTCCAGAGAATGTATACATTTCCTTATTTTGATAGGTGCGTAGAATTATTTCCTATCGATTGATGCAAGTATCTCGGCGATTTTTGGAGAGATTGCGGTGCTCAAATCGCAATGTTAACTCTCTTTTCACTCATCTCCCGTAGAACAAATGCTGTATTTTCTTTCGAAGGGCAACTGAAACGCAAATTATTGACAAAAGAGTTTTCAATTTTCTCACATAAAATAACACTCGATTGTTGGCATTCAGCGCAGTAATTCGGACATTACAATGGCAACGCTACTTCCACCGAACGAAATTGCACGACTGTTCTGAAATATTTTCCATCACTTTCATACTTGTATCACATTGTGTTTCTATGTATGTGTATGATATTAGCATTAGGAATGAATGTTGTTCGCTCGCTAGCTGAATTGAGACTATGATATCAAATCGCGGATGACAATTTTTTTTTTCCCAAAATATATATTTTTAACAAGGCTCATATGGCATTAGCCTCACGGGGCCGGGAGTCCAATACTTTGACAATTTTTCTTATTATCTATGTTAGTAATATGTAACCGATTACTCGCGGTTGGCTCGAGGTTAGTATTACAAGTGTTTTCGTAATTGGTATGTTGTTGTCTTCAATGCTCTGTACGTGTGCCCGACACGGGATACTTCCTATTGGGATGCAGCTGACTATTAATCAGCAACGCCCCCCTAGTCTGTAACCCATATCTAGCGTGGTGCATCTTTCTCGACTCGAGGAATCCAGGATAGAATGGTCACTAGCCGGCGCAATCATCAGTTCGTGTAGAGTTGTCATGAGCGGTACAACCTTTGGCTCTTGTTGAATATTCAGTGGACTGCACAACCTTTGGCCCGTGTATCTGTAAAGAGTGTGTGTATGTATTGCCGCGACTAAGTAAAAGTTTATAGATCGGATAGGAGGGATATGAAACGGGGACACAACGAAGGAATCATCATTAAACGTTGACATCGGCGTTTCTAAGGAACAGGTATAGATGAAGCAGAGGATCAGGATCACGGCTACCTAAGATATCCCTGACGGGGATATCCGATTGTATGCCTTGTGCTCTCAGTGCTCTAGAGAGCTGAGAGCGAGCAGCATGGAACCGGATACACGACCAGACAACATGCTCGATGTCGTGGTATTTAGCCATCGCCACAATCACAAAGATTGTTTGCTGCGAGCCCAATGCGATAGAGATGCGCGTTTAAGTTGTAGTGATTGGACATAAGCCGAGATATCACGCGAATGAAATCACGACCTACATTCAATCCCTTGAACCATGCACTCGTCGAGACCTTAGGGATAATCGTGTGTAACCAACGACCGAACTCATCTTCACTCCACATGCGCTGCCAACATACGAGCGTGTGCTGACGATGATGATGACGCGGATGACAATGATGATGTTGGGAAAGCTTCTAATTTTCAATGACTTTAAAATAACATATCAAAACAAATCTTAGAGAATGTCCGATTCCATCGGTATGCAAATCATCAGAATTCGTTCCGTTCGTTTTCCGATTCGGCACCCTCACTGAAAGACATTCCACACTAAAAAAAGTTGATGGGGCACGGATGGGATCTTGACACAGGGCTGTGATTGTGTGTAGAAATTGCATTTGAATTGAGTTTTTTCATTGTTCAAAATCTGTATTTTTTTCTCTTTTTCTGTTAGTAGCAAGACCTACACGATAAAGACGTGAATTGAGCCCGAATCGATTGAAGATCAGCCCTCTATTGATTCTGCCAACTTATAAATGTCTGTTTGTCCAAAAAATGGAGAATAACTCGTGAAATGCATCAACTCACATTGTGAGCTAATGCCGAATTGTAGGCAAAAAGATTACTCGTTGCGACGGGAACGAAGGCGAGTAGTTAGTGCAATCGAAAACACATACCCATTTTAATCGTCAAATTATTTATTTTTTTTACTATATTTCCTGTTCGTGTTTCAAGCAAAAAAAAAAATGCTGCATTAATTCCCTGTTATAATGGTATATAACACAACATATTTCGCAATAACGGGTTTGAGTAATATGCGTTTGAAATCTCTTAATGAATCGTTACATTTTTCGTAGAGTGACCCCCCTATACAGAAATCAAAGACATAGTCCAATGTCAAAAAATCTTTTGCTGTTTTTTGTTGTTCCAGTCTGTTGTGAGTTACAGTGTGTTAACAATAGATGTCAACAAAGCAAAAATTCGGAACATTTTACACTTTTTCTTTTATAAAGGCGAAAACGCAAGAAAACCCAGTCACCAAGCGATTACCACCTTTTTCTTGCATTGCATATCTTCGTGAATGAGAAGAAATTGGGTTGAAGAGAAGATTGTAAAAATCCATTGCTGGAGTTTTTCGCAAATAAGTTACAATTCTATGACAACGAAATTGTGAAGCTACCTTTAGAATAGCAAAAAAAAAATCCAACAAAACGGTGCATATTCCAAATCGGACAGTCCGAAGCATATTAAAAAAAGATTTTGAATTTCACCTAAACATAATGGATTACTTTTTCCTTTTCCTGGATATGAAGCCTGCCAGAATAATTTCGCAATATTTTTAAGAGCGTAATAAAATACCTACATTTTGACTATTGAACATTTTTCTAAGGTCAAATAATTTCCTGTGATAACGTTTGCATTGGAAAAAAGGACTTAACGGATGGTGATGAAAAATACTAAGACAGATAAACGAGTGTGATAAATTCCCCACGGAAGGCAATTATATTGGCTTACTTGCAAAAAAGATTCTACGCCCTTGCGAGCGGTTTTCCGGCAGTTAACCGGAACATTCGCCATGGCGGACAAAAATATGCGTGTAGGTATGTTTTTGAGTTCTTTCTTCGTTTTATTTATCAATTCCTTCTCAGTTTTCGCGACAAAATTGTTGGAGTAAATCTTAGGCTTCAGGTTTGCCCAGAAATTATTGATCGGACGCAGATGGAGGAAGTTGGGTGGGTTCGCCGACCTAGGTACCACATCGATATTCAGCCGTTCATCTCCTCTAACGATCGTTTGAAATGGTGTAGCATGGTACCGATTTGAGTATTTGGAAGCCCCTCGTTTGATAACTTTGAAGCCCAGAGTCAACACAAACTCGGTTGTGTTAATCTGAGCTCCTCTCTTCTTTCTCTGTATGGAACGTTTGGCAGCGCGAGTGTCTCCTCTGCTTTTGGATTCGAGCGTTTAACCATAATAGGTGCTGAATATGACTTGGCGGCTGTATTTAGCCAAGACACCCACTGACCAATACACATCTAGAAGACTCATGCTTTCCTTTTGACGTAGGACTACGTCTAACCGGAAGATATAGAGGGTGAAATGGAAATCTAGGCACTGAACAAGTAGGAAAAAATGCAAGATTTGGAACGCTTATAACTCGAGCATTTCTCAATAGATCGCAAAGGTTTTTGCATCAATTGATAGGAAATATATCTACGCATCTATCATAACGAATAACATTTCATTTTTCTTGAGATAAATAATTGAATAATTGTGAAATATCAAGCATTGTCCAAATACACTATGTGCCCATTTTTGATTGGTCCATTTTGTGCTCCTCAAATCGTACCGACCAAAACGGGAAACCAGAGCAGCAGCGAAATAGAATGAAGCACGATTGGAAAGGAAAAAGAAAAAAATGAGGGAAACATTGGTCGCAGTCTCACACATGCGTAATTCTCGAGCCAGCCAGTCAGCTTAAAAATCCCCGCTCCGCTGCCGTAACGATCATTCTCATCCGAACCGTACACCACATCGTTTCGCATCACCTCACATCAACAAACCAACACAAGCAGCCATGGTTGGATATGGCAAAGGAGGAAAAGTGAAGGGAAAGGCAAAATCTCGCTCGAACCGTGGTGGTCTGCAATTTCCCGTAGGTGTATCCGCCAATTGCACCGGAAAAGGTAGCTAGGTCGAGCGCGTTAGTACCTGTGTACCAGTCCACCTAGCCGGCGTTATATAGTTTCGGCCGCCGGAGTGATCGAGTTAGCTGGCAAAGCTGCTCGCGACGATAAGAAAACCTGCATTCGGAACATAACACATTCGGTTCGGTGGACATCAAGACAACAGGCAGTTGCAGCGAATGGCGAGTGGCAAACGCAATCGCAAAACGGCATCAGGTAGCAGAAGAAAAAAGTTTGTTCTTTATACAAACTGCTTTGGTGGCAAATCCAGAACAAGGCGGCATCGAGGGCGTTCGAAATGGTTTTTTTCAAAACCACGAGTACTAAGTTTTCTAAATTGGAACCATTCCATAAAACAAGGCGCTTTTCAGGGCCATTAAACCTTCCAAAAAAGAGTTTAGGAAATAAAGTTCAATGCTTTCTAAAACATTATCCAAAATAATAATAAAACACAAATTGATGTTTTCATAATTTGTTTGCCAGGATTTGATGAGTATGTGAATTTGGCAGTTGTTCTGAGCTTATTGATAGTTGGGGACTTTCCTGATTATTCAATTTTCACCAATTCCTAAATTGTTTCCAGATTGAAAGTACAGTAATCTACAATTAGTTCGACATTTAGCTAATTGGACGGACATGTAATGTGACTTATTTAGTTGGACATTTTTGTAAACATAGAGATCCAAATTATGATCCCACATTGAAAGTCGACACTGTACCACTGTCATCGCAAATGTTCAATTACAGGTTAAAATTACCTCCAATCCGGCACTGAGTGGTGGTAATGCGACGTGCAATTTACTGTAAAATATGTCACAAGCTGGATGGGAAGAAATTTTCCAACTGTGAAAGCTGTGGCGAGTGACAACAAATCGCTAAACAGGAAGGTTTAGTCGAACAAGATGGGAATATCGAGTGATAACAAAAACACAACACCAAAGGTTCTTTTCAGAACCATTAACATATTCATAAAGAGTAAACAGTAAACTAATCCATTTTTCAGGTAGATAGGTAGGTATTCACGTAGGTGAAGAAAATAAAACAATATATTTAAAATATATATTTAACAAAAGCTGTCCCCTTTGCATAGTCCTACGTCACTCCGGTTATGTCCCCGACATTACCCACCCGTCTTTTTTTTTTGGAGTCTTTCGGTGGGGTTTTCTTATTCTTGAACTTCCAAAACCCGGCGAGCACCTCGACTTGAACTGTGCTCGGGAGGTTAAAGGGTATCGCCCGCGAATGCTTGAATGCCGGACCAATAAAAACACAGAGGAACTTCGGTATAATTACTGAATAGTTAACATCGTTAACTATTACGTAGTTCCGGTCCTTTTAGTATCTCGCTGATCTGAGGATTTACTAATATGCTCGATCATTCTTACTTCAAACGTGGAATAGGCAGGAGCGGTCAAGTTAGTTTTTCGAACCGCGAGTTAAAGTCAAAAAGGTAAAAGTCGGCAAAGTTACATCGTACAGTCAGTGTAGATAAGTTTTTTTTCTGTTTTTTTTTTGTTCCATGTTCGAAACCAGTTAGTCGTCGTTAGTGTTTTTCGGTGTGAGAAACTTCGTTTTCCCAACGACTAAATAAAATTCGAGGTAAGCTCTATTGCACGTGGCGTAATTTAAATTGTGGTTTTGATGTTAAAAATGTGGCATTTGTGTGGTATTCGTTCCCCGTGTATAGAGGAAGAGCCGCTTCTGACCCCGCGCTTGAGGTCTGGATACGACCACCAAATCCGACAATTCCGGTGGTCACGCGTAGTACGCTGGCGCATTATACTCGCGCACGAAGGAATCACCCCACGGATAACGTAGGACACCGTGTGCAGACATCGCAGCAGTAACGCCATTCATCGCTAGGAACGGCGATAAAGCAGAACGGCTCCACGTAATTCCTAGGTTGTGTGAGTACGAAAACTATTTTTATCCAATAACACATGCGCATGTAGGATAAATTATTAGAAAGCCACATCCCTAACAATGAAAAACCACAGAACAATACCACACAGCGAAGCACGATGCCGATGGTAGGCAAATGCCCATCGGTATAGAACGCAACACATTCAATATGAGCGGATAGATCAGTTAGTAAACGCGTTGTGCTTGAGTATATGAACGCTATGGGTCGAGGGTTCGAAACCGATACTGTAAATAAAATGTTTATGTTTGAAGTGTAGGTTTATTATATGGTTCATTAAATGTTTCTGGTAGAGTGTGTAATTGAATGAGTTTTGTGATTTAGAATATTAGTAGTAGTAATGTGAATGAGATGATAATTATAAAGATTTAATAAATGTTGTGGAGATAGTATAGTAGTGTAGAACACTCTACCTTTTCTGGCTGGCGGTGTAGCCTAAAAACCCGACAAATCGAGTGAATTTTCAGTTGGTCACGAGTCCAGGGTTGGGACTCCTCTTCTTGTGAAGTTTTTCAACCCCCGCTCCTGTTCTACGAAACTAGGTTTCAAGGTGGGGGGGACGGACATTGTTCAGTAGGTCCAGTGAGGAGACCCTTTCAGCGTAAATCGGTACTCATTGGATCGGCCGAAGTGTCCCTTTGTTGTTGGAATTGCGGAACGCGGACAAACGGTGTCGCGGGTCCGCAGTAGCGCAGGTGAAAGTCGCGGAACAAACCAGGGTTTTGAAGGAAAGGACAAACCCGCCCTTAGGTGTTGGGTGTCTCATTGCCGGGCAAAGCAAGAACACGGCGGTTGGTCTCCCTCGCGGGAGTGGCGCTTAAGCCAACCGCTTACCTGCGGAAAACCCTCCGGTCGCGACAAACTCGCGCGCGCTTTCCCGGCGTCGCGGGTTACAATGGTATGGTATTCCTTGATGAACGACGCAACTTCCAACATGCACTTCGTACTATAAATTTCCCCGTTCGCGGCCAGTCCGGAGCTAAAGAAAAGCGGCTCTGACATCCCCTTGTCAGCCACAGCAGCACCATCTTGGGGAACTTGGTGTTTGAAATAAACTTTACTTCGGAGCTCACTTCCTTCATGGGGGAAGTAAAGGGTGTGTCACATCAAATTGCATCACGAAAAAAACGCTGTAGAAATTTAATTTTTAGGAATTATATCTTCAGCTCTCGCTTATAATCAGATAAGAGTGTATAGATCACGTTGGCCATGCTTCACTGTCAATTTTTCGTAAATTTGGAAAAATGTCGTCGAACGAAAAAGAGCGTCGTGAATTAATCCTGTGCACTCATTTCGAGAATCCGGAGTTGTTACATCGGGACATCGGTAAGATGCTGGGAATCGTCCAATCCACGTTCAGCAGAGTACTAAAACGATACTTCGAGAACCTAACCATCGACCGGAAGGTGAAGAACGGCAAAACTGGATGCTCCGTCAGTGAAAAAGATCACAAGCGCGTAGTTAAGCAGTTTAGACGTGATCCGAGAAGTTCGGTCCGGGATGTCGCCAATAAGCTGAATTTGTCAAGTTCATTCGTCCAGCGGACCAAGCAGCGGGAGGGGCTGCGTACATACAAGGTTCAGAAGGCTCCTAACCGCGACGAAAGGCAAAACATGGTGGGGAAGACGCGAGCCCGGAAGCTGTACACCGAAATGCTGACGAAGCCGCATTGCCTGGTAATGGACGACGAAACCTACGTGAAAGCGGACTTTCGTCAGCTGCCGGGCCTGTTGTTCTTCTCCGCAGAGGACAAATTCAGCGTTCCGGAGGAGATTCGCAAGCAGAAACTATCCAAGTTTGCCAAAAAGTACATGGTGTGGCAAGCGATCTGCTCTTGCGGAAAGCGGAGCGCCCCCTTCGTGATGACCGGCACGGTAAACGGGCAGGTTTACCTTAAGGAGTGCCTACAGAAGCGCTTACTACCACTATTGAAGCAGCACGAGGGCCCGACCATCTTCTGGCCGGATCTCGCTTCGTGCCACTATTCAAAGGACGTGTTGGAGTGGTACGAAGCCAACGGGGTCACCTTCGTGCCAAAGGAAATGAACCCGCCCAACGCGCCGGAGCTTCGCCCTATAGAGAAATATTGGGCGATTATGAAGCAGGCCCTCCGGAAGAACCCAAAAGTGGTAAAATTGGAGGCGGACTTCAAGAGAAAATGAATTTCTGTTCAAAAAAAACTACAACCTGACGTTGTACAGAACCTTATGGAAGGGGTAAAGAGGAAGGTGCGAGCATACGGGCTTGGGTTCGAAGTATGAATAAAAAGAAAATGCCAAAAGTTGTTTAATAGTTTTTATTTTACTGTCTAAAATTTTCAAAAGGATCGGTCTACTGGGCGAATTTCTACAGCGTTTTTTCCGTGATGCAATTTGATGTGACACACCCTTTAAAATACGAAGTGACCTGCCAATCGTTGCCATCCAGGGTGAGATAGGTCTCGTCGTCCATCATCATCGCCACATCGCTATTCGACGGGAAAATCGACTTTGCCATTGCCTTCAGCTCCGAGACCAGTGCCGTCCCTTCCGCTTTCTGACATGTACTTTTGTACAGGTACTTTTTCACTGTTTGGCCGGTTGCACCGACCGACTTTTCCTTCGATCTTCCACGATCAGCCTCCAAATGATGAATCGCTCAGGGTCGTCGGCCGTCCGGAACCGGGCTTTCTTTCGATGCTCTGATTGTAGTCCAATAGTGCCAAGATGATGTAGATGCCGGAACGGGCGTATCTGGCGTCCACAAAGTGCCGCACGATGTTCGTTTTAGACGCGGTGGGGGTACCGTCCTTCGAACGCGCACACTTCTGAACGGAGTAGCTTCACTGTTTTCGCCATCACGGTTAGAGTTCGACTAATAGAGCTGTCATTTTTTTCTGCTGACTCATGGGTTACTATGATTGATGCTGCATGGGTAGTTTCGTCAGTGCGTGTGAAGGTAAACCCATGAAAATCGGCAATTTTTGATCATTTCTTTAAATGCAAACGTTAGTGTTGAGTTCTTAGATTTAGGATTCTAGATAGACCAGACTTTACAAGGGCGAGACATTTTTTCCAAGAAGCACGCTGTTGACAGTAAAGAAAGAAGCACTCCGAAAGACATACAGACTTGCACTATGAGGATCCGTTTTTGATTTCTTATTGATTCTATTATATACATTTTTTGACGTAGAACTACATCTTTCATTGAGGGTAACAAATCAGGAAACAGGTCACGTTTTTATGAAATAAAGTTAACGTTAATAACTATTTTTGCCGTGAACGGATTTTGACGATTTACATACTAAACGAATCGGAAATTCCGTAAGATTTGTTTAATATGCTATACACTAGAAATCCCTGGTTTGTAAATAATTAAAATTCATGAAAATTTGAAGCGTTTCCATTTTCCCATACATTTGTTCTGTCCATTTGTGTGCTTTCCCTCCGCGAACAAAGGAAAAGTAGAAGAATGAAGGGGAATACTTGCCTAGAGTATAAAAAGTGGATCTCGCTGAGGCAAACTTTCATTCGGCATCGGACTGTTGAGCAATCCAGTTCACTTTGCTTCGCTGCGCTTCGATCTAAGATTGGACCCCACCAGTGGTAATCCAACTTGGATATCGTCATTTGGTTTTTCTGTTCGTTTTTCGCGTTATTCGTATCGTATGTTTTTCTTTCCGCGTGATAAATTGGACGCTTCGCGTAGTGTGTTATGAGCAAGAAGAAGAGGAAGGCATGACACCGCATCGAACAATAGCGAAGTAGGCGATTTCGGCGCGTCGGTCGAAAATGTAAACGCCGTTACCCAGGCAGCAACCAAAATCAACCTTCCCCCTCTGATGGTGAAGGCGGTCGCTCTTGACAAACTCATCAGCGAATTCGTATCTATGAGTGTTACAGCAGAGTACAAGCTGTGTGGCATAATTCAGTCTTTTCCCAAGCAGTTAACATTGTTTTCCGTCATCATAAGGGCTTCGTTGGTGCCTTTGAGAATGCATCAATGCATTAAACTGACATTATGGCGAAGCAGGCGTTAAAGTTGTGTGCCATAAAATTATTTGGGGACTACGAAGCATCTTGAATGTCTTACTGGAATATTATAAGTTATTTGGGTTCGCGTGCCAGTCGCTAAACTGCCTTCAACTAGGATTGCATTTGCGCTAATATTGATCATAATGAAGCATTGCTACTGTTTTCGAGGTTGTTATTAACAAAAAGAGATTATTGCGTTTGTTTAGTCACCAATAAAGTAAATGTCGTTCTGGAATTTTGTATGTGATTAGGTTTCGCTTGCCAGTAACAAAACTTCCTCCACTAAGGGTGACAGCTGCGCTTCTCTCGAGCATGAGAAAGTAATGCAACTTTTTTCGAGGTCAGTAATATTAACAGAAGCCTTTCTTTTGACAATAGCGCAAAATGATGAGAAGTGTTTATATTCCTATTAGTTTCAAGCCACCAATGTATGGCTCTGTATACATGTTATGGCGAACGCTTGTTTGGCGCTTGGTTAACGTTGTACAAACGATGTCTAGAGGTGCGATTCCTTTGAGGCAATACTAAACAATATGTAGCATGGTATTTGATACATGCAAGTGTTGTCATTGTTGTTGTTTCCATGTGGTGCCAAGGATATATTGATATAGTTATGAGATGTGGAATAATGGTGCTGGTGCAACATGTATATAATCGACTGTAGCCGAGTCTATGTCAATTGCGAAAAAGGCCACCGGAATAGCGTTCGAGGTAAATTTTCAATGCATTGACATGAAATAAAATGCGACATACGATCAGCTAGTGTATTGTTTTGCGAGGGTAAGGATGAATCATCAATCAATTATCGTCAACTGATTCCACATTCCGGGGAATGTGCTTTTTTCTTAAAATAGATTCCGGGGAATGAGAAAGCAGACTCGCTAGCTAAGGTGGGCGCTTCAGAAGGCACACTTTTTGAAAGGCAAATTGCTTATAATAAATTTTTCCACATTCCTCGTCAGTATACGCTCGTAAGTTGGCAGCGCATGTGGAGTGGTGATGAGTTCGGTCGTTGGTTACACACGATTATCCCTAACGTCTCGACGAGTGCATGGTTCAAGGGATTGAATGTAGGTCGTGATTTCATTCGCGTGATATCTCGGCTTATGTCCAATCACTACAAGTTAAACGCGCATCTCTATCGCATTGGGCTCGCAGCAAACAATCTTTTTGATTGTGGCGATGGCTAAATACCACGACATCGAGCATGTTGTCTGGTCGTGTATCCGGTTCCATGCTGCTCGCTCTCAGCTCTCTATAGCACTGAGAGCACAAGGCATACAATCGGATATCCCCGTCCGGGATATCTTAGGTAGCCGTGATCCTGATCCTCTGCTTCATCTATACCTGTTCCTCAGAAACGCCGATGTCAACGTTTAATGATGATTCCTTCGTTGTGTCCCCGTTTCATATCCCTCCTATCCGATCGATAAACTTTTACTTAGTCGCGGCAATACATACACACACTCTTTACAGATACACGGGCCAAAGGTTGTGCAGTCCACTGATCATTCAACAAGAGCCAAAGGTTGTACCGCTCATGACAACTCTACACGAACTGATGATTGCGCCGGTTAGTGACCATTCTATCCTGGATTCCTCGAGTCGAGAAAGACGCACCACGCTAGATATGAGGTACAGACTAGGGGGGCGTTGCTGATTAAGGGTCAGCTGCATTCCAATAGGACGTATCCCGTGTCGGGCACACGTACAGAGCATTGGAGACAGCAACATCCGAATTACGAAAACACTTGTAATACTAACCTCGAGCCAACCGCGAGTAATCGGTTACATATTACTAACATAGATAATAAGAAAAATTGTCAAAGTATTGAATTCCCGGCCCCGTGAGGCTAACGCCATATGAGCCTTGATAAAAATATATATTTTGGCAAAAAAAAACTGATTCCACATTATTCCATTGATTATTCTACAAAGCAGTTGTTTCTAAAATTTCACAGCATTATAGAATAATATCCGAAGGTATAAACAAGCGACTTATATAAAACAACAGCGTAGTTCTACGACAACAATGCGGTCGTATCTCGGACACAACCTGCTATAATTTTTTACTTGTGGAATTCATCCCTAAAAATAGACACGATTTTTTCTAATGATATCTAATTTTCTCAACTTATTTTGTAGTAGACCAACGCACAATTTCCTCGCCGTTTTGGACGGAAATCTGGCATAAATCGATTCCTCTACACTCCCCTCAAGCCGATCGCCATAATGAATGACCCTTTTGCCGTGGTCGATTGGCCACAACAGATCGAAGCGATTAAAAGTACCTTTCTCTCTGCACGCATCGGCCGACGATTGCAAGCCGGATTCGACCGGATTCGGAACGATTGAGAGCTGCTGATAATTAATGATAATTGATGATGTCGAATCTAATCTCCCCCTAGCCTTGCGGAACATGGACACTCAGGGACACGCATTTTGCATTTTGCGAAATATACATTCTCATATGTGCACACACACACACACACGCACACACACACACACACACACACATTTTCGGGGAAAAGTGGAACCGGTTTTGAGCATTGAATCCACCCACAGTTGGGCAGGGAGAGCGTTTTACAATCGGTAAATATTGGCAATTTTGGGTCGGAAGAGATGCGACGCATCGGTGCATCGTTACCGGAATTAATGACCCGGACTTAAAATAGAGGCTTTTAGGATGAAATGTTTCTTTGCCGGATGCTGCAGCACTTCGGTTGCATCAATTACACACTAGCCCGCAGAGCAAAATAGCAGCTGATTAGATACAATTTAGGCTTTGCGGGGGGGGGACGCATATGTGGCTGTTTGTATGTTGTGAATGACCATGGCCCGGTTTCAAACTAGCGAGCGAAACAGCTAAGCTAGGCGTTATCGGTACTGTTTGACGATGGTGTGTGGCTGGTTTGGTACAGATACGCGATCCCGATGGCCGGGACCTGTGTGTTTGGGCGACAAATATTTGAATGCTCAATGATTCATTGCTAATTGAAATCGGGCGCTGCTTTACCGGGTGTGATGTTGGCGGGAACTGTTGATTTATATTGGAGTTGTGGAGAGAGCCTGTGTATTGGATAGGATCCCCTAATCAGGGTATAAGTGTGAATCGATGGTTTCAGGTAACAATTTTTTATCTATGCATACTGGACAGAAATTTTCATCTTACCATTCAAGAAGACGAATTAAGGTTTGGCATGAAATAATTGAGTTTTAAATGACGCTGTCATGATTTTTGGTGTGAGTTATTATAGATGTTTATGCATCAATTTTAAAAGTACAATCTTTGATTTTAAATCGAAAGTAAAATTACTCAATACACTAATCATGTGCAGTACTTCCATTATTTAAAAAAAAACTGTTTTGGCAGACTCTGAACAAGGTTCAAACAAATTTCTTTGCTGATTGATTCCCACGTATTGCAACTGTTTATATGAACCTAAAACCAACATGGAACGCTGGCTCTGTAAACTATTTTGAATAAGTTTTCTTGCTATGACCATTCTGCCAGTCGTGGATAAAATAGTAGATCAATTGGTCTGAACTTCAGAATGGTTTGGAGGACCTTGAATATCTGATATTTACATAAATTGAAACAGAGTGTAGCACGTTGCTTGGGTAAGCTGTTAAATGAGATAAAAATTAGGTGGTACCCTATCCTTGAAGTAGTTTGATAAGTTTCCAGCACTCCGGAAAGCTATTGGTATTTTCGACAAAACACCGGCGAATTGAATGAAATGGAAATAACTAAATTACGACCTGGACTGGCGCAGAAGTTCTCGAAGTAGATGCAACAAGGTAATGAAGATGGTGGTTTATATAGCATGCGCTGTTTGATAATTTTAAAGATCTCAGTGTCGGTGTGTATGATGTGAGTAATTCGTCTTCAATTAATCAGCATATCGCCGAGCATGTTACTACTTTCGAGGACTAAGCATACGACTGCTGTTTAGTTCATTTTACCACATAAATAAACCAAAGAAGTCACAATACAATTGTCATCTGTTAGAAAACAAACAGTTGCAAGATTTCATGAGAGTTTTGGCTCGACAAATTATGAAACCGTGAGTATTTTGAACATTGTTTTGCATATTAGATGCAAATAATTACGACACTATATTTTGCTTGCCAATACAAATATTAATATTAGTTGCGTGAAAACACCCTAAATCGGACAAACCAACATCATTTACCCTCATATCAAATCATTATAAAACACAGTTTTGTTTCGCGTCATTTTTTTTCGCGACGGATTTCAGAACGCAGAAGTCGATCTCGATCGGGTTACAGAATGCAACATTGTGCACATTTCGGACCTGATCACGAACGTCACTTCACGGTGAAAACGATATGAAGTGCATACAAATTACATACAATGCATTTCGTTTTCACCGTGAAGTGACGTTCGTGATCTGGCCCTTCATATCCAATCGGGATCCGGAATTGACAAATTGACGTAACATTTACAACTAGATGTTGCAGCGAATAAAAAATTATAGGAGGTTGTGTCCAAGACACAACCGCATTGTTGACGTAGAACTACGCTGTTATTTTATATAACTCGCTTGTTTATACATACGGATATTATTCAATACTGCTGTGAAATTTTAGAAACAACTGCTTAGTAGAACAATCTTTGTAGAATTTAATTGATTGATGATTCATTCTTGCCCTCGCAGAACAATACACTAGCTGATCATATGTCGCAATTAATGTCATGTCAATGCATTGAAAATTTACGCCGTACGCTATTCCGGTGGCCTGGGACCAACGTAAACCAAGCGCCAAACAAGCGTTCGCCATAGCATGCATACAGAGTCATACATTGGTGGCTTGAAACTACTAGGAATGTAAACACTTCTCATCATTTTGCGTTATTCTCAAAAGAAACGATTCTGTTTATTACTGGTCTCGAAAAAAGTTGCATTACTTTCTCATGCTCGAGTTAAGCGCAGCTGCCACCCTTAGTGGAGGAAGTTTTTCTACTGGCAAGCGAAACCTAATCACATACAACATTCCAGAACGACATTTACTTTCTTGGTGTCTAAACAAGCGGAATAAACTCTTTTTGTTGATATTAATAGTAGCATTGCTTTATTATGATCAAGATTAGCGCAATCCTAGTTGAAGGCAGTTTTGCGAGTGGCACGCGAACCCAAATAACTTATAATATTCCAGTACGACATTCAAGATGCTTGGTATTCCCTAAATGATTTTTTGGCGCTCAACCTTCGCCATAACGTCAGTTCAATGCATTCATGCAATGGCAAAGGCACCAACGAAGCCCTTATGATGACGAAAAACAAACAATGTTAACTGCTTGGAAAAAGACTGAATTATGCCACACAGTTTGTACTCTGCTGTAACACCCATCGATGCGAATTCGCTGATGAGTTTGTCAAGAGCGACCGCCTTCACCACCAGCGGGGGGAGCTTGATTTTGGTTGCTGCCTGGGTAAAGGCGTTTACATTTTCGACCGACGCGCCGGAGTCGCCTACTTCGCTGTTGTTCGATGCGGTGTCACACTCGCGAAGGATCGGTTCAGTGCGAGCGCTTTTCACTGCACCAACATCGCGTGCATCATTAGATGACGCTTGCCTCGAAATTTGATTGCCCCTGGCAATGCGTTCGCTTTTTGCAGTACTCGAGCCTGCCTTCCTCTTCTTCTTGTTCATCACACACTACGCGAAGCGTCCAATTTATGACGCGGAAAGAAAAACACATGATACGAATAACGCCAAAAACGAACTGAAAAAACCACACGATATCCATGTTGGATTACCACTGGTGGGGTCCAATCTTAGATCGAAGCGCAGCGGAAGCAAAGTGAACTGGATTGCTCAACAGTCCAATGCCGAATGAAAATTTGCCTCAGCGAGATCCACTATTTATACTCTAGGCAAGTATTCTCCTTCATTGTCCTTCTTCTCCTTTGTTCATGGAGACTTTAAATCCTCCGATTTCCTCTTCGCTGCTCGTCGATAAGTTGCTCGCTATTGATAGCTCTGTTCGGGAAAGCACACAAATGGACAGAACAAATGTATGGAAAAATGGAAACGCTTTAAGTTTTCATGTATTTTAACCATTTACAAACCAGGAGATTCTAATATATTGCATATTAAACAAATCTTAGGGAATTTTCGATTCGTTTGCTATGTAAATCGCTAAAATCCGTTCACGGCAAGAATAGTTATTAGCTTTAACTTTATTTCATAAAAACGTGACCTGTTTTCTGATTTGGCACCCTTAATGAAAGACGTAGTTCTACGTCAAAAGTTGATGGTTTGTTTTGTAAGTTTGAAATTTGTTCGGAATTTTTTAGAAAATCGGCATTTTTCTTTTCAATTATTCTTTCTACGCTAAAAAGTTCTAAAGGAAATTTTTATTTTACATTATGAAGTATTTTTTGGTTCTTAGTTCGGTATAAGAGGTGATTGTCTCCGTATTGATCTTAATTGACAGCTAGGTGTCGCGGGAATAATTAGTGAAATACACGAAAAACAATTGGGGGACTCATCATTCGAATAAAGTGATTATCATACCACTTCGTTTAGCCGGAAAAGAATTATTAACGTTCAAAGAGGGAATCGATTCCTCCTCGGAACTACTCAGTGCAAATAGTACCCACTCCCCAAGCCCCGACAATTGGAATCATCGTTGATCCGGAGCAGGATAATTAACGCTTGAGAAGGAATGGATTCCTCCTCGGAATTACACAGCGAAAATGAGACCCCCTTCCCAACAATTCCAACTTCCCAATAACGACGATCGATTGCAGCATTCGTAAACAAATAATACACCGTATCATACCATATCAAATCCATAGTCAATCCGAGTACAATAGTACGCGCTGCTTGCATCTAATTTTCTATGCCAATTTCCCCTGGCTCCATGGTTTTGAAATCTGCGTTAGGGAAACATTCCAATATGCAGAAGCGCAAGCGAGTACAAAAGTACCCACTGCTTACATCTATTTTGCAATGCCGATTTCCCCTGGCTCCATGGGTTTGAAGTCTGTGTTCGGGAAACATCCATCCATTTCAGCGATCGTACCTCAATCGCTGCGCAATTATAACTGAGTGGATTTCCGAGCGGCACTCATTTATATACCGATTGGTGTGATTTCAATAGCCTGTTTTGGAAGTAATTTTAGGGCTATTGAAACAAATTTTTGGATCAGAAAGTAACAAGCATATAACGCATAGACATTTTATCTTTCGAATGAATTGTTTATCATACTATTTCATTCAGTTGATTAGGAGCTATTAACGCTCAAAATCTCGTTCTCCGGCGTAACGCTTTCGTTTTCGAAAGTTTGAACTTACACCCCAGTATAGAAATGAAAGTCGTAGTCCTACGTCAAAAATTGATGAAGAGAATTCGATCAAGTCACTTGCACCCCTTTCCTTCTGAGCCCCTCAATTACGAATCGTTCATATACTGATAGGTGCCTCTCTTCAGCCTTTTCACAGTATTGAAGCGCATTAACACATTCGTTATGCATTTCACTTTCGATATGGCACTTTCCTCGCTCGAATTGAGTAGGATTTTTAGAAGGTATTTGATAGAATAGGCACCTAATGTAACTATATGATATGAAGAAAAATAATAAAATCATAACCATAATATTATACTGTTTATACTATACTTTTTATTGATTTATAGTACGGATGGTTTGTACTGCAGTTTTTTGCAAAAACCCTATACTATGACTTTGGCATGTGTTATTATCATCAATTCGTCTTCAGTTGAAAACAAACATTGCTAGATCATATAAAAGTTTTCTATAAACTAAGTTTGATCTGCGATTAATAATTTAATCGCAAGTTGGGCTCTGCAAGAAACTCAAAAACGTCGCTCTGGGCGTCGAACGTGTTAACAAAGTACACTAAGGCGGCTCGCACACCGGAGCAATAAACAACTAGCAAACTGCAATACGCAATATGCAACAGGAAACATATTTTGTTGTTCTTCGCATACCAGAGCAATAAAAACCCCCGACATTATGCAAACAATCGGCTTAATGTACGAAACTTGTCAAAATATGGGCGATAAGTTGCTCTTCAACCGACACGCCGTGTTGCTAGCGACATGTGTTGCTCTGTAAAGGCGACAGCGATATCGTATTGCGTCGGTATGCGAGATCAACAAAGATTAAATGGAAAAATCCATTGGCGATAATATTGCTTATTGCATGTTGATAGTTGCTAGTTGCTTATTGCTCCGGTGTGCGAGGCGCCTAAGACTGCTCGCACACCGGGGTAATAAGCAATTAGCAACTAGTAACATTCAATAAGTAATATTATCGCCAATGGGTTTTTCCATTACATTTTTGTTGATCTCACACACCGACGCAATACGATATCGCTGTTGCGTTTGTAGAGCAACATATATCGCTAGCAACATGACATGACGCAAAATGTTGCATCTTGCGTATTACTGCTTGCTAGTTGCTTATTGCTCCAGTGTGCGAGCCGCCATACGGAGAACATTTGATGCTAGCAAAATTTGAGGCTACATTTGGGAGACTTAACACGAAGTTATCGCAAATACTTCGCGTATTTGACGGAGTTATAGACCCACTTTTTGACGTGGGACTACGTCTAACCGGAATATATGGAGGGTAAAATGAAAACCTAAACACAGAACATGCAGGAAAAAATGAAAGATTTCGAATGCTCATAGCTCGAACATTTCGTACTGGATAGGAGAGATGTTTGCATCACTTGATAGGGAATATTTCTACGCATCTATCGCAACTAACAAAATGTTGTTTTTCATTAGATAAACAATTGAATAACTGTAAAATATTAGGCGTTATCTAAACGCCCTAACTGTATCGTTTTGATTGGCCCGATTTACGGTTTCCCTAACACAGCCATCAAAACCAAGCAGCCTTGGGGAAATCGGCATTGCAAATACATGAAAGTAGGGGGACTTTTGTTCTCATCGAAAAATGTTCCCTAACACAGACTTTAAAACCAAGCAGCGAAATCGGCATTGCAAACACACGAAAGAGCCTAGAGGCGAGTAAACTGAAAAGTTTAAACCCTCTTAAAGCCAAAAAGAAGAAAAAGAACACACGAAAGTAGGGGGAGCTTTTGTTCCCACCGAAATGTGTTCCCTAATAGAGATTTCTAAACCAAGGTGCCTGGAGAAATCGGTATTTCAAATTCATGCAAGTCGGGGGTATTTTTGTTCCGACTGGAATGTGTTTCCCTAACACAGACTTCAAAACCGAGGTTTCTGGGGAAATCGGCTCTGCAAATAAATGCAAACTGCGAGTACTTTTGTCCTCGCTTGCCTTTGTGCAGAGTGAAATATGTCTGTCCTAACATGATCTTCTAAACTTAGGAACCTGGGAAAATCGTGCAGACACTAGAAGCGAATGAACTTCCCAGTTTCAAGCAAATTCGAGATTCGAGAAGTATGTACACTTTTGGGATGTAAACTTCAGAGGGAAATGTAAAATAAAATAATCGTTTGATAATTTTTTTTTGTCTTTATTGGAAAGATTTTCAGCCTTATGCTGGTTCATCAAACGTTTGATAATTCTTCCGTACATATACTTTGTTCTAGTCATCATACCAAACGGAAAAGGTCCGTCATTAAATTTACTTGTAACGAAGAACAATCAATCACAATAAATGAATTGACTTTACACGGCATTTGTTCATTTTTTTCACTCACAGAGCAAATATATTGAACTCAATTGAATTTGGAAACTGTTTCATTCAATCAAGAATTTAATCAATACAAACGAATGATTGCTAAGCTAAGGTAGTTCCACGTGAACCTTGCGGTTATATCATAGATATATCCCACACATTTTTTCTTCAAAATAAACCCAGGAAAAAACGCGATGCAACAGTTTTCTTGTAATTAACAGTGATGGTTGGAACCAATCGGTTGGAAAATTTAAACGCGCCCATCACAACTAGAAAAATTATGTTTTAATACGAACTTTTGAAAAGTTGAAAATCCACATTCGAGACTATGTCCTTAGAAGAATTTTTCGAAATTCTCATTATTCACCGAGTCATTTCAATAACGCTGTATCTAATCTAGTACGTTCTGGAATCAAAACTTTTAACGCGTTTTTCTCGAAATTACTTTTTCCAAAGAGGCGTACACGATATCTAAAGTTCTAGTTAACCGATTTATGAATAATTTGGTGTGAATACATCTTTATAATTCTCTCTGTCGCACTAACCGATAAATAATTTACTTTTCTCAATTTTACTATTTTTTAGAAATTGAAAACCTCATAAAAACGTGCTAAAAACATTTTTATTTTTCATTTTCAAACTGCTGCCATTTTGGCTAAAAACATTTTTTGGCTTGTCCGAGGCTTAGACCAAAGCGGCGTTTTTACTGTTAAAGATTTTATTAGATTGTTTTGTTTCTGATAACCAGAAGGTCTGAAATCATGTACGCGAGAACATTTTTTTCCCTTCCCACTTCAAACGCTTATTACCTTTTTTAGTTTTATTTTTTGACGTAGAACTACGTCTTTCATTAAGGGTGCCAAATCAGAAAACAGGTCACGTTTTTATGAAATAAAGTTAACGCTAATAACTATTCTTGCCGTGAACGGATTTTAGCGATTTACATAGCAAACGAATCGAAAATTCCCTAAGATTTGTTTAATATGCAATATATTAGAATCTCCTGGTTTGTAAATGGTTAAAATACATGAAAACTTAAAGCGTTTCCATTTTCCCATACATTTGTTCTGTCCATTTGTGTGCTTTCCCGAACAGAGCTATCAATAGCGAGCAACTTATCGACGAGCAGCGAAGAGGAAATCGGAGGATTTAAAGTCTCCATGAACAAAGGAGAAGAAGGACAATGAAGGAGAATATTTGCCTAGAGTATAAACAGTGGATCTCGCTGAGGCAAATTTTCATTCGGCATTGGACTGTTGAGCAATCCAGTTCACTTTGCTTCCGCTGCGCTTCGATCTAAGATTGGACCCCACCAGTGGTAATCCAACATGGATATCGTGTGGTTTTTTCAGTTCGTTTTTGGCGTTATTCGTATCATGTGTTTTTCTTTCCGCGTCATAAATTGGACGCTTCGCGTAGTGTGTGATGAACAAGAAGAAGAGGAAGGCAGGCTCGAGTACTGCAAAAAGCGAACGCATTGCCAGGGGCAATCAAATTTCGAGGCAAGCGTCATCTAATGATGCACGCGATGTTGGTGCAGTGAAAAGCGCTCGCACTGAACCGATCCTTCGCGAGTGTGACACCGCATCGAACAACAGCGAAGTAGGCGACTCCGGCGCGTCGGTCGAAAATGTAAACGCCTTTACCCAGGCAGCAACCAAAATCAAGCTCCCCCCGCTGGTGGTGAAGGCGGTCGCTCTTGACAAACTCATCAGCGAATTCGCATCGATGGGTGTTACAGCAGAGTACAAACTGTGTGGCATAATTCAGTCTTTTTCCAAGCAGTTAACATTATTTGTTTTTCGTCATCATAAGGGCTTCGTTGGTGCCTTTGCCATTGCATGAATGCATTGAACTGACGTTATGGCGAAGGTTGAGCGCCAAAAAATCATTTAGGGAATACCAAGCATCTTGAATGTCGTACTGGAATATTATAAGTTATTTGGGTTCGCGTGCCACTCGCAAAACTGCCTTCAACTAGGATTGCGCTAATCTTGATCATAATAAAGCAATGCTACTATTAATATCAACAAAAAGAGTTTATTCCGCTTGTTTAGACACCAAGAAAGTAAATGTCGTTCTGGAATGTTGTATGTGATTAGGTTTCGCTTGCCAGTAGAAAAACTTCCTCCACTAAGGGTGGCAGCTGCGCTTAACTCGAGCATGAGAAAGTAATGCAACTTTTTTCGAGACCAGTAATAAACAGAATCGTTTCTTTTGAGAATAACGCAAAATGATGAGAAGTGTTTACATTCCTAGTAGTTTCAAGCCACCAATGTATGACTCTGTATGCATGCTATGGCGAACGCTTGTTTGGCGCTTGGTTTACGTTGGTCCCAGGCCACCGGAATAGCGTACGGCGTAAATTTTCAATGCATTGACATGACATTAATTGCGACATATGATCAGCTAGTGTATTGTTCTGCGAGGGCAAGAATGAATCATCAATCAATTATCGTCAATTCTACAAATTCTACAAAGATTGTTCTACTAAGCAGTTGTTTCTAAAATTTCACAGCAGTATTGAATAATATCCGTATGTATAAACAAGCGAGTTATATAAAATAACAGCGTAGTTCTACGTCAACAATGCGGTCGTATCTTGGACACAACCTCCTATAATTTTTCACATAGTTAATTGTGTGTAGAATCTATTTCTGTACAAATCCTTTCATAATTGTTATTTTTTTCATAGCTTTGTAGAGTTCATCTGTGTCACTCCTTGATTCTTATTGATCTTATATATTTTGAGATGGAATAATTCAGCAAAACTATTTTCCCCCATCGAAAACCGCTTTCACGCTATTCAAAAAAAAAACACGAACAAAAAAATCCCATCCTTTAAATGTTTCACGACTGGAGAGAAAATCTCTGCAGACGCCATAAAACTGTTTGGGAATGGGTAAATATTTTATGAACCAACTGGAAGACAAGCGAAACAAAACAACCAAAAAAAATGGAACAAGTGACAGTCCACCATTGCTATTACTCCCCTGGGTGGGGGGTTGAGCGGAAAGAGAGCGAGGAAAAAAACACCAAACATTGAAACTATCTTTCAACAAATTACCTCTATTTCGCCTGGTTGTCATTTAGTAGTTGCGAAAACGGCCGATGCTCCTCCCTTCTCTCTGACTCTGTCTAAATAGTCATCGCAGCAGGCGAGAGAAAGCAAAGTTTGTATATAAAATGTTGTTTTCATGTGACACTCACCGTTTCACCTGTGTGTTCCCCGCATCCGGAAAAGTCGTCGCTCCACAAATGAAACGACGAGAAATGAGCGAGTCCCCAACGAAGAGAAAGAGAGAAAAGTGCGAGAGAGATTGTTCCAATGTTGAGCGCGAGAAGGCGCATGTGTTGCTGTTTTATGTACGCAAATGAATGTCAACGCTGACGCTGCTACACGTGGCGCGGTGTTTTATTTACCAGGCGAACCCAGCGCATCAGTCTACTGCGATTTGCCGAAGAAAGTGCAGTCCTTCGGTTGGTATTCATAGATTATGGAGACGAGTGGTGGTTGAGCCAATGGCTCATCCAAATCGATGGAGCAGCACTTTACCACACCACACAACAGGAAAAAAAAATGTACAAGGGAAAAACATACGATTATCTGCTCTTATCTGCTTCACGCTCCAATCGCTCCGTTCAAAGCCGACATCGTGTGGATCCCCGCAAACGTAAAATTTGCGGTGAAGCGATGAAAGCATTTTCCCCCTCATCTTGCCACGATGTTTTGCGGATGCTGGTTGGCTTCGATTATCCCTTCCATTCGCAGCATCCAGCGGCGGCAGCATCGGGGCGCAACATTCCGTCGGCCACTGGGTGATGGTTTCGCCGCCGTCATCATCGTCATCATCATCAGCAGCAGCAGCATCGTATCGTGTTCCGCTTGGAGCACGGCGCGGAGGATGTGGTCCTGGGGGCTATTATGTTATCAATGGCACAATAAAAAAAAGAACGGCTACGAGAGGAACAAACAATCTAACATCAGCGTAAACAGAGGGAAGCATAAAAAGCGGCGCTCTTATGCTTGTGTGAATGCATAGTGAATGTCCATTGGGGCGTGAAAAACGACTCTTATCTAAACGTTTTTTTCGCGATTTTTTTTTCTCTTGGGGATATGATTTTATTAAATACGGATGCGACCGGCTTTTGTCGACCGAAGGGAAAGAGCGGTTTATATGTTTACAGTTTAAAGACCAAATTCAACTAATTCAACATAGAAATGATTTATATGTATGGTTCTTTTTTCAAAAATACAAACAACGCATTTTTCGGCTCATTATAAGCGTCAATTCTTGAAAACTGATGTTTTTCAAAAACACATCAGCTATCAGTTGCTATGAGGCGTAATCATCTAGAGAACCTATTTATCTTCTTCTTCTTCAATGGCACTAACGTTCCTAGAGGAACTTCGCCGTCTCAACGTAGTATTACTTGCGTCATTTTTATTAGTACTTAGTTGAGATTTCTATGCCAAATAACACGCCTTGAATGCATTCTGAGTGGCAAGCTCTAGAATACGCGTGAACACAGTGCAAGTCGGAGGAAATTTCTTTGACGAAAAATTCCCCCGACCAGAACGGGAATCGAACCCGAACACCCGGCATGTTAGTTATGACGCTAACCACTCGGCCAAGGGAGCACATCAGAACCTATTTATGTTTGTACCAAATAAAATTCGGACGCTGGAATGTGTAAACGCATTTGGAAACTAATAGTGTTAATATTAGTGTTAATCTTAATGACTTTGATGACAATTCACTCATTTGTGATGGGCTACTTGCCTTGCTTCGACCCTCGCCGATTTTCGAAAATATTGTACATAAAATAACTGCAGTGATAGGCAGTAAAATGCCCACCTTTCATATTTAAAAACTATGACAGCTAGGGCTGTGCGATATCATTTAAAACCTTTCAGGGATTCAGTTGACGCCATATAAACAAGGATTTGTTTACGTTGGCACATAAAAGTCGATTGTTGTCGTCTACATAAAGAGTTTTCAACAAAATCAAAATGGATGGAAGAAAAATCAACATGCAAGTCCGAAATCATGTTGTTCAGGATCATTTACAACAAATTTCACAGCGGAAGATTGCAGAGAAGTTCGGAATAAGCCAGGGAGCAGTCCGCGGAATTGTGCACAAGCACAAAGCTTGCTGACAGATCCGGAATAGGCCGTCGTCGGAAGACCGTTAGCCGGACGGATCAACGAATCATCCGGAAAGTAAAGAAACCTCCAAAAGTATCAGTCAAAGTCATCCCGTTGGCGGTATCGGTCAGAACCATACTGTAGTATGATTCCAAATCCCATTCCAAACACTTATAGACGAAACTTCAAACAAAGAAACTAAAATGATGTTAAAAATTGGAAAATTTGATAATCTCCAAGAAGCCATCAATGTCATGGTGGAGAATGAAAAGACAGGAACTAGAGACACAAAAGCAGTAGTACTGCATTCGATCAAAAACAGACAACCAAACAATTTTGGTCAGAATATTAACAAATACATCAACCACAATTCTAACCATAGAAATCCAATGATGAACGACCGATTTAATCAGAGAAATTATTCTCAAGGCAGATATCAGAATAGATACCCAAATAACAACAGAAACTTCAATCGTAATTGGCAACAATATCCCATTACCAGAAATTTCAACCAAGGCTCTCAACAATACCATTCCCAAAGAAATTTCAATCAAAATATCAATAGAAATCCTAACGGAACTCTCAATAGAAATAACATTCCAGCGAGAATGTACGCTGCAAATCAGCAAAACATTCCTCGACTGAATACACATACTAATAATAGTCAATTTTATCCACAAAACGGATCGGATAATAATTGCCAATCTAGAAAATTTACAGCATTTTCAACACAAAATGGACATTATCAATACACTAGATTACCATTCGGATTAAACATAAGCCCGAATAGTTTTCAACGCATGATGACTATCGCAATGGCAGGTTTAACTCCAGAATTAGCATTCATCTATATTGACGATATTATTGTTATAGGATGCTCAGTTAATCACCATCTTTCAAATTTAACCACAGTTTTTGAACGGTTAAGATTCTATAACCTAAAACTTAATGCTCAAAAATGTAAATTTTTCAGTACAGAAGTTACTTTTCTGGGTCATAAAACCACAGAGCAAGGCATGTTACCAGACGACTCTAAATTTAGTGCTATCGCAAATTACCCAATACCAAAAAACCCCGATGAGGTAAGAAGATTCGTAGCATTCTGCAATTATTATAGAAAATTCGTACCAAATTTCGCAACAATAGCACATCCTCTTAACCAACTTCTCAAGAAAAAATCGAACTTTATTTGGACATGCAATTGTCAAAGAGCGTTTGACACTTTACGAAATCTATTAATGTCCCCAAAGTTACTACAGTACCCAAATTTTTCAAAAGAATTTATATTAACGACTGATGCTTCAGATATAGGATGCGGAGCAGTACTATCACAGGAAACAATCAAAGGAAATTTACCGATAGCTTTTGCGAGCAAGACATTCACCCCGGGTGAAAAGAATAAACCAGTTATCTTAAAGGAACTAACGGCGATACACTGGGCCATAAACTATTTCAAACCTTATCTGTATGGGAAAAAGTTTATAGTTCGAACAGATCATAGACCATTGGTTTATCTATTTGGAATGAAAAATCCTAATTCTAAGCTAACAAGAATACGTCTTGACTTAGAAGAATACGAGTATACAATTGAATACATAACCGGAAAGTCAAATGTAGGTCCTGATGCGTTGTCACGAATAGTAACAACAAGTAACGAACTAAAACAAATAAATGTGCTGAAAGTAAATACGAGATCAATGGCTCGAAAACTACAAATTAATCCAAATAACGAGAATATGGAACAAAAGCATGTATCTAGAGAAACTGATCACCTCTCTACCTATATAACGAATAATCCATCTGAAACGAATAAACTACTTAAAATTGAAACCATTGTAGACAGAAACGAATTGAAATTTATAGTAAAAAAGAATGATAAAAATGTGGCACAAGTGAATCAACAAGTGGTGAATGGAAGTCAAACGTTAGGGTTTGCTCTTTTAAAATTGGAAGAACTAATGACGAAAATGAATCAACGCAAAATAGCGATATCAAGCAATGATGAAATATTTAAAAAAATATCTATGGAAAATTTTAAAAATATTGCAAATACACGAGTGTATTCAATACAAATAATTATATACAAACCACCAATATTTGTAACAAAATTATCGGAAATTCAAAAAATATTATACGACTATCATAATACCCCTACGGGAGGACATATAGGTCAGCATAGACTGTACCTTCAAATAAGAGAAAAGTATAAGTGGAATAATATGAAAAAATCAATCGCTGAATTTGTAAAAGCTTGTTAACCATGTAAACGAAATAAAGTAGTAAAACACACTAAGGAAAAACAGATCGTAACTACTACTCCATCAGCTCAATTTGAAATTATATCTATAGATACAATAGGTCCACTACCTAAAAGTAATAATAACAATAGGTACGCGGTTAGTATTCAATGTGATTTAACAAACTATATTGTCCTAATTCCGGTACCAACAAAAGAAGCGAGTGTTATTGCTAAAGCACTTGTTAATGAATTCATACTTACCTATGGAACCTTTTTAGTCTTACGTCAGATCAGGGAACAGAATATAATAATGAAATCTTTGAACAAATATGTAAAATGTTGAAAATAAAACAAAAATTCAGTACTGCTTATCACCCACAAACAATTGGTTCTTTGGAAAGAAATCATAGGTGTTTAAACGAATACCTAAGATCTTTTGTTAATGAACACCAATCTGATTGGGATGATTGGTTAAAATTTTATGCATTTAATTATAACACTACACCACATTCAGAACATGGATTCACTCCACATGAGTTAATATTTGGAAATAAAGCAAGGTTACCTCAAGAAATTTTTGAGTTCGGAGTAGAACCAGTATACAATTTTGAGCAATACAGTAAAGAGTTGAAATTCAAATTACAAAAATCAAATTAAATCACAAGGAATAAATTAATCGAGCAAAAGATAAAAAGAACTATAGCAGCAGAAAACAACATCAACCCAATTCAATTAAAAGTAAATGAATCAGTCTATTTAAAAGCAGAAAATAGAAGAAAATTGGATCCATTTTACGAAGGACCCTATCTAGTAGAGGAATTGTTAGATCCAAATTGTAATATAAAAAATCCGAAAACAAGTCAATCAACGATAGTTCACAAAAATAGACTAATCAAAATTCAACAAGATAAAAATCAAAATTAAATTTATATCAATACATATATAAAATCTCTGGAAAAATAAAACTAAGAAAACTTCATTTTTTTTTGTAAACCTTTGAAATTTAAAGATCATATTTAGCGCAAGAAATGTTATACCTAAATCGTAAAAAATTAAAATACAAATACATTTATAACTACCAGCATCAAAAATTTGTAACACTAAGAGAAGCCAAGAAATAGTAATTTCAAATTTTGACTATCATGAATGATTTCATTTTTATTACATCATTCTCCCGAAGAGGGATGGTGTAGTATGATTCCAAATCCCATTTTATATCCCATTTCAAATCCCATTAATTATCTTTTTCCCCACACAAGGAGTTAATTGTTTCTCAACAAATGATACTCATGACTCATGTGCAAGAACTTCAATATTTATCATTCTCACGAAACGCTCCTCAAGCACAATGACACAATTTCGTTAAATGCTTTTCCCCCGCATTCACACATAAAAACTAGCAGCATGCGCTAGCGATATGGATGCATTCTTACATCATGTCGCTCGCCGCTGAAGGCAATAAACCAAAACAAACCCAATTCTATTCTAATGAATTACGCGACCATATATGAAGTCGTCGTGACACTTTTCGATTTCCCATGAAATCGATATGCGCGCTTACGAGCGCAGTAAGCATTTTCTTTTCTTGACCCCATCCACATCGAACACTGCATTCGATTGATTGGTCTTTCCCCTTTGTTTAACTTGGCTCCTCCCAGTGGAAAATAGAAAATAACTCTACACAATCGTTTGGAAGTTTAGCTTAAGACTTTTGTAATTAGTTGTAAGCAAGATGGTGGAGTTAACAGGTGGCTCGTAATTTACACTATTTAGAAAAGACGTATGAGGAATGACAAGACGAAAAGTTTGGATTTGTTTATGTTATTACTTACGTTGATATGGTTACATTTGATTTCGTCGAAGTTATTTGAAGCTGTATAATAAATAAACAGATGTCGTTGAAAATTGTAACCTAGTAACCTTTATGCATATGCTTCCGCCAGCTGGCTCGGCTAATGTGATTCAAGGAATGCTTTGATCGTGGTACCGCCACTGGCGTATAATTTGCAGCTTTGTGTTTTGTGCTGGTTCATAACGGCAATCAACCGTGCCGGTGAAACTGTAGTCAATGTTTAGTGTTGATTAGATACCATCTATATAAAGGGTGTGTCACATCAAATTGCATCACGGAAAAAACGCTGTAGAAATTGAATTTTTAGGAATTATATCTTCAGCTTTCGCTTATAATCAGATAAGAGTGTATAGATCACGTTGGCCATGCTTCACTGTCAATTTTTCGTAAATTTGGAAAAATGTCGTCGAACGAAAAAGAGCGTCGTGAATTAATCCTGCGCACTCATTTCGAGAATCCGGAGTTGTCACATCGGGACATCGGTAAGATGCTGGGAATCGTCCAATCCACGGTCAGCAGAGTACTAAAACGATACTTCGAGAACCTAACCATCGACCGGAAGGTGAAGAACGGCAAAAATGGATGCTCCGTCAGTGAAAAAGATCACAAGCGCGTAGTTAAGCAGTTTAGACGTGATCCGAGAAGTTCGGTCCGGGATGTCGCCAATAAGCTGAATTTGTCAAGTTCATTCGTCCAGCGGACCAAGCAGCGGGAGGGCCTGCGTACATACAAGGTTCAGAAGGCTCCTAACCGCGACGAAAGGCAAAACATGGTGGGGAAGACGCAAGCCCGGAAGCTGTACACCGAAATGCTGACGAAGCCGCATTGCTTGGTAATGGACGACGAAACCTACGTCAAAGCGGACTTTCGTCAGCTGCCGGGCCTGTTGTTCTTCTCCGCAGAGAACAAATTCAGCGTTCCGGAGGAGATTCGCAAACGGAAACTATCCAAGTTTGCCAAAAAGTACATGGTGTGGCAAGCGATCTGCTTTTGCAGAAAGCGGAGCGCCCCCTTCGTGATGACCGGCACGGTAAACGGGCAGGTTTACCTTAAGGAGTGCCTACAGAAGCGCTTACTACCACTATTGAAGCAGCACGAGGGCCCGACCATCTTCTGGCCGGATCTCGCTTCGTGCCACTATTCAAAGGACGTGTTGGAGTGGTACGAAGCCAACGGGGTCACCTTCGTGCCAAAGGAAATGAACCCGCCCAACGCGCCGGAGCTTCGCCCAATAGAAAAATATTGGGCGATTATGAAGCAGGCCCTCCGGAAGAACCCGGAGGCGGAAAATGGATTTCTGTTCAAAAAAACTACAACCTGACGTTGTACAGAACCTTATGGACGGGGTAAAGAGGAAGGTGCGAGCATACGGGCTTGGGCTCGAAGTATGAATAAAAAGAAAATGCCAAAACTTGTTTAATAGTTTTTATTTTACTGTCTAAAATTTTCAAAAGGATCGGTCTACTGGGCGAATTTCTACAGCGTTTTTTCCGTGATGCAATTTGATGTGACACACCCTTTATCTGCACAAATTCAGATGTTAAAGCTATGTTTCTGTATGTCGCTCGATCCTTGAATTCTTCTTGAATGTTCTCTATTTGAATCCACTGCAATATTCTTCTGAAAAATCAAACACTGGCTTCATCGTTTACGAGCTAACTATGAACATGTGTCGCAATCATTACAAACACAGTTAATTCACGGGATGCGACAGAATTCACGGTTACACATTGTTGATAGATCTTGCTCCCAGTATTCTCAATTCTTCATATCAGCATGTAGGCCCTGATTCTCGAATACACTTCACGGTGGAATCGAAATGAACGGCACGTCAATGAACTACGTTTTACGAGTTAGTGAAGTGTCGAAGATAATGATGAGTTTTCACGCAGAATAAACACTTTTCAAATAAAAATTCATTAATGAAAATTATCTTCTTCGTATCAAACTGGTATTCAACGTGAGTGGAAAACTTTGTTTTCTTCATGTGGTATAATAATCCCATACAAAAATTTCATCTGAAGATAATTTGATATTATAATGATAAATTTAGTGGGAAACTAATCTCGCATCCAGATGTCGACACCGTACCGTTGTCATCGCGAATGCGTTTCATACCGTTTCCACCGTGAAGTGTATTCGTAGTGTATTCGAGAATCAGACCCGTAGAATAGCAATATCTTCGATGCCTATTCCTGATTTGTTTATTGATAATTATATGAATAATTACCGTTTTATTAATATTATTTTATTACGATTTTATTCTCGGCTTACCCGGCAAACTTCGTCCCGCTCAAAATTTATTTTTCGTTTTCACATCCACGTTTGGCGATCCATTTTTATGTATATAGATAGGAGACGATATAGCAGTGTGTTCTATCACATTAAAATCCATTTCCACTTTAGAACGAAGATCAATTTCGTTACCGTAAACATCAAATGGACCAAAAACGCTTGTCAATATGTAATTGCAGAACACATGCGAATTGAATATTTCGAATTTTCCCATTTTCCTTCAGAGTTTTCCGAAAATTCTCAATTGTCATGTTTGGTTGAAATATGTGCATTATTTTTATGGGACCCCTCTCCTTTCCAGAGAAGAAAGGGGTGTCATACGATGATAGAAAAGTTTTTCGTACCCAAAAACCATCGCATCCCAAATTTGACTCAATTTCCTTGATTTGTTCTCAACTTATGTATGGCAGTCCCCATGCCCTTAGAAAGGGGGTAGGGGTGTCGAACCACCATAGAAACGTTTATCGATCCCTAAAACCACTATATACTAAGTTTGATTCCATTTGTTTGATTAGTTCTCGAGTTGTTCAGCACCCTCCCCCTCCCCCTCCTTGGAGAGGGGAAAGGAGTGTCAAACCACCATAAAAACATTTATTGCTCCGAAAAACCTCCATATGCCAAATTTGGTTCCGTTTGCTTGATTAGTTCTCGAGTTATGCAGAAATTTGTGTTTCACTTCTATGGCAGCCCCACCTTAGAAAGGTGGGTGGAGTGTTGAACCATCCTAGAAATGTTTCTTGCCCTTTAAAACCTCCACATGCCAAATTTGGTTCCGTTTGCTTGATTAGTTCTTGAATTATACACATATGTATGCTTCATTTGTATGGCAGTAATACACCCCCCCCCCATCAGAGAGAGGCGAGGAGTGTCTATTCACCATAGAAACGTTACGTGTCCCCTAAAACCTTCCCATGCCAAACTTGGCTCCATTAGCTTGATTAGTTTACAAGTTATGCGGAAATTTGTCTTCCATTTGTACGCGGCTCCCCCTTAGAGAGGGGGTTGAGTGTCTAACCACCATAAAAACATTTATTGCACCCTTAAACCTCCACATGCCAAATCTCGTTCCATTTTCTTGATCAATTCTCGAATAATTAGAAATTTGTGTTTCATTTGTATGGCACACCCTTCTTAGAGAGGGGGGGTGGAGTATCTAATCACCATAGAATCATTTATTGCACCCTAAAACTTCCAAATGCCGAATTTCAATAAATTTGCTTGATTAATTCGCGAGTAATGCAGAAATTTGAATTTCATTTGTATGGCAGGGGTGGAGTGCCTTACCATCATAGAAACATTTATTGCTCCCTAAAATCTCCATATACCCAATTTGGTTTCATTTTCTTGATTAATTCCCGAGTAATGCAGAAATTAGTGTTTTATTTGTATGGCAGTCCCCATTAAAAGAGGAGGGAGGAGTATCTAACCATCATAGAATTATTCATTGCACTCTAAAACTACCACATGCCGAATTTTGTTTAATTTGCTTGATTAATTCTCGAGTAATGTAGAAATTTGTGTTTAATTTGTATGGCATCCCCCCCTTAGAGAGGGGGGAGGGGTCTCGAACTATCATAAGAACCTTCCCCGACCCCAAAAACCCCCAAATACCAATTTTCATGTCGATCGGTTCAGTAGTTTCCGAGTGCATAAGAATCAGACATACAGACAGACGGACAAACAGAAATCCATTTTTATAGATATAGATTTTAACTTTGTCTCTGTTTACCTCATACCGTTTTGAATCATATTTCGGACGCTTAAGGCATATGATGCAGGAAACAGATCTAAACTTTATGCACAGGTATTATTTGGTTGATATTTTTAATAAATTAGTTCAATATGCTTTTAGGCTTTCTACTTTGGTACCTATTTGATTGGAAACTTAAAAAAATTATCGAAAAAAATACTTTTCAAATGAAGCGAATAAGAATCAAACTTCGGACACTCAATCAAATTTCGGACAGATTAAATTCAATATCGAGCAGGATGCAGATGGCCTTAAACCTTACACAATCATGGTGTATCAAAGAAGGTCTGAGCATAAATCCCTCAAAAACAACAATTGTTCCTTTCACCAAAAAGAAGAAACTGCATCTGCAGACTCTAAATCTTGGAGGAGAGGAAATAAAATTCAGCGTTTCAGTGAAATATCTAGGCGTAATCCTAGACGCTAAACTAAACTGGAACGCACACTTAGATGCAATTATCAGTAAGGCCAACATTGCCCTATGGACATGTTCTAAAATGATAGGCAGAACATGGGGCCTTAAACCAAAAATGGTTATGTGGGTCTATACAGCAATTGTGCGGCCTAGGATAACCTATGCCTCATTAGTATGGTGGTCAAAGACTAAGGAGACTGTAGCTACAAAAAAGCTAAACAAACTCCAACGACTGGCATGCGTTGCTGTAACAGGAGCAATGCGAAGCACACCCTCAAAGGCATTGGAGGCTATCCTTCACTTGCTACCTTTGGGTCAACATGTTCAGCTGGAGGCTAATAGAAGCGCTCTAAAGCTAAAAAGATATAAAAAAATATTAGACGGGGACAAAACTGGTCACTTGAGCATCCTGAATCTCTTACCCGTTGGACCAACCTCAGCGATGAACAGCGATTGGATAGAACCAAGGACCAATTATGACATTCCATACAGAGTGATCGAACTTTCCCGTTCAGTATGGGATGAGGGTGGTCCCGATGTTCGTAATGGTTCAATCCTGTTCTATACCGATGGGCTGAAAATGGGTAACAGAACAGGTGCTGGAGTATATGGTCCCAGAATAAAAATTTCTGTAGCTATGGGGAACTGGCCAACAGTTTTCCAGGCAGAAGTAGCTGCAATAATAGAATGTATAAATGTCTGCCTTAAAAGAAATTATAGACATGCTAACATTTGCATCTTCTCAGACAGTCAAACAGCACTTAAAGCCCTCAATGCTTTCAAGTGCTATTCAAAAATTGTCTGGGAATGCATTTGCCTCTTACGACAACTGTGTCAGAGAAGTTCGGTACAACTATACTGGATTCCTGGCCATTGCGGTATAGAGGGAAATGAACAAGCAGATGAACTCGCAAGACGCGGCTCAAGCTCACCCTTCACTGGTCCAGAACCATTCTGTGGAATTTCTGAATGTGTGTTGAAGAGTGAGCTGAAGAAATGGGAAGACCGGGAAGTAATGGCCAACTGGATGGCTGTACAACTCAACCAGTCAAAAAAATTTATCACGCCGAGTATTAAAATTACTCAACAATTGCTGAGTCTTAATAAGAAAGACTTCAGCACATTCACTGGTCTTATAACAGGACACTGTCCGAGTAAATACCATCTCAAAAACATAGGTTTAGTGCAAGATGATATTTGTCGCTTTTGTAATGCCGAAAGCGAAACCTCGGAACATTTGCTCTGCAAATGCGGAGCACTAACAAGACGCAGACTTCAACACCTTGATAAGGCTATTCTGGAGCCCAAGGAAGTTTGGTCTGTGTGGTCAGGGCTATAAATTTTATCAAACAGATTATTCCTGATTGGCACCTATCTCGCTATAGCTTTCAGTCTACTTCTTCATCAATAAGCAGTAGATAAGCTTGAAGCGTTGTACGAAAAATGGGGCATACCACAATAGCTCAAACTAATGGACGCAGTGGTTCACCCCCAACAAGGGAAATAAATAATAAATTTCGGACACTTTATTTTGTAATTTTTTGGACGAAAATTACACATTACACTTGATTATATTTTATAGTCAACTGCGAAACACTTAACAAGCAATCACAGTAAACTGTTAACAATGATGAGGACTGATGAAACAGGGGAGAATTTAAAGGGTGTGTCACATCAAATTGCATCACGGAAAAAACGCTTTAGAAATTGAATTTTTAGGAATTATATCTTCAGCTTTCGCTTATAATCAGATAAGAGTGTATAGATCACGTTGGCCATGCTTCACTGTGAATTTTTTTGTAAATTTGGAAAAATGTCGTCGAACGAAAAAGAGCGTCGTGAATTAATCCTGCGCACTCATTTCGAGAATCCGGAGTTGTCACATCGGGACATCGGTAAGATGCTGGGAATCGTCCAATCCACGGTCAGCAGAGTACTAAAACGATACTTCGAGAACCTAACCATCGACCGGAAGGTGAAGAACGGCAAAAATGGATGCTCCGTCAGTGAAAAAGATCACAAGCGCGTAGTTAAGCAGTTTAGACGTGATCCGAGAAGTTCGGTCCGGGATGTCGCCAATAAGCTGAATTTGTCAAGTTCATTCGTCCAGCGGACCAAGCAGCGGGAGGGCCTGCGTACATACAAGGTTCAGAAGGCTCCTAACCGCGACGAAAGGCAAAACATGGTGGGGAAGACGCGAGCCCGGAAGCTGTACACCGAAATGCTGACGAAGCCGCATTGACTGGTAATGGACGACGAAACCTACGTCAAAGCGGACTTTCGTCAGCTGCCGGGCCTGTTGTTCTTCTCCGCAGAGGACAAATTCAGCGTTCCGGAGGAGATTCGCAAGCAGAAACTATCCAAGTGGCAAGCGATCTGCTCTTGTGGAAAGCGGAGCGCCCCCTTCGTGGTGACCGGCACGGTAAACGGACAGGTTTACCTTAAGGAGTGCCTACAGAAGCGCTTACTACCACTATTGAAGCAGCACGAGGGCCCGACCACCTTCTGGCCGGATCTCGCTTCGTGCCACTATTCAAAGGACGTGTTGGAGTGGTACGAAGCCAACGGGGTCACCTTCGTGCCAAAGGAAATGAACCCGCCCAACGCGCCGGAGCTTCGCCCAATAGAAAAATATTGGGCGATTATGAAGCAGGCCCTCCGGAAGAACCCAAAAGTTGTCAAATCGGAGGCGGACTTCAAGAGAAAATGGATTTCTCTTCAAAAAAAAACTACAACCTGACGTTGTACAGAACCTTATGGACGGGGTAAAGAGGAAGGTGCGAGCATACGGGCTTGGGCTCGAAGTATGAATAAAAAGAAAATGCCAAAACTTGTTTAATAGTTTTTATTTTACTGTCTAAAATTTTCAAAAGGATCGGTCTACTGGGCGAATTTCTACAGCGTTTTTTCCGTGATGCAATTTGATGTGACACACCCTTTAAATATTTATGAACGGGTAAATTCTACGTGCTCACGCTAAGGAAACGTCAAACACAAACGATAATGAGTAGTGTTGTGAGATTTCTGCCGATTATGTTATAATTTAAATGTAGTTCTCATGTGAAATGATAGTGAAACCAAGGGATTACTCTAAGGAAGCAATTGTGATGCTAATTTGATAGTTATATCATCAGTGCATTAAGCATTTCAAAATATTAGAACCGAAATATGATTCAGAACGGTAACTGCAAAATACGAAATCCTTTATGATTATTCAATTGAACTAAATTCGAATACGATTTCGGTTATCTTAAATTTCATTTTCTCTTTTCTATTATTTGCCGTTATGACCGATCAATTACGATGAGTGAAAACTCTCTTGGAAACGTGACAAGTGAACTAACACCTGACTTCAAGCAGCAAAACAACCAGAGGCATTTAGTTCGATCGCACCCTGAGAATGTTGAACAACAAAGAAAAAAGAACATCAATTCACCACACGGGGAAAAAACTTTATCGGGTCATTGATTTATTTCTTCATATCCGCTACACGTTCTCACGTACTTCCGGCCATCGATGGCGCGAGAACTTTGCGCCGCGTAAAACGAGAGAACGAGATTTTTCACATCCGTTTTCGGGTGGCCGGAGGAGGAAATAAAACACACAACGAAAAACAACAACCATAAAGCATGGGAGCGAGAGTACAATTCGAACTTGTTACGCGAAAAACCTAGGAGTAAGTGCCATTTATTTTTATGATGATTTTTCTCACTTTCCTCCCCCGTCGCCTACCAAGCCGCTGCGACAACAGAGAGTGGATTGCTTCGATGAAAAAGTGCGATTTTCACCTTCGTTTGTACACACGGAAAATCGGAGTCGGAGCAGTGCATCCAGAAATTCGCTTTATTTGTGCTGAAATCCAGCTGAGTGTGTATTTATTGCACACACTCTCGCTCCAAACAGTGGGAAACGACGTTTTATTTGTGGTTTCGCACATAGTTCCAGTGCTATCCGCAATGGGATGGGGGCACCGCTTTATTGCCTTTTATTTAACATCAATCACGAGAGAGTACAGAAATTGAGTTGTGATACAGTCGTTTGGCGATGGATGGTTCATTAGATGATTTATCACGGTTATTTTAGCAGTTTTATTTATCTCGTTTTTCTCACAAATGAAGACACACGTTTATGGCGGTTACGTGGATGGATAACGACGCGATCTTTTTACCGCAGACAGAAAGGGCTCAGCGGGGTGGTCAGCGAACCTAGTCGGTTGCAACTTGCTTATCAACGCATTTCTCGGTTGAGCAAACTCTAGAGCAGTCTCCTTCATAGCTGCTGGATGGATGAAAATTTCCGCTCGATTTGCTCTGAATTAACAATTTAACTAACTGGCATGACTTTGTTCATTCTACATGCTCCCGCAGAGCAGCACCGCACTGCGGAAGATATGAAGTCTAAGTTGGGCGGCTGCTGCAGCATTTGATCCACGCATGAACCAGCAACGACTGTTGTCGAGCTTCTGCAAGAACTGCTCCCATCCCGGATCAGGACGACGACAACGACGACGATGACTACGGCCGGAGAAACGATATCTGATTTGTAATTTAATTAACACGATGGACTCTTGAGCGCTAGTTTTGTACCGGGAGGTTGTCCGCTGCGTCAGCTGTTGCAGAAGCCCTCGACAATGAGTTGCATTCGAGTGGTAATTTGTTCCAATCGGTTGACTCATAAAGAGTGAGCCCTAACGAAATGATTTATGGCTGCCTTGCCTTGCTTGCATGCTCGCTTGCTGCGGAACTTCAGAGGCCCCCCAGTTAGGCTTCAAAACAATTTACTCCTTTTGATTGCAAACAGAAAACCGAACAACGGCGGGAAAACTTTTCTCTGGTTTTATTGAAAACAAACAATTTCGTTAGAATGCGGGAATGGTTTTGTATTTTTTTCTTTTCTGTAAGTTTTTTTTTTTCATTTTCATTTGCTCTATCAAAGTTCTAGAATTTAACCCTATCTGGGGAAAAAAATTCTCCGCCGCCGGCAGGTGAAACCCCGGCAACGACCACTTGAATGGAAATTGTTTTGCACTGTTTTGCCGAATGGAATTTTACTGTGAAAAAAAAAACTCATTGTAGAATTCGAATAAGCAGTAGAAACATTTTTCCGTGAAGTTGTTGAAAACAAATGAATATTTCTTCCACAAATTGGAGCGATTCCATTTGAATTCGAAGATTGATTTTTTTGACATAGTCTTTTATTTCTATATAGAGGGGTCATTCTACGAAAAATGTAACGAAAAATTATAGGGATTACAAAAGCATATTGCATAAAAGCATTTCCTCTGATTGAACTACTATTAAATATGGTATTTGGGGGAATCTAGGCTGAGTCCCATCAAAATACGAAGATATGAAAAATTGCGTGAATCAAATTATTACACACAGAATTGTAGGGTGAGAAACATATTTTTACATGCAATTTGCGATTTTTATAGAAAAATCAGAAAAAAGCCCAGTTATTACAAAAAAAATCCTTCTAAATTAGAAAATATCATATCTAATCCAACGATATCATTGCCCTGACATCATTAGCTGTAAGGTAGCTTCATATTGAGTTCCAACTAAGATTCAATGTTCAAAAATGGTTCAAAAAAACTGGTTCACTTAGGTGAACGTTTAGCGGCTGAGCCTTGCATCAAAGAGAACTGCGTTGCCCATCCCTACTCCATGGTCTGGTTTCCTTATTCGTTCGCACATGTTTTTTTCGTGACGGACAAGGTGAGTCGATGTATATTCAGAATTATTCTACATTTGCCGATGGTAAGCACTTATTTATTTATTCTTAGTCTTCGGTGTTAAATCGTACAGACTGTGACTAAAATATCAGATGATATAATGAGAGGAGATAACTTGGAAGATGGCAACACTCTATTATCCCCAAAGTTTCGATCCGGAAAGTTTCGGATATCTATCAAAAAGTACTTAGGGTTTTATTTAGCCAGCTACATTTCCCCAAATCCACCTGTCAATTCCCCTTTCTTTTCCCTAAAAATAAACAGCATCCGTTGGGATCAGTTCATCTAATCTGCATCACCTGTCAATATAATTATTGCGCGTCTCCACAGACTATATTTCAAACAATTTTTTTTTATCGCCGCGGCTAGCTGGCTACTTGAACTTATGTTTAAGAATGCACTGAAATATGATGGCTGCTTGTCGTATTCTGCTAAATTGAATAATCCACAGAAAAACGCGACCAAGCGATTAATATTTATGCAGGGATGGTTTTATCAATAAGGATTTTTATGTACATTTATGAACATCCATACATTAAAACCAGAGAATGTCGAGTGTTTCCTGTAGATGTTTAAATATATATCTATCTGGGTTTTTTCAACAGTCTACTATTGAAAATAGACATGATTAATAATTAATTATTCCGGATTCTTTCTGCCACTACAACTCTAACAATCCGTTGATATTCAGCTCAGTTCAAATAATAAATGGCGTTTCAAGAACTACCATTTGGCGTATTGAATGAGTTAAATTTACGGATTTCTGAACAGTTTCAAAAAGGCTCACCCTTCTACTTTTGACGTAGGACTACGTCTTTCATTTCTATACCGGGGTGTAAAATCAAAGTTTCGAAAACGAAAGCGTTACGCCGGAGACCGAGATTTTGAGCGTTAATAGCTCTTAAACAACTGAACGAAATGGTATGATAAACACTTCATTCGAAAGATAAAATGTCTACGCGTTATATACTTGTTACTTTTCCAAAAACTTGTTTCAATAGCCTTAAAATTGATTTCAAAACAGGCTATTGAAATCACCAATCGGTATATAAGCGAGCGCCGCTCGTAAACCACCTCAGTTATAATTGAACAGCGATTGGAGCATGTTGTCGCTGTTGTGGTGAAGCTAACTTCGTTTATCATGAAAGCGCGGATGAACGGTGTCACCAAGAGCCTGTTTGTGCACCTTAGGCCAGAAGGGAATCCATCAGGAGGAGAGTGATGCCACGGTTCCGCTTGAAACATCGGAGCAGCTGCCACACACACATACACGCGTTGCTATCATCGTTGCTGGAAAATAATCTACCAGTTCCCCTGGGAATTGAAAAATACATTCATGCGAAAGAGTATATTTTAATGTTTTCTATCCATACAACACTGCAACCAGATACATTTGGTTTTGTGATTTTTCAATCAATCGCAATTAACCGGAAAGCTTCTGAATATTATTTTTCCCCATCAGTAGAAAATTGTCGTATCCAATATTGGATGCATAACATGAAAAACGGAAAATGTTTCACATCGCGAAAATCATGTAATTTTCGAGTGATTATTTGCTCCCTACTCATATAATGCTGCGACCAAATACATTTCGTTTTGGATTTTTCAATCAAGTGCGATCAACGCAAGACCACGTCTTTCGGCAATTTATTAGAGGTACAATGAATCTTTAGGAATTCCCGCTCTACGCGCACTGGCAAACGATGTTTACTCAACAATTTCTCAAACGAGAAATGGGTGTTGTGAGAAAGGATTAGCGAACGCAAAAACGACAAACGGGAGGAAGATATGTTTGGAGGTTGAAGGAAATTGGCAGAAAACATCTTCATTTTATCTTTCGAATAATGTGATTCATACCACTTCGTCTTGCCAGAAAGAGATTATCAATGCTCGAAGGAGGAATTGAGTCCTCCGAGGAAATTACCCAGCGCAAATTAGAGTCGACTATCGACTGCGGCATTCGTACACAAAAAATATCATAATGCAGTTTCATCAAAGTGATGTCTTCGATATGGGGAAATATTCACCACATCATGTCATGTATTTCATATTCTTCACTATCAAATCCATATCCATGGCACCTATCGGTATCGCATTATCATCGACACCACGATTTTCGCTAAATGCTCCTTTCAGTTCGGCCTGCGAAAAACTTTTCTGTACTCTAATCCATCAAATTTGGAGCCCTGAAAAGGGCCGTTGATTATATGCTACACTTTTATGGTTTATAAAATGACGCCTCCTTTGCTTTCGTTCATTTCTTACTCTACTCTCGCACCATGAGGACTCGTTTGTTTGGGACCAAGCAGACAGTTCGTTAGTCTTTCGGTGGTGAGGCACCACGAAAGCAGCTCGGATAAACGCACCATCCGCAGGAAGTGTGAAGAAGCCACATCGCTATCGACCGGGAACTTTGCGTGAAATTCGTCGACCGAATTGCTGATCCGCAAGCTACCTTTGCAGTATTTGGTTCGTGGAATTGCCCAGGACTTCAAAACCGACTTGCACTTCCAAAGTTCCGCGTTTATGACGCTGCAGGAGGCCTATTCGAAGATACCAATTTGTGTGCTATCCACGCAAAACGCGTCACATCATGCCCAAGGACATTCAGCTGGCCCATCGTATCCGAGGAGAGCGTGTTATATTAGCTTAGCATATAATCAACGGCCCTTTTCAGGGCTCCAAATTTAATGGATTAGAGTTCAGAAAAGTTTTTTGCAGGCCAAACTGAAAGGATTATTTTCGTTTGGATGCCATTCAGCATCGAGAAAATTCCGGAAAGATCCAATCGTTGCTGAAAAATAATCTGCCAGTTCCCTGGGAATTGAAAAATACATTCATGCGAAAGAGTTTATTTTAATGTTTTCTAACCATATAACACAGCGACCAAATACATTTGATTTTGTAATTTTTCAATCAAGTGTAATTAGCAGGAAAGCTTCTGAACATTATTCTTCCCTATCAGTAGGATATTTTCGTATCCAATATTGTATGCGCGTGCAACGGAAAATGTTTCGCCAAAATTATATAATTTTCAATCGATTATTGCTCAGTCGCCGAAAGTTTCAAACTCAGAGAGTTCATTCCCCTCTAGTTTGCCTTCCAAATTGCCATCGTAAATCACACCTTCTCTCGATTCAATCACGCACGAAAAGCATACTTAAGCGATATTCTGGTGGTGAAACCCATTCATTTTTCGTGAGGACATCGACAAGACAACATCGTTACTGAACGAGCTGGACGGCGAGGGCTCGAGGGATTTATTACCTGGCCTGACCTGAACTGAAATGCAATCAGGTTGTTTTAACTGTGAGGGAGCGCAGAAAAGCCAATCGATCAGAAGGAGAAGAGAAGGTGACCAAGAGAGTATCAGCATCGAAAAACGGTTCCCCGGGAAGACATCGAAGCAGCCGCCACACACAGACACTCACATACACGCGCGCAACTCTTTTCGTTTGCTGGTTATCGAGAAGAAACCTGGAAAGAAGTGATCGTTGCTGAAAAAAAATCGCCCAGTTCCCCTTGGAATTGAAAATTACATTCAAGCGAGTTTATTTTAATGTTTTCTATCCATATAATACTGCGACAACATACATTTGGTTTTGTGATTTGTCAATCAAGTGCAGTTAGCAGGAAAGCTTCTGAAGATTATTCTTCAGAACAAGGTTTTTTGTATCCAATATTGGATGCATAAAACCTTGAGCCTCCAACGTAACGCTCTCGTTTTCGAAGTCCCCCAAATATTCATTTATTCATTCATTCAGAATGTATTTAGATTCAACTTCAAACTAGTGATCTCTAAATCAGCGATAGTCCTACGTCACCCTTGCGGTTATACCATAGATATAACCCACTTACTGTTTTTGATATGGCTCAAGTTTTGCAGACGCATTCTTTGAGACCAAAAAGGACAATTTGTATCATCGGTCTCCGATTTTGATTCGAACCTTACATTTGAGAAGGACCTAAACAAAAAATGCTTGAGAATTTCCAAAAAAGATATTACCAAGAAACGGTTGGTCCGATTGATTTGTTTTTTTTTTCACACAATGTTTTGTGTTATGATTGGGGGTAAATGGTGCAATTCCAAATGAAATCGAACTAAAAATGCAGATTCTAAAAAGTTGTATTTTTTTTTATTCGAACGAAAGTTTCTATTCCGTTTGGGTTGGAGAAAATATTAGTTTTCCACACGTATCGATTTTAGTAAGCTTTTGATAATTTATACCTCAAAAACTATCACCCTTAGGGCGATTACACATTATCCGGTTTCTGCCGGACCGGTTTCAAAAAGCGCCGCTGGGTTTGGACGGATAACCGGATAACAATGTGAAAGAGACCTCGCGCTATACAAAACCGTACATCTTTCACATACACATACATGCATTTGTTTATACAGTGGTTTGACAGGTGAACATTGCTGCAAATATTTCTGCTACATACAACTGATTGCTGTTAGGTGGCTGGCTCAATTCGACAGCCCACAATTTCCAGCTGCCAACATTGTATGGGGAAATTATTTTCCCCACCACAAGTTGCTATCGGCGAACAAAAACTCGAACTGCACTCCACGCAATGTCGACAGTAAATACAAAACGGCGGAACAACCGGCACAAACATCAAAGAATCCTTCTCTTCATTCAAAATACAGTTCTGGTAGAACTACATATATTCACATGAAAACACTAGGTATATAAAACTTATATTCATAATGTACAGTTTCACAACATTACAACTTGTATTCATTTACAAAACATCCGATAAAATATTTAATTTATTGTTGATTCCATAGTGAACGATTCGGAAGTATCTGCTCGGCAGAATAATAAAATCATTTCCGCTTACGCTTTGCTGATCGCATATCTGTGCGATGTTCTCGATCGCTATCGGCAGCGATGAACTCCCCAATTCCCTTGCGCATCTTTCGCTTCCCGATCGCATATGAGTAAGCGAAGATCAAGCATCTGTACCTTGTTCTTATTACCTGTGGTACAGCTGCACCGAGCTGATCGAACCCGTGTTTTCTGAATGAATTGTTTGTGAGCACCCTCTCATGATGTGCCTTTTGGGGATGGGTCATGAACAAATTGCATATGAAAAATCTTGAAACCACAGCTGCTGCTGCAACCACGAGCCTGCTCAAATTTGCGTTTCTTGGAAAGTACATATGAATGTCGAAGTTTGGCACGGCCAAAGTGAGTGCAGGCCTCGCAGGCGCACATCAGGACGGTGTTTTTACCGATAAGTGCCGTCAGAGCGGTCAAAGGTGTAATAAACCTTTCCGCCCCATTTCAAAATACGTTCGCAAACCTTTTCCGTAATTTGCAGAGCGCACACGTTCATCTTAGGCGCATCTCGTTTTACAATGATTATCACAACGACGGCAACGTAAATTTGCAATTATAAATGAACATGAAAAACTTACTGGACAAAAGACTTGGCTGTCATCAACAGTATTACAAAAACTAACTTTTGTCCAGTTGCTGTGTACTCATTCACTCACTAATTTATTTTATTTCTAATCATACACAAACAGCATGATTTATTTCACACGCTCTGTTGCCACATACTTTTTTAACAGTCTCAGATAGTTAGATAAAAATGAACAATTTTTTATGAGCCAATTATAATAAAATTGCCTAACAAGCCAGGGGCACTACTTATTTATATGTATTATCTGTTCACTTCCTGTGATCATCTTGAAATTTGCGTACGAAAGGATGTGTACCCATCCATTTATTCTAGAGTGTTTTTTTTGTTTCAGCATTGTAGTAATATTGCTTTGCGATTAAAATTACATCATACATTTCTTTCAAACGCTATTCATCGCTGCTTCCGCGGATCCTCGTCCAGAAACGCGCTCAGCCGCAATTTCTCGAGGACGTATTCCTGGGGCAGAAGCAGCTTCTCGAGCGCATTTTGCATCAACGCATAGCGGATGACCAATAGCTGGGTGATTGCGTTCTGACAGAGTCGATGCTTCAGCGTCGGGCAGGGAAACATCTTGATCACCGAGCACAGATCGGTCAGTTTGGTCTTGAATTCCTCGAGCCAAGCTTTAACCACCTCTTCGTCGATCGCGTTCCGGGTCAGGTTGAACTGTATGAAATACCGAATAAGAATATTAGAAGAGAAACTATTTTTGTGTGTTCAAGTTAACAAACACTCACCTTCATATTCAGCTGGATGAAGTCGCTCGAAATCTGCCCCTTGATGGAACAGTTGAAAATTTGTTTGACATTCTAGAACTCGTTCAGTATCGAATTTAAATGAAGGAAGTTTTCTGTGAGCAAAACAAAAACAGAAGTTAATCAATGAATTATGAATAATTTGTCGCTGACATTACCCACCGTTGAACACAATCCATGGCAAAACACTCCATGATGACCTCGTGCGCCTGTGACCATTGCTTCGCTTTGAGCAGAAATTTGCATCACTTCACTTGTTCTACAGCAGCGAAATAAAGCGAAATATAATTTTCGGCATCCATATCACTTGCAACTTTTGAAATGATTTCAAAATAAACAAACGTCAATAGCACACACATACTAATACATGGGACGAAAAATTGCCTGAATCGTACTAATACTCACAGACATGACAAACAACTGTCAATTCGCGTTGATGGTATTTAGTTTCGTGTTTTGCTTTTGGGAAGTGACAGTAAAAATAAATTTTTAGGTGCAATTAACACATATACAAAATAAAAATTATGAATGAAAATAAACATTTTTTGTAATAAATATATTTTATGTAATATAGCAATACGTTCTTTCGCAAGTAGTGAAAAAACCCTGAACAAGAATTGTGTTTGATAGTGATTTCATATTATAATTATAAGTTTTGGTGAAAACATCAAGAACGTTATACAAACATAATTAAGTAAGAATCAGTTCCACGTGTTTTGAGTAATCAAATAATTTGAAGTGAAAATTTTCATTCAAAGCTTGAACAACTTAAAACTGTCTTATGGTCTGAGAATGTTATAGAGAATGATTTGCTTTCCCAAACTGATGTCTCCACCAGATGTCGATACAATACTACTGTCATCGCGTATAATGCTTGTCCGGTCACCGGACATTGCAGTCGCAGTACACCGCTGCATCACGGCGCCGTAAAGAGGTTGGTACGGTTGAAATTTGCCATTTGGGTTCCAGACCGATCCGGCAGAAACCGGATAATGTGTAATCGGCCTTATTCTCATTTACGGCCGTATCCGTATATTTATTCGTCGGATACGATACGTCGTCAAAGAAAAAGCTATCGTCATTTACGGCCGTATTTCTGTGTACTAGATTTGTTTGGGTAAACTTCATTATCGACATCCATGACAGATGTTTTTCATTTTAAACATCGGCATCAACGAAACATCGGTTATGGTGGAATCCAGGATAGAATGGTTGTTTGCGCCGGCTAGTGACCATTCTATCCTGGATTCCTCGAGTCGAGAAGACGCACCACGCTAGATATGGGGTACAGACTAGGGGGCGTTGCTGATTAATGGTCAGCTGCATCCCAAAAGGAAGTATCCCGTGTCGGGCACAGGTACAGAGCATTGGAGACAGCAACATCACAATTACGAAAACACTTGTAATACTAACCTCGAGCCAACCGCGAGTAATCGGTTACATATTACTAACATAGTTATAAGGCAAACATTGTCGAAATATTGAACTCCCGGCTCCGTCAGGTTGATGCCATATGAGCCTTAATAAAAATATATATTTTGGATAAAAAAAAAAAAAAATGGTGGAATTATGACGATCTTCCAGCTGCTTCGCAGCATTGTTCAAAGCACAAATATAAGCATATTATCCAAAGACATTCGACGCTCGTATTGAGAAACATTTGGAGTGAGTATTTTCACATTGGTAAAATCTATTGAAAATAAAGAAAACCCATTGTAGAAGGAAGCAATTTCCAATGTGACATGGAATTCGAAACTAAAAGAGTTGGACAAACACAAACGTCTCGAGCATCGCGACTTGTATGCGACACATGTGGATTAATCTATTGAGCAGAAATTTGCCCTAGAAACTCACAGGAAGCGACATGAGAATGTGAATATATGGAGTGAATGTATGGAGTACAATAGAGTACTACACTCGTCCGGAAATGTTTCCCTACGTGAAACAAGTCCACCTGAATGCGTTCCAAGTGAAATGTCCCTATTGCGGGCTTAGCTTCTAGACGAAATAAATATCGAACAATTTGACTTTTAGATTCAAGTATATTTTGTCTGTAACATTTGTTTGCAATCATACAATTCAAAAGACAAATTTCGTATGCGTAATCCGTACAGCTGCTGTTGGACACGGTCATCTTGATCGGGGTGCCATCAGGAATGGGTATTTAACCATTGCTCATTGGGGAACATCCCACCGAGGCGGCACTCATCGAGAGATGATGGTTCCCTTTCAGATGGTTAGTAGACTGTTCCGCCTGATATGTGGATATATTTCGCGAAGGGATGACTTTCTGCACCGGTCGTTTGTTAGGTGTCGAAGTGGTACTGTTACCGTTATTGTTGGCACCTTAAACAAACGATGGCAAAATGTTTCGAACCTATTATGTCACCACCACTGAGCAGACCTGAAAAACCATTTGCACCTGCAGATGAGAACAGAGGACACATTAGAATGACCAGCTGTACCTGTTCCTGCTGTTGGTGCACTGAAGCTAGTGGTTGTTGTTGTTTTGAATGGTGGTGGTTTCCCATTGAAGCCTATTTGAATTGAAATGGGCGACCATTTGGGCGAATAGATACCGCCACTATCGTGCGAGTTTTCCTGGGACCAACGCTTACCGTCGAAACCTCCATCGCTTGTGTTATATCCAGAATCTTCGTGAGTACGTCTGTTCCGGGTACCGTCCAACAGACTTCTGGAGTATTTTCTCGACGAGAATGCCGACCTCTGTAGGGTAGCGTCTCATCGAGACCACTCTTCGAGTTCTCCTCTTTGGCTGCCGTTGTTTCTAGATACTTGAACACGAGACCTCGATCGCAAAGTTAGGGGTAAAAGTTTTACATGAGAATAATTGAGACAGTTTTGAGTCAATATACGAGATGCTAACGCTTGCTGGTGATGAGCATCAACAACGGCTTTTCCAAAAAATATTTAGCGATTGCAGTCTCAAAAAATAACAAAACAAAAAGAATGAACATTCGTTTCTGTAATTTACAAACAATCGTCTTATACTAAGAAACATGGCGGGAAAATCTACCACAAATTAATCAATGCAATTTTGCAAAATATAAATCAGACAGTAAGAATTAGTATCAAAATTCCGCTTGCATAAATAAATGTGACAATGATGAAACGGAGCACGTTATTATAAAAGATAATAAAATAAAAAAGAACAACCACAAACATGTAAAAATGTGATCACGAGGAACGGTAATATATAGTAGAAAACAGCATTAAATTTGAATGTTGTAAGAGATAACCATTTCTGCAATGGTAAATGCATTGTAAGAATCCAGTTCTCTCGTAACAAGTAAGAATTGATCTGTAGAATTCGATGTTTTCTAAGAACTTCTAGCGCCCATGAGACCACCACGTTCCTCTTGATACAGTTTTTGCGTGACGGAGGGTAGTTGCTCCTGCAGAGTCGGCTTTGCAGAGAAATATGTACCATTAGGATATTTGTCACCGGCTGGGAACAGTTAATTGAAGGGATTACAATTGTTAGCAGTTCGGCTAAGAACCGAAAGACTTCGCTGCATATTCGGACAAATCGATTGCTGAGCAATTATGTATTTGTTGACTTGATATCGTGCTAGCATATCGAATAATCGATTGGAGGCAGTATTCGTCTCAGAAATAATGATTATTCGGTCCAATGTAATTAGTCTGCAAACTTCGGTTAAAACGTTGATGGTAGTTCTGCGGTGTTTGGTTGCGATCGTCCTCGTTCATTAGTTGAACCGAACGACTGATCATACGCATTACGTCTGCTGAACCATTTGCTAAAGCGCGAACCTGGAGAGCTGATGTTTGTTGCTTTATTCGCCTCAAGCAACGAATCAAGCTTTATGGATTCCTCAAAGGTCATATTGTTCATATTCAGGCTAGCTTGTCTCGGTTGCTGATGAAATTTAAGATAAGAATCATTAAGCTTTTCACCGGTCATTTGATTTTGTCGGGATGCTACGAGCTGGCGGTGGTGAGTTAGTATTGGATGAAGCAACACTTTCAATATCATGTTCACGTACGGATGTGTCACTCTAATTCGAGATACTGTTACCACGTTCACCTTGCGCGTGTTCATAGTGATGTAATTCATCATAAAACGATATAGGTTTCTCGGAACTTTTACCGGTATTTTTTGCTTTCTCCAATGAAGATGACGAGGTGTTGATTGAGGCATCTTCGTCGAACCCACCAAGCTCGATTGTGTCCAGGCGAGAGGTAGGTCCTGCCGACACCCATTTTGGCACTTCCTCGTTTGCTGTATCTTGGTGTTGTTGTTCATCTGCACTTATGAAGTTTTTTCACAATAACATGCTGGTTTCGGTTGGTAAACTCGTAATTGTGACGGAACCTTGGAGCGACGAAAGTTAATTAAGTTGATTAAAGCCAATTAAAATCGTTTTTGGGTCCGGTTTATGTTCATATAGTTTGTCATACCTTCGCTTCTATCAAATCCATAGTCTTTCGAGTTAACTTTGAAACCTTTTGGATTGTAGACTTTTCTCAATTTATCAGGTCCAAATGGCAAAATTTGACACAATATGGTCATCTGCTTCTCCCGGATGGCGGTTGCAGAGCAGGGATTTTCTCAATGCGAACAGCTGACTATTCGTATAGCGGATAGTGCAGGTATACACGGGCTGTATGTCTAATAGTATGATAGCCGGCAATTCGCAATTTAGAATAGGCCAATCTAGTTCCTCTTGCAGAATATTTTGTGCGTTTAACAATTTTGCACAATCAATTTATAAATTTAACACGTTCGATATGAAAACACCTCCTAACTGTCAACGATGTCGATAATGTAGTATACCAATAACTTGATCTAGTACCACTGTAAATTGAAAATACGACGAATGGCTTGTACGAAAACAAGGATGGGATTTGCGTACGTTTCCTATTCGTTTGAAAACTATGATAAGGGTGTATGTGTCGTACCGAAAAAGTGTGTCAGAAAGAGTTATAGAGTATTGATGTAAAAACATAAAAAATATACACTGAGAAAAAAAGTACTCTTTTTTTATTTACAAAAAAAACTTGATTTTGCAATATCTAAAATAGATATGTTCTAATTTTTTTTAAATTTTTTCACATAAAATAGAAGCCATGTAGAAAATTTAAAATATCAGTCCAAGATGGTAAAACTATTATCGACGAACTTTTTTTATGAATTTTCGAAACTTCGAATTTATATTTGTTAACAATCATTTAACAGCCACAAATTATGAATTCTGATGTGATTTAAAACAAAAAAGCTCTTTATCAATCTCCTTCTTAATGCAGCCATTCTCGAGATATTTAAAAAAATATTTCTAATTTATTGTCCTTTTTATAGTAAAAACGCACGTTTAATATGTTTGTCATGTTATACCGCCATATTCATGAAATTTTATGAATTTGCTTATAATTTTCAACAACTTTTCCATATACATCATTATGATAAAAATATATGTTTAGGAGTTTTCACCCACATGCCTTCAAAAGGTTTTCAACGTTTTTCCCGAGAATGGCTGCATTTAGAAGGAGATTGCTAAAGAGATTTTTTATTTTAAACAACATCATGGTTCATAATTTGTGAGTACAAAAATTTGATGTTTCGAAAATTCATAAAAATTCGATGTTCCACAAAGTTTGCCAAAAATAGTTTTACGATCTTGGACTCATTTTTTAAATTTTCTACATGACTTCTATTTTATATGAAAAATTTAAAAAAAAACATATAAAATACAAATTTTAGATATTGCAAATTTTTTTTTTGTAACAAAAATAAGAGTTCTAATTTTTTTTCTCAGTGTATATTTTTTTACATTTTAACATCAATACTTTATAACTCTTTCTAAGACACTATTTCGGTACGATTCATAGTTTTTGAGATATAAATTATCACAGATTTCTCTTACTAAAATCGATACGCCCAAAATTTACACTTGAGTCACAAAGTTCCCAATTGTTGTGGAAAACAAATATTTCCACCACCCCGGACGGAATACAAACTTTCATTCGAATAAAAAATACATGTTTTTAAAATCTGCATTTTTAGGACGATTTTATTTGGATTTGCCCGATAGCGTACTGGATAACGTTTTAAATCTTATTAAAATATGAACTTTTGTCGAAGACATCAACTTTCTACCTTCAATAGTTTCTGGAATTCATTCTTGTATGGAGACCCTTGAATAAAAAATAATGTTTCACTCGTAACATTTTCCGTGTAAATTTTCGCGTTTAACATGTTCTTGACATGTTTCTGAATAGAAAAAAGTTTGCAGAACATGTAGATTACGGTGATTTATACATGAAAATGTTACGAGTTAAACATTCATAGTAATTTTTCAAACAAAAAAACATGAAATAGTTGTTTTTGAAAAATCTCTAAAAAGTGTAAAAGTGCCCACCTTCCGATGTATGGGTGACTTGTTGGAAATCGTAAGGGCTATTCATATCTATTGTTTTCTTCAGAATTTAAAAAAATATTTTTTTAGGAAAAATCAATTTTAATTTTCAAAATATTTTTTTGAATATTTTTGTTTAATTGTTTGATATTTTTTGCTGATAGCTTCAATCATTTCCTACATTTTATTCCACAACCAACATTTTGTAGGTCTAATGGTTTTTCAATGAAACTTTTTTTATTTTTTTTCAACTTTTTTTTCGACAAATCTTAACTCAAAAACTATAAAACCTAAACTATATTGGTTAGTGAATGAAATGTAGGAAAATAATTATAATTTCATTAAAAAATATCGAAAAACTTTTACAAACATAATTTTATTGGAAAAAAAATATTTTGTGAATATCAAATTATTTTTTCGAAAACTATTTTTTTTTTTATTTTGATACAAATAGATATGAATAGCCTCTCACAATTTCTAACAAGTCACCCATATATCGGAAGAAGATCACTTTTATAGGGTAAAAGTTTTTCTAACAACCACTTTTCCATGTTTTTTTTTTTCGAAAAATTACTATTGTTGTTTAACTCGTAACATTTTTATGCAAGATTTATTGCAATCTACATGTTCGGCAAACTTTCTTCTATTTAGATTATTCCTATTTCTATTTACAAGCCAAACGCGAGAGTTAAATCATGAGTAAAACATTATCTTTTTAGGAGTCTCCATTCAAAATGACAAAGATGTTGAAAAAGATGTTGTTAGAAAAACTTTTTCCCTGTAAAAGTGCCCTTCTTCCGATGTATGCGTGACTAGTTGGAAATTGTAAGGATCATTCACATATTTTTTTTAGATTAAAAAAAACGTTTATGAGAAAAAAATATTTTAATCTTGAAAACATTTTATTTCAGTGTAATTTTTCTTTGAAAATTTTTTGGCATTCTTATATATATTTTTTAATTTAAAAAAATGTCCTACATGTCATCTTTTGACCAGAATTTTGTAGATGATAGTTTTTAAGTTATATTTTTTTGTAATAAATAAAGAAAAAAAAATGTTGACGCTTTTCAAAAAGTCGTCTAATTTTTTTTCGAAGATTCCAAGTATGCAAAGTTGCTTAAATGACCAGTGTTTTCACACCCATATCATTTCACTGCTATCTGAGATGGTGCTGTCAACTATTAAGACGAGTTGGCATGAAATCCGTCAAAAGTCATTTTTTTTTTCAAATTTTTGATTCCTATAAATGTTTTTTGGCTCATTTTCTCGGAAGCTCGCATGATTTGCAATAGAAGAGGTACACTGCAAATTTTTGCTATTCGATACCGTTCCCGAGATACAATGATAATAGGAAATATAAAATGAAATTTACCAAAAAATCTTCAGCTTTCAGTCGTTTTTGTATGTTTTTCGAGTTTATTCAAATAAGAAAATTATTTTTCTGAAAGTATTTCATTGCATGTTTTTATATAACAATAGAGAGTCGCTTTTTATTACAGATCTCTTGTTGTTTCATAATGTCTACAATATTTTTTACCATCATTACATTTTGAAAACTGCTCTACTTTTTTGTCTACGGAAACTGGAATGAATGAATGGTATTTTTGTGTTCCCCGAATAATAATCGCTTCCGTTTATTGTTCAATAAGCTGTTGCTTTGTATTTTCATACTCTGTTGTAGTTGTATAGAAAAACAAAATTTAGGTTAGTTGCCCCTCCTTTCGCTGTTGAGCCTATTCGAATAGTTCCTTTGCATTGTTGATGGGATGTTCACGTTCTTTAGCCCTTGTAGCCATGTGGTTTATTTTTTCTCCCAAGGCATCGCAGGGTCCTTTTCCATGCGATGTTTCAAAAAAATGCCATTCAACATCATAGTTGTTCCTAAATTTGCAAAGACTGGAAAAGTTCGTTCTATTTTTATATTGTAATGCAGCCCCATCGGACATGAAATGATTTTGTTCAATTTGAAGTGCTTTTCTTGACGAATAAAATCAATAATTTTTGAGATAAATAAGTTAACAGATATAGAATTCTTTGGAAATTATTACAAAACTTAAACGATTGAGTATGTTTTTTTCGTAAAATAAATCGCAAATGGATGAATAGTTGATTGCTGTGCATTCTAATGATAGCTATGAACAGTGCTGAAAATATTCACGTTCACGACATTCAAATTCAGCGAATGGCTGCCTTCCTTGTATTGATAACCTACTGCTCAAGCGAGAGTCGATAAATATGAAACAACACTGTCAATGAACCCCAGTGGAATGAACATCAACATCAGCTTGCCATGAAGTTCATTTTTCATTTGCACCTTCCTTTTCGTCATGGTATTCGTAAGGTCGAAAATGAAGATCATTGCGTGTTAGTGAAAATCGAAGCATAAAGTTCAACGTCACCAATTGAGAGTCTCGATCGATTAATGGTAAAGGATGGCAATCCATCACACAAAATTCTTGTTTTTGGCGAGTACGGCAATAGAATGCATAGAATAACTCTTGCTACGTTTTATGAATCTACTCACGATTGCCCGGAAATGACATACACCACCATTTATATGCGCAATGGGTGACACGTTTTCAATAAAAATTCACTGCAAGCGATGAAGATCAACTTAACGTTCGTGATAATCACCTGAAATTATTGACAGTAATGGAAGTGCCTGAATGCAGGCTTTTCGAAATTCGTTCATGCTGTTTTCGTTCAATATACCAGACAAAGCTCATGCGTCTCGACTCTTGTGTTATACTCATTATGACAGATATGGTGTTGAGTTTCAACAGAAGAGAATTCATCCGATACTGGGAAAAATCTAATTCCTTCATTCGTGAATAAATTTTGATAATTTGTGGCACTGGCTATGAACTTCATTCTGTAGTTCAAAAGTGTAATTTGCTGAAAGATCACATAGAAAACTTAAACACGTATGTGATCTTTCAGAAAATTACACCTTTGTACAACAGAATGAATCAAATTCTCAAAGCCCCCAGTATTTTATTTTTTTATTTTCAAGCAATCTTTGCTTAGGCCCTTCTTAAAAGTATGTCTAGGCTAACCGATTATGTAAATTGTCCCTTTTGCTCATATAAGACGCGTCTTTCTGCCAAATTTCAGCAAAATCAAATTTAAAAGAACACAAAAATAAAATTTATAAAAAAACGTCATTTGCGAAGGAACAGCTCATTAGCATTTCAATGTTCTTCAAGTTTGTTGTGATTAATATAAAGCCCACTCAAATAGTCTTCGTGAATCCGTTAAAATAATCCCGATGCCCTATTATGGGCATCCTAAACCTGTCCAGAAAATTAAACCAGCACAACTTATCGACTTAACTACCATCCCCCCTTCCCATCACTTCAAAAAACTTGCCACCACGTGTTATCTTTCATCCAGGAACTGTAAATAAATCACGCTTGGAAAGAGCAACTTTCCATTCCCCCGACTCCTCACGAAGAAACGCAACCACGCTTGACTGATCCCAGCAGGCCACGGTTTTTGAGTATGTAAATTCTTCTTCCCCCGTCACTCGGTGAAACAATCTTCCAAGACGCCTTTCGGGCTGTCTCCTTCGTCCGGACGGTAGTGGAAAATCTGGGCAGCCACAAAATCCTGGAGACCGCTGCCTGGCTGGCTTTGATCCGGTGATGAACACTGGCTGGAAGAACGGAAGACTTAAGCTTCTTTCGACCTTATTTACACACATGTTTCGAGAGGGGCTTTTTTTCTCTTCTTCTTCACTGAAAACTTTGCTACCCTTCAGAGAAGCCGAACCCGGGAGTCAATTTTCCAAAAACCGGCGGATGCTGGTTTGCGTCTTCGTCTTGAGATTGTGGCAAAAACCACATAAGGCGAAGGACAGGTCAATTTTGTCACCACACACACTCTTTGCAGAGAAGGAAGTTTGTCATCCCGACGGTGAGGATACGGCCAGTTTGTACGAAAATCGGGGTATGGGTCACGACCAGCATCATTTGCTTGCAACAGGAGAGATAAGTGGCGAGTTAATCTTTTCACCAACTTTTTTGACAGTGTGGCAGGGAGCGACGACGAGGTGATGGAGGCCAGCTCAGTGGCTGATTGGTGAAGGATGGTCAGAATTGGTGCGTGTTGTGTTTGGCTAAGTGTGTGCTGCTGTTGGGGGATAATTGGCTAGTTTTCCGATCGGAGATGCATGTGGGTGGTGTATTATTGTTCTTATAACGGAGTCAAGCAATAATCAAGTGTTTAATGCTTTTACGTTTGATAAAAAATAAATTTCTGCTTATAATATTAACACTTCAAAACGCTTTTGACGTAGGATTACGTCTTTCGGGAACATATTGGGGTACAAATTGAAAATCGAATATCGATCGCATCGTGAAAAATGTCCAATTTCAAACGCGTATTGCTCAGTCATTTCCCGAAATACAGCTGATTTTGTGATTCCGGATTCTAAATGAATCAAGATTTAATCAACACTACGAAGGGAAACATCATGAGAAAGGCTGGCTTCGTCTTCTGATTGAAGTTATTCATCAACTTTACTAAAACAGCAACACAATAATGTATTATAGACTCACAGATTGATGAGATTTTTACATCAAAACATTGCGGCACTCTATAACAATTTTTCACCTTGAATAAAATAATATATATCATGTAATTAACTATCGAACAATTGAAAAATCTCAACCCCTATCCAAACGGTACTGATTGGTCGAAATTGACGTCATTTCTTTTTCGCCTGCTTCGCTTCTTTCGTTCCTCGATAAGTCAAATATTTGCATGTCGAGCGAGGGGGGGGGCGCCTATTTCTCACATACCAACTGCTATAAAAGGACGGTAGCATTTTTGGATTTCCAGAGACGAATGAACTCTCAGAGTTTAAAGTCTCTCTAATTCAATACCTTCCTTCCTTCCTTGGATTTCTCAGAGACGAATGAACTCTCAGAGTTTAAAGTCTCTCTAATTCAATACCTTCCTTCCTTCCTGGATTTCTCATTCTCGTTCAACGCTCAGATCGGCAAACATCTGGGCTTCTAGTGTGCAGTGCTCTACAAATCAACCAACACCATACGGCAAAAGCAAAGGAAGCAAAGGCAAAGGAGAGGAAGCCATCGGCAACCAACGATGGATGCGGTGCGGCAAAGGGAGCAAAGAAGAGGAAGCAGCGGAGAGCATCGAATTAAATCTAGTGTGCATTGCTGGTGCGCTCCTCTTCACATCAACAATTGGATGCGGCAAAGGAGGCAGAGGAGCGAAGTGCATTGCATCGCATCGTATCACACCCGCCTATCCGTCGTTTAGCTCGTCGTGGTGGTGCCAATCAAACCCTCGAAAATCGACGCACAGAAGCCGATGGCGCCAAAGTCAAGGAAAGAATCGGCGAATCCGTAAAAGCTACCGCTCCCAAAACTAAACTGCTATATCCGACTGAAACGCAGCAGATTCCGTACAACCCATTAAACCATTCCAGTCCTTCTCAGGACTATCAATTTGTTTTGAAACAAAAGAGTTTATTTTACTGTTTTCCACTTACCACAAAAACTATATAAAACAGATCAAAAATACTGTTTATTTTTACATTTTCTACTAACAACTAACATGGAACGTATCACGTCAAAAACATACGTTTCATCAACCACCTTTTACTGGATCTGGCAAAAGAAGCGAAGGACATATGCATGCATGTATATAACGGAACGCTCCAGTCATACACAGCCCGTTAGGGACGAATGACCTTTGGGTTAAAGTCCCTTCAAAAACAAGAACGAACGATACACAGCCCGTATCAGACAAATGCATGAAGGAATTCTATAAAATAATATTTTTGCGGTGCCTTTGCGCCATCTACACGGGCGAGTAGCACCATAGTAGCAAAAAATGTCGAAGTTCGTGACATCTGGTAACAATATTTTTCTTCTTTTGAATTATAGAGACTTTAAACTTTACGTTCATTCGTCTCTAGCCCAGAGAAGGGCCCTTGCGAAGAAAACTAGTTCATACTCTTTCTCGACCTACCTTTAGAAAGACATTTTCATTGTCGCTCAGCACTCCTCAGCAAACGAGTCTGCTTTCGGCGGCACCAAGCGACGCCATGAGCAATATTCATTTAGGGAGGCAGATTAATCTCCCATCGAACTAGCAGGCCCAAAGGCAGTTTTGAATTGATAAAATTTAAATGTATTTATTTTTTGACGTAGGACTACGTCTAACCGGAAGATATAGGGGGTGAAATGGAAATCTAGGCACTGAACAAGTAGGAAAAAATGCAAGATTTGGAACGCTTATAACTCGAGCATTTCTCAATAGATCGCAAAGGTTTTTGCATCAATTGATAGGAAATATATCTACGCATCTATCATAACGAACAACATTTCATTTTTCTTGAGATAAATAATTGAATAATTGTGAAATATCAAGCATTGTCCAAATACACTATGTGCCCATTTTTGATTGGTCCATTTTGTGCTCCTCAAATCGTACCGACCAAAACGGGCAACCAGAGCAGCAGCGAAATAGAATGAAGCACGATTGGAAAGGAAAAAGAAAAAAATGAACGAAACATCGGTCGCAGTCTCACACATGCGTAATTCTCGAGCCAGCCAGTCAGCTTAAAAATCCCCGCTCCGCTGCCGTAACGATCATTCTCATTCAAACCGTACACCACATCGTTTCGCATCACCTCACATCAACAAACCAACACAAGCAGTCATGGTTGGATATGGCAAAGGAGGAAAAGTGAAGGGAAAGGCAAAATCCCGCTCGAACCTTGATCTGGAGTTCCCGCTCGTGTTGATCTGGAGTTCCCCGCAAGGGTAGCTAGGCCGAGCGCGTTAGTACCAGTGTACCAGTCCACCTAGCCGGCGTTATATAGCTTCGGCCGCCGAAGTGATCGAGTTAGCTGGCAAAGCTGCTCGCGACGATAAGAAAACCTGCATTCGGAACAGAACACATTCGGTTCGGTGGACATCAAGACAACAACAGGCAGTTGCAGCGAGTGGCGAGTGGCAAACGCAATCGCAAAACGGAATCAGGTAGCAGAAGAAAAAAGTTTGTTCATTATACAAACTGCTTTGGTGGCAAATCCAGAACAAGGCGGCTTCGAGGGCGTTCGAAATGGTTTTTTTCAAAACCACGAGTACTAAGTTTTCTAAATTGGAACCATTCCATGAAACAAGGCGCTTTTCAGGGCCATTAAACCTTCCAAAAAAGAGTTTAGGAAATAAAGTTCAATGCTTTCTAAAACATTATCCAAAATAATAATAAAACACAAATTGATGTTTTCATAGTTTGTTTGCCAGGATCTGATGAGTATGTGAATTTGGCAGTTGTTCTGAGCTTATTGATAGTTGGGGACTTTCCTGATTATTCAATTTTCACCAATTCTTAAATTGTTTCCAGATTTAAAGTACAGTAATCTACAATTAGTTCGACATTTAGCTAATTGGACGGACATGTAATGCGACTTATTTAGTTGGACATTTTTGTAAACATAGAGATCCAAATTATGACCCCACATTGAAAGTCGACACTGTACCACTGTCATCGCAAATGTTCAATTACAGGTTAAAATTACCTCCAATCCGGCACTGAGTGGTGGTAATGCGACGTGCCATTGAATGTAATTTACTGTAAAATATGTCACAAGCTGGATGGGAAGAAATTTTCCAACTGTGAAAGCTGTGGCGAGTGACAACAAATCGCTAAACAGGAAGGTTTAGCCGAACAAGATGGGAATATCGAGTGATAACAAAAACACAACACCAAAGTTTCTTTTCAGAACCATCAGCATATTCATAAAGAGTAAACAGTAAACAAATCCATTTTTCAGGTAGATAGGTAGGTATTCACGTAGGTGAAAAAATAAAACAATATATTTAAAATATATATTTAACAAAAGCTGTCCCCTTTGTATAGTCCTACGTCACTCCGGTTATGTCCCCGACATTACTCACCCGTCTTTTTTTATTTTGATTTTTGACGGCTCTTTTCAGAGCCACCAAATCATTATCAAAGAGTTTAACAATATACAGGTAAACTTCGATATAACGTACATTTCACTTTCAAAATTGTACGTTGTATCGAATTGTACGTTATATCGAAGCATAATAAAGTACCCACAAACGTAGTCTATAATACATTATTGTGTTGCTGTTTTAGTAAAGTTAATGAATAACTTCAATCAGAAGACGAAGCCAGCCTTTCTCATGATGTTTCCCTTCGTAGTGTTGATTAAATCTTGATTCATTTAGAATCCGGAATCACAAAATCAGCTGTATTTCGGGATTGATTGAAGGTACACAACTGTTTTAGCATCACAATACATATAATTCATTGTTCTATCAAGAAAAAAAAAATGATTTTTTTTTCCTTTACACTTTGGAAATGTGTACGTTATATCGAAGTAAAATGTACGTTATATCGAGGGTACGTTATAACGAGGGTATGTTATATCGAAGTTTCCCTGTAGTTTCTCAAACGTATCCAAAATCAGCATGTGGCAGATAGCCTAACGTAATCCTACGTCAACTATGCGGTCGTGTCTCAGACACAACCCTCCTGTGACTTTTTTTTGACGTACGACTACGTCTTTCAGGAAGAGTGTCAAATCAGTTAACAAGTCACGTTTTTATGAAATAAAGTAAAATATAATAACTATTTTCACCGCGAACAAACCAATTTGTATACCAATCGATGCGCAAATTTTTTATTTATTTTTTTTTTTATATACTATACACAGAGATCGAAATCCTCGCTCGGATGCACGATAAATATTCAGTCAATCAATCTAGTTTCCGATGAACCGTGTATTGTTGATATTTTCGTCTCTTCCTTTTCACCGAAAATTCTTTTTCAGAGAGAAAGAGATGTGGAAAATCTCTATCTCGGGAGTTTAAGGTGAAGGTGGAAGCTAGCCATTGCAGTAGTATAGGTAAATCCACGTGTAAATATGGGGTAATAGTGTTTGTGAGAGAAGAGTAAAGCACACGTAAATAGATCAATTCACTAATCAGACTGTGTAGCGCTTCATTGACACGAGTTGGGGCTCTTTTGGTATTAACAAGTTCTCCCGCATAGTAACTCGATGTTGATAATTCCTTAATATTTTCCTTCGTTGATCGTATTGTTTTAACATATTCACGTTGGAGAGCCTTAACCCTTCTCTTCGTTGGCCGAGGCATTTTGATTGAATGTAATACTTCTCCGTTCATTGTTTTTGAAAGCATAGGCAGCCGTGGCAGCGTTCCGAGCTCTGCAATACAATTTGATGAACCAATGTTAAAGTTGCTAAAACTTACATTATAGACCCATTAAACGTAAAAATAATAATTGTATTGATATCAACACAATTTTATTCTATTGATTTTTATGACATGAAACGCTATGACTCAGGAATAACATTTTATTGAGTTGTTTTTATAGCTATTTCGATGATGTTGTTTGGCAGCAGTGTCGAAAAAATAACGATGCTTTCACAATTACAAACAAAACCATTGCCGAAAATTGGAAAATGAAAATTTATCTTTCAGAGCACTAGCTCGAGTTTTCCGACGTTTTTCACTATACAGTGCGACAGCAGATGAAAATTTAATATCTTATGAGTAATCGATTAGAGTTTGGTTGATATTACTTGATGGGAAGTGTGCGAAAGCGATCATTTTCTTCACACTGTTTCGCAAAATTATTGATTTTCGGGCGAGGGTTGAGGGAGGGAGATGAAAGAATTTGGCAGCCATTTGTGGCTAGCTTCCACCTCCACCTTAACGAGAATGCTTTTTCGTCTCTCATTTGGTACTGAAAATATGGAGCGAAAAATCATAGCTAACTTTACCAACGTTAGTCTGTTAGGACAGCGTCCAAACGATCTACATTTGGACAGCGTCTGAATTGTGCAAATATTAATCCATCTCATGTTCACTTCACGATGAAACCCAATATTGCCGCATATTTTCATGCAACGTTTTCAGCTGTACTCATGAAGTGACAAACCATTATCGGCATCAAGAAGTCACTGAAAACGAAACCATTTTTCGGCAATCATAACTCGATGAAAAATAAAAATCGGCATTGAATTTCTCGCGAGAATCGAAGTGAGCGTATAACATTCTCTCGCCTCCTATATTCTCAGCTATTTTTCATTGTGGGTGAAAACGGATGTTTTTCGTCTCAAATCGGCGAGCATTTCGATCTCTGACTATACATTACAATTCCCTAATCACTAAACGGTTTAAATTGATTAAAACTGGAAGCATTCCCATTTTCCCATCAATTTCTTCTGTCGGCTTGTGTGCTAACCGTCAATAACAAGCAACTAATACATTCGTTTCTGTCCGTTTTCAACTTGTTCGGTATAAATAAGCCATCCGCAATTTGAGACTACACCATCATCAGATCTTGGTTTGATGGTGCCGAAAGCAGACACGGTTTCTTGAGGAGCGCCGAACGACAATTAAGTGTCTTTCTCGAGGCAGATGAAGGAAGAGTTTAAGATACAGTTTTCGTCACAGGGGCCCTTCTCAGGGCTAGAGACAGCTGAACTGCAAAAATTTAATGTCTCTATAATTCAAGAAGAAGAAGAATGATGATGATGATGATGATGATGAAACTACAGTTACGAGCGAGCCAACAAGTACCGTACAACGACCGAACATCATTTATTTCTAATACAGATTTCATACATTATACACACAGCTCGGTACAAGAACGAGATGAATGGAAGATGACAAAGCCCTCCGTATCGAAATGTACTACGACAACGATGCCTACAGCATTCAAAATATCGGAATATGAAAATTAGGGTCCCAAAAAATGTATGGGAAAAATTCAATTCAAAAAGTTACCCCATACTAAATGTTTACCACCTCGGAAAAACACCCTATGCAAAATTTCAGCTTTATTTGATTGGCTTCAATTTGATATATCGATTACCTGAATCGGTAAGTAGTAAGTAGTTCAAATGTTATGAATTTTTGAAAAAAGTCATTTTTGGCAAAAATGCGAAAAAAATGTTTTTTGGATCACCCTAAAATGGAAATGGTCATCCTAACAAAAAAATTAAAAAATACGGGTCTCATAATTTGCGATAAACAACAAAACTACCACTTTTGACGAAAATCTGAGAACCACTATATCGGTTTGGCATGGAGTGGCTGTTTGTTCACAATTCGCTAATCTCTAAACGGCTTTCACGCCACTTTTATCCTTGTGAACGATAACCGAATTCACAAAAAATAATTGATCGATCGGAATAAGTCACTAATTGGTCATTCACGATTTATCAGCCATCCCGCTAGCGGCTAGATAACAGCGGCAACGAGGCTTTCCAAATGGTCTTTCTCGAGGCCGAGTTTTTAGTTTAGTTTTCCAAATTTGCCCTTCTTAAGGCCAGGGGCAAATGAAGCTCTCCTCCGGAAAAAAAGATATGAAAGTCAATTCGCTTTTGACTACTTAGAATTCTTCGAAATAACACATAAGCTCAACAATCCAATCGCTACATAACGGTGTGAAAACCGTCGTGAAAACCGTAAGTCATATTTAATATTTCTTTTCTGTTTTACTTCTGCCCGTCGATACAAACTCCGCACTATGCTTACTTCGCGCATATTCTGAGAATGCATTCTGAGGCGAAAAAGTTCGACATCTGTCCAACATGGTTGCAAAAAAGAAACTGAGGATGGACCAGAACGGTTTTACAGAACGAGCACAATGTTTATAGTGTTTCACGACTATCCATGCATCAAGCGTGCATCATGCATCAAATAATATCGGCGAGCAAGAAAGTATTTTACGGATTTCGATATAAAATAAAACGTAGTGATCGCTTTAACTGATTCAAGGAAACTGACAGCTTTATTCTTGATGCAAGATATGCAGGTGTGGAAATAACCCAACTTCGTCACAATTACATTCTCAGTTTTCCCATAACTCTCCGCTAACGCGATTCGATGTCGATAAAAATTACGGACGATAAATAATAGAACATATAACCGGTCCAAATCATTTTGCAGGCTTTCCATCCCTGGTTACCTAAAGATAATCCGTATCGCGTGTTGTGGCATATGATATTTTCGTTTCATCGAGTGGTCGATAGTTCGTAAACGCGAACTAATCACATCACATACCTCAGTGAATCCTGATTCTTAACTGTTCCCACTAACAACTATCCCTTCCATGATTATCGCAAGGTAACCAGGGTATAGAGTCGACCCTTCTGGCCGCGAATATCATACTTACATTCTCCCCCTTCCTCTGGTGACTGTATGAACGTGGCCGACATCTTTATTGGCTATTTAAAGTATAAATCATCGTTATTGACTATTTAAAGTATGTATCACCGAAACATGCACGATGAGAATGGTTTGTGTTTCATCAGGTTACTTATATTACGGGCTTATTTATTCTTTCAGAAATCACGACTGGTTTTACGTTTATAATTTATTCTATAACTATTTCTTTCTAAGAACAAACTCTATTTTTATTCGATGCGATTGATTGGGTGACCGTTTCTGGAAACTTCCTAATGTGGAGAAAACGGAATCGCGTGTGCCTTCTTCAATGGTTCAGTGCCGAGTAAAGTTTTCGCATGGTTTATAAAATAACAAGTTTTTCATGACAACGGTTGTTAAGGACGACGAACATGGTAACGGTATAGATAACTATCCTGATTGCTATGATTCAAATTCTAAATGTAACAGTTTGCTACTCAATAACATCATTCGGTGTGTTCTTCGTCAATTAGCTTCGGTTCAGGCCAATTACGGAGAGAAACTACGAAGTGTACAGTCTACCCAAGCTCAAGCTAAATGTAAATAAGGGGTTTCTGAAAGCTGCGATTGTAGATAGCAACTAATTATAGAGCAAAACCGTGGATGTTTGAATAGGATTATTCTGACTTTTCTGAACAAAGTGTAATTACACTCGTAGTTTGTTCCTTGTTTTTTTTGTCGTTGAATAGCACATTATCTGAAAAAAAAATACAAGAAAACCATCAAGTACAAGAAAACAATTCAACTTGCTGCTCTTTGAGTGGATTGATCTTTCCCTCGATTGTCTATCCTCGTCAGTCTAGTGGGTTCCCTCCGGTAAACCATTGCTCAGCCGTTTGATTGTCTTAATTTAATAATCCATGATGCATGGTATCTCTAGTGGACAAATACGGACACATGCGGATGTTTTAGAAGACTTCCTGCACCACATCTTGAGCACCACCGACGGAAGCGCGCGGAGGGAAAGGATAAAAACTTTAGCCCAAAGTATTTGCGTATGTGAATGTGTGTGTGTGTGTGTTCGTAGGTAACTAAAAGACAGAAGAATTCAGAAGAACAACAACGACAAAAAATGACAAAACTTTCCTAATGAAAGATAAATAAATCCCCTCTCAGTCTCAAACGATCAAAGTAGGCATTCAGAGCCCCCCGCACCACATGTGAAGTAGAAGTCTCCAACTTTTGCCACCGTTTGCCGCCTGAAAAATGCATACATATAAATAATGCCCGATAAAAAGTCATAGCGGGAATAAATAAATATGATTTCTGTTTTATTTTCATGCGGTTTCGCTTCTGATTACGCCACACACACACAAAACTTCTGGGGGTGACTTTCGGTGGTGGTTTCCTCCGGTGGTTGGCACAAGCTCAAGGATGGAGGGTAGGGTAGATCTTATCACACCGGGTCGTAGGAAATATGTATGCGCTGTAACTTTTTGTCCGGGCCACATTAGGTTTTATGGGTTTCGCATTTTTCCGAGGTGATCGCCGCACAAAGAAAGAGAAGGAGGGAGGAATCGGTCACACTGAGTTTAATTCAATTCCAACTGATACGTGGGGGCAGCTACAAAAAGGAGCAATTGAAATTTTTGTCAACCGTTGCCACCGCCTGATGTCCTGATGGTAAGGGGGTATTTTGGCAACAATGAAATGCCGCATCATAAATCATTCCCAAAATAAGATCCCGATAAGAAACCACCGCCAGTCGTCCTTTGGGTGGCTTTTCCATTTTTCCCACCCGAAAAGAGTGTGGTTATGCGTGGTCTCGAGGATGTCATCCCGGTAGACACTGTGTCCGAGTGGAAAATGAAAAATAGTCTTTCTTTGTACCGTCAGCTAGATTAATGACCTACTTCGATGGGAAATAATTGAAATGTCTGTTTGAGCGTTCGGGAATTATAAATTCGCTGCACAAAGATATATGGAAATTTCATCCATGCTCCATTATCGAAAGTCGTCGTCAATGATGCTCCTGCGGATAAAAAGTACAGCCAAACAAAAAAAACCCCGACGAATCCCTTGGTGACACTCAATTACAATTAATCCGAAAGGGAGTCAGCTCTGGTCGGGGTGAAAAAAAACACACCCAAGATGCCGTAAACGAAGTTGTTAAGATAAGAAATCACAAAAAATGGGAAAATTTTACAAGAGGGTGTCGTTTATTTGCATATTGATTCGTTGTTCAGCACTCTTTTAATGGCTTCTGTATTTTCCTTTGTTCGGTGGTATTCCGATGTTATGCCAGCGGGGATGATATCTGTTTTCTTGGTCTCGGCTCATCGGATCCTATGGAAATCAACTCCGTCAAGTGGGATTAATTTGTGGAACGATTAATAAATATTTAACTGTGGTTTGGGAGTAATTGCGCCTTTTGCCGAGACGCACTGCGACAGCCGATGGTATCATTCATATTGAAAGTTTTCTGTTGGATATGAAAATGAATAATTGAAGTCCCGTAAAGGAAAATATAAATGGCAATTCTGATCCCCTTTGCAACTTCCCATTCATTAGGTTTCTCCGTATAATTGGTGGCTACCCAAAATTTTTGTGTTTGAATGTGAATTTTAACTACTTTTTCCTCCTTCTCCTTCTCAATTTTCTAAAATTTTCGGATTTTTTGAGTTTTTCTGAACTATTTTGAATTTTTCTTTTTTGTTACGTTTTATATGAGCTTCCCTAAAATTTTCTACACATATCGTTTTTTTTTTAATTTTTTCAAATTTTTTTTTATTTTTTCTATTTTTTTCTATTTTCGGTATTTTTTAACAATTGAAACATGTTTCTAAATTCTTTAAATTATTGCTAAACTATTCTAAATTTTCTGATTTTGTCTTAGTTTGACTGAATTTTTCTCACTTTTTCAGAGTATTTCTGATCGTTCCCTCATTTTTTTTTATGATTTTTTTCGATTGTTTTTGATTTTTTTCTGTATTTAACTGATTTTTTGTATTTTTTCAACTTTATTTTTCAAATTGTTTTTATGTATCTGACGTTTATATTATCAGTTTTTTTTCTGTTTTTCTGAATTTTCCGGCTTTTTTTAATACTTCGAATTCTTTTTTATTCTTCTGAATTATTTATATTCTTTGGATGAATTTATTGTAATATGATTTAAAAAAATCCTTCCTCATTTTTTCGTAATTTTGCTTTTTTCTATATTTTTATGATTTTTCTAAAAAAAATTTGATACTTTCTGTTAATGTTTTGGTAAAATTTTCGGAATTTCTTTGATTTTTGTCATAGTACTTCTGTTTTTTTTTCACTTTTCTAAATTCCATTGATTTTAACTGATTTTGTGCCATTTTTTCTGATTTTTCCATGAATTCTTCGAATTTTTTTTTCATTTTTTTCAAATTTTTCTGACTTTTCCAGAATTTTTTATTCTGGATTTGTCCGTTTTTCATCATTTTTTCTTATGTTTGCCACAACTTTCCCTTAATTTTTGAGGTCTGTTCAGAACCATCTAATTTTTTAATTTTTTCTGATTTTTGAATGGTTTTTCTCGATCATTTTCGAATTTTTAATTGATTTATTCTGTGTTTTTCCGACCATTTCTGATATTTGTTTTTTTTATTTCTCAAGTATTTTTTCAAACTTTATGTATTTATATTTTTTGAAGTGCTTTGAATTTTATAATGTTTTTTTCGTATTTATCTAAACTTTTTTGAGTCATGAATTCCGATTTATCATGTTTTATTGTTTTGTTCTAGTTGTTCTCATTTTTCAAAGTTTTTTAATATTCGATTTTTTTTAATTCTTTAAATGTTTCTGTATTTTCTGAATTTTATAGATTTTCCTGATTTATTTTATTTCTCCGATTTTTCCTAAATTTTTCAGCATTTTCCGGAACTTTCTGTTTTTTTTTTCAATTTTCCTATATGTTTGTGTGTTGCAGCAGCCTATCATCTATCGAAACAGCAGCATCCTATCCCCCAAATATTTCTCTTATTGTTAATCCCAACTTCTATTGCGTAAACCAATGTACTGAAATTGAACCCTAGCTGCGACTAGGGCAAGAGAGAGAAAGCTAGAATAGATTAGCAGATCCGTTTGGCTATAAAAGAAGCCAGACAACTAGACGCAGCCTCTTAAACACCAGATCTGATCCACAAAACAGTTCGCGCATTTTCTTTCAAAATAAAAATATCGAAAAATTCAAACAGTTCGTTCGTTTATCCGCATAATTAATTCATCCGGTTCTCACCTAATCATTGTGTTTTCGATTATGTTTGATTGTGTTCTATATTTTTGTAATCTTTGTAATTATTTTATTCTTTCAACGATTTTTTTTTTCAATTTTATATATATATATTTTTTTTTTTATTTTTCTGATTTTTTCCGAATACTCTGGATTTTTTTTCTGATTTTTTTTGGTTTTTTTTCCTTTTTTTCCTAATTTTCTAATTTTTTAGTTTTTGCGATTTCTCTGATTTTTTTCTTCTTCGGATTATTTTTAAGTCTTTTGAATTACTTTTATTCTTTAAGGCCTATGATTTATTATATTCTAATGTTTCTGAAAAATCCTATTTCTTCTTAATTTTTTTGAATTTTCTAAATTTTTTCGGTTTTTTTTTAATTTTTAATATTTCCCTGATTTTCTAAAATTATTTAAACCGTTTTTGAGAAATTTTCTTATTTTTTCAATTTTTGATTTTTTTTATGTAATCTGCAATTTCTCAATTTTATTTTTTTCTGAATTTTTAATGCATTTGTCTGAAGTTTTCTAATTTTTTTTTATTTTCTGTTTTTTCCTAATTTTTTTCTGTCTTTTATTTCATCCTGAATGTTTTGAATTTTATTCTTTTCCTGATTTTTTATAAATTAATCTATTTTATTTTCAAGTTCGTTTGAGTTTTTTGTATGTTTTGAATTACGGATTTTTATGTTTCTTTGTTTTGTTCTATTTTGTTCTGAATTGTTTGCACTTTCGATTTTTTTTAATTGTTTGAATTTTTCCGTGTTTTGTTGAACTTTCCGAGTTTTTATTATTTTATAAAATTTCTTGCATTTTCAGTTTTTTATTCAATTTTGATTTTTTCTCCAATCTTTCCTATATTTTTTTAGATTTCTCCAACTTTTCAATTTTTTAAAATTTTACCTAATTTTTCTATTCTTCCTGAATTTTGATATATTCTGATTTTGTTGAATATCTCTGAACATTTCTATATATTTTCGATTTTTTTCTGATTTTTTTGCATTGTTTAGCTTTTTTTAAATTTTTCCGATTATCCTATTTTTTCCTAATCATTCTGATTTTTGCTTTTTTTATTTTCATTTCAATTTCTCTGAACTATTCTGGATGTCCTTTTGATTTTTTCTTACTTTTCTGATTTTTCCCAATATCTGAATTATTCAGAATTTTGCTAATTCTTTTTATTTATTTTGTATTTTCTTATTTTTTGTTGTCTCTATACAGCCATTCCATGCCAAGCCGATATTCTCAGATTTTCGTGAAAAGTGAAAGTTTTGATTTTTATTGCAAAATATTAGACCCGTATTTTTTATGTGTTTATTAGGGTGCCCATTCCCATTTCAGAGTGATTCAAAAATTCAACTTTTTCCCCTTTTCTTCCAAGAATGTCTTTTTTCAAACACTCATAACTGTTAAATTACTAGACCGATTCAGATTTAGATGATCAATATATCAAATTGAAGCCAATTAACATTGAACATTGAACAAGACCATCTCACAGGCTTTAATTTGATGTGTCTATAATCTGAATCGGTCAAGTAGTTCAAAGGCTATGATTTATTGTGGAGGAAAAATGGTAAAATTATTTTTTGGACCATCGGTTAACTTTGAAAAATCATAACTCAACAACAAAAAATAAAGCCTCTTTGATTTTTGAATAGGTTATGTAAATAAACCTCAACTTTCAAGAACAAATGGAAAAAATCGGATTTTTAGGAGTGGAAAAAACTGGATTTTTGGGAGTGGAAAAAAATGAATTTTTCGAACCACCATAAAATGGAAATGGGCACCCTAATGAAAAAAAAAAAACGGGTCTGATGTTTTACGGTAAATAACAAAATTACCACTTTTGACGGAAATTTGAGAACCACTATATCGGTTTGGCATTGAATGGCTGTATATGTTTTCAATTCCGAGTTTTTTTTTTGTTGCTTTGTTTAGGTCTATTTTTTCTGAATTTTTCGAATACTTGAAATTTTATGTATTTTTTCAAACTTTCTGATTTTTTAAAATTTCTTCGAACTTTTCTATATATTCTTGATTTTTTCCAGATTTTTTTTAACTTTCTGAATTGTTTTGTATGTTTATGAATTTATTCGATTTTTTTCTGATTTAAAAGTTCTGAATTTGTCTGTTTTTTTTTGTTTTCTCTAGAGTTCTGTGAAGTTTTCTAATGTTTTCTATTTTCATTTAGTATTTTTAGATTTTTTCTGAATTTTGCAGTCTAAAAAAGTTTTTAGAACGGTTTAAATTTTGACAGACTTTTTGCTGTTTTTTTTTTTTTTTTTTTTGAGTTTTATTAACACTAAACCGACCAAATGACCCATTTTAAACTTTTAGTCAAAATTTACTTGCAAATTACATTGTCACAACATAATTTGCCAGCACTACATTTCTTGAAACATACATAGAATGTATTTTTCAGTGTTTACTCTTCTCTTGTTATTTTTTTTTTACTGAGAAATATTTATAATCTGCCTTAACTACCGCAACGGGTCATTTGACCTGTGCAAACATTCATATGATATCAGAAAGATTTATATTTGTGGTTGTGATAGAAAGCTATTTTATTACACATTGTTTCTATTGCTTTATATATTTTGTTGTATTTGTGAATGAATAGAGCATGATTAGAATTAACCAGTAACCATTTCAAACTACAGTGCTATTTTGCGTGTCAAACATTGTGATTTCATTATTTGAATAAATTTAAATTGTTATCCTACAAATGTCGAAATATACAAGAGAAATATGGTATGTCACGTTTCTTAACAAAACTACATAAATCGATTCATTGTTCACTAACTATTCATAAAGGGTCACTTGATCCGCTGTGGTAGGAATAAGTATACATGAAACATCGGTAGGTTTAGTGTTAAATTTTCTTTTGTTTTTTTACAAATTTTGCAGATTTTTTTACATCTATCTATTTTTTTTGAATGTTTCTGTTTTTTCTATATTTTTTTATTATTTTTCTGAATCTGTCTGTTTTTGTTCTGAATTTGTCTGATTTTTATCTATTTTTATTTAGTATTTTTTGTTCTTTTTCTGAGGTTCGTCAATTTTTTTCGAATTTATTTGATCTTCTCAATTTTATTCAACTTTTCTCTGATATTTTCGAAAGGATTGAGATTTAGAGTGTTTTTTTCTGTTTTTTTTTAATTTACTTCTGAATTTTACTGGTGTTTTATGAAATTTTCTATTTTTTTCTAAATTTCTTTTTCCTTTTTCCTGTTTTTTTCTTTTTTTTTTTGGTTTTTCGAATTTTGCTGATTTTTTTTAATTGATCTATTTTTTATTGTTTCTGTATTTTTCTATATTTTTCTGAAACTTTCTGGGATTTTCTGAATTGGTCTGAATTTTTCTGTTCAGAATAAGAACTAGTTGAAAGCTTCTATATATCAAGCGATTCATGGTGACGAAGCTACAATGTCAATATGTATCGTGATGTGAAGTTATCGTTCTTTATCATGTTAGCAAGCCTACAGAGTGTTTAAAATTGTTAAAATTTGAATAAAAATTTTTACTTCATGTTATTTGAATACTTGGAATACGCTGTCATGACCCTTATTGAACAATTTTACTGATATTCACTCGACAAAAAAATTAGAGGAACACAGTGCGAAGTCGGAAATTTTAAGTGATTTTTGACTTACTGTAACTCCGTGAAAAATCAACGCATATCGATGGGATTTTTATCATTTTCAGGGATGTTCCACAATTTTTAGGTTTTAGAATATTTTATGTACATATTTTTATCTTGGTGTGTGTAGGTGTAGTGGGCAACAATATCGGGAAGAAATGAAAAATCGATTTTTTTGACGTATAACTTTCATTAAGGGTGCCAAATCAGAAAACAGGTCACGTTTTTATGAAATAAAGTTAACGTTAATAACTATTTTTGCCGCGAACGGATTTTGACGATTCACACACTAAACTAATCAAAAATTTCTTAAGATTGGTTTATTATGCTATACATTGGAATCCCCTGGTTTGTAAATGGTTAAAATTCATGAAAACTTTAAGCGTTTCCATTTTCCCATACATTTGTTCTGTCCATTTGTGTGCATTCCCGAACAGAGATGTCAATAACGAGCAACTTATCGACGGCTAACAGAGGGGAAATCGTAGGATTGCAAGTCTTCGTGAACGAAGGAAAAGTAGAAGAATGAAGGGGAATACTTGTCTGGAGTATAAACAGTGGATCTCGCTGAGGAAAACTTTCATTCTCTGCTGTTGTGTTGAGCAGTAAACACGTATTTTCGCTTGCTCTTGATAGGTAGTGTTTAAAAAGAAAAAGTAAAGTAAAAGTGTTTGTTATCTCGCGCTGGACGCCGACGTCCCCATGAACCAAGCCGCAGGCAAAACGCGCTCTGGCGCAAGTGGTAGCAGCAACGGGAAACGCTCCCGGTCTACAAACGACGCCGAAGTATCGGCCGAATCCATTGATCCGTCGGCCAAGAAGCTGCTGGCAAACAATCGTTACGCTGTACTCGAGAATGGTGACGAACCGAAGATAGATAAAAAGGAGAAACTGCCGCCGATCTACGTGAAAGGCTTCCCGGAGGGGCTTCATGCTCGAATTGCCTTTTTTATTGAGAAGGGTTTGAGGTGCACCATCCGCCGTAGTGCGGAGGGCTTCAAGTTGATGGTCCCTTCCATGAGTCACTACAAGGCCGTGCTGGAGGTGCTAAAACAGCGGAACTGTGAGTATTTCTCACATGACATCGAGGCCGAGAAACCGCTCAAGGTGGTACTCCGCGGACTCCACGATATGGACACCAAGGAACTATCGGCTGAACTCGAGCAGCGCGGACTCAAGCCGGTTCAAATCTACAAAATGAAGCGGCACGACCAGACTCGGGTGTATCGAGACCAACTTTATCTCGTCCACCTGGCCAAGAACTCGACGTGCCTGAAGGACCTCCAGAACATACGACTGCTGTTCCATATCGAGGTCGAGTGGGATCGCTACATACCAGTTCACAGAGACGTAACCCAATGCTCGAATTGTTTCATGTTCGGGCATGGCACTCGAAACTGTCACATGGCATCCCGGTGTGTCAAATGCGGCAAAACTCACAACGCTGATGCATGTGAACACATGGAGGACGGTGTCCCTATCTGCGCAAACTGCGGAGCCAATCACAAACCCACCAGCAGAACGTGTCCGAAGAGAGCTGAGTATATAGAGATCCGAAAGCGTGCCTCCATCAACAATCAACCAGGACGAAAGCGAAACCAGCGCCCGCCAGCAGTCAACGATGTGCAGTTCACCGCGCTAGTGCAACGCCGTGCAGTCCCGAACCTGCCTCCTCTTCCACTCAACAATCAATGAAACCGCGGCGATCCCATCGCCCCCTCCGTAAGTAACCAAGCGGGCTCTAGCGTCTCCTCAGTGCAGCACAGGCTCATGAGTGCAGCGCCGCAGCAGACTCAACCACCCCTCGCGGGTCTCTCGTACTCGTGTGTGACATCCGGCACGACCGCCGAGGGCGTCCCACTAAATGACAAGGAACTCGTCATGCTGGTGTCCGAGGTCATCAGAATAAAACGCACCTGCAAGACACTAAACGAACAGCTTGAGGCTGTCCTCACCCTCGTTTCCAAGTATGGACCGTAATATAACACGCATAGTCAACTGGAACGCTTGCTCTCTTAAGAGCAAAGCCATAGAACTCGTTGTATTTCTCAATGAGCACGAAATCGACGTGGCAATTATCACGGAGACGCACCTTAAGCCCGAAATAAATGTCTTCCTCCCAGACTTCCGGCTCGTGAGGCTTGACAGGACCAGCTCAGGAGGTGGTGGCGTGGCCATCGCACTTAGGCGAAACATTTGCTGTCAGCTGCTTCCAAGCTTCGAGCTGAAAATCATCGAGGCCGTAGGGGTGGAAGTCTCAACCCCTGTCGGTCCTCTCACCATAGTAGCAGCTTACTGCCCCAAACAAACAAATGTACGGGACGGCTCGGCAGTACTTCTTCAAAGCGACGTCATCAAGCTGACCCGGCGGCGACAGCAGTTCATCATCGGTGGCGACCTGAATGCGAAGCATCAAGCGTGGGGCAACAGCCGTAGTAACCGAAACGGCCTGATCCTGCATGACGACCTCCAAGAAGCACAATATACCATTCTGAGTCCGGACGGTCCCACCCGGTTGAGCCGGTCCGGTGTACACGCGACCATCGACATTTTCATCACGAACGCGATAAACATCTTGGAGCCTGTCGTCTATCAAGAACTCAGCTCCGACCACTACCCGGTGTCGATTGAAGTGAGCTCCTCCGCCAACAGATTCCAGGTTTCGCGACGCAACTACCACCGCGTCGATTGGCCACAGTTCCAGCAGTGCGTGGACACCGAGATCAACTATGACATCGTTCCCGATTCAACCGACGACATCGACCAGTGTCTTCAGACCATCGACGAGGCGATCTCTCGGGCCAGAGACAGACACGTACCGGCTTTAAGACTGGTGAGTAATCCCCTGAATCTAGACAGGATAACCAAAAATTTAATTAGACTCCGCAACACCATCCGTCGCCAGTACCAACGCACTGGACTTTCCCACCTGAAGACCAATTGCAACCGTCTCAAGAAAATCATCCATGCCAGGATGGTGGATCTCAGGAACGAACATTTCTCAAATCATCTTTGCTCTCTCCCAGATCACGCAAAACCATTTTGGAAAACCGCCAAAATTCTAAAAAGCAAACCGCGACCCGTTCCTCCACTCAGATCGTTGGATTCGAATTCATCCTTACTTATAACATCTGCCGAAAAGGCGAATGCGCTTGGTCAACACTTCGTGGATTCTCACAATATTGGTCGCTCCATGGTGAGTCCCCACGAGCCTATCGTCGAGGAGGTCGTGGCTAGTGTCGCTGATACCCCCATCGTTCTCCCCGAAGAATCCAAAATAACGGCTGATGAGGCGATAGCTGCGGTCCGTAACACGAGAAACATGAAGGCTGCCGGGTTCGACAGCACGCTTAACATCGAGTTAAAAAACTTGAGCGTTGGCTTCTTCGAGCACTTAACTTCTATCTTCAACACATGCTTGGAACTTGGTTACTTCCCGTCTCGCTGGAAGTTAGCCAAAGTAATTCCCATACACAAGCCTGGTAAAGACCCTACCAACACCAAAAGCTATCGCCCCATCAGCCTCTTGTCGTCCATCTCGAAGCTATTTGAAAAGCTGATTCTCAGCCGTTTGCTGGATTTTGCAAACCAGAACAACATCTTCCTCCGTGAGCAGTTTGGGTATAGGAAAGGTTATTCCACTCTCCACCAGCTTGCACGAGTCACGAACATCATCAGGCGGAACAAGTCCATGTCTAAAACATCTGCCATGGCATTGTTGGACGTCGAAAAGGCGTTTGATAATGTCTGGCACAATGGTCTTGTGTTCAAGCTACAACGATTCAACTTCCCGATCTTTCTCGTCAAGATAATCGGTAAATATCTATCGGACAGGACTTTTCAGGTCTCTCTGAACAACGTGCTTTCCGATACGTTCAACGTCATCGCGGGAGTTCAATATCTTTACTTCGGATGTTCCTCCCCTTCCTGGTGATGGTGTGCTGTCGATGTTCGCTGATGACACCGCCATCATCTACAAGGGTCGAGTGATACGCCCGCTAGTCAGGAGATTACAGAGGGGATTGAATGTTTTGTCCGACTACCTAACATCCTGGAAGATTCGCATCAACGCGGCGAAGACACGGACCATTTTATTTCCACACTCAAAATCACCACGTCTTGTTCCGCCTGATGATATGCACGTCCACCTCAGCAACAATCCCATTAATTGGTCTAGTGAGGTTGTCTACCTTGGTCTCACCCTGGACAGGAACTTGAACTTCGCATCCCATGTGAGCAATACATCCACGAAGTGTTCCAAACTCATAAAGTCGCTATACCCGCTCATCAACCGAAAATCCACTCTGTCGCTGAGGAACAAGCTTGCGATACACAAGCAGATCATCCTGCCGGTAATCGAATATGGTTTGCCAATCTGGGAGGGATGTGCAAATTGCCATCATAAAAGACTACAGATCATCCAGAACAACATCCTTCGGAAGATCCTGGACAGTCCACCAAGGACCCGAAATACCGAGATCCACCGCCTATCTGGTCTTCAGGTGCTGGAGGAACGGAAAACACAAATCCTGTCTAGGTTCAGGGGGTCTTGCCAGCGGTCTCCGCACGCAATAATCCGGGAGCTGGTCCCATAGTTTTAATTTAGATTATAGTTAGGTAGGTTATAAAATTTTTCAATTAATAATTGTTATATCCCTCTTTACGGGATCAAATGTAGACTAGATTCACAACCAATGATCTATGCAGAAATTGAAAGCCAAAAATTTACCAAAGTTGCCGGGCCCCTAAGGCTGAAAAATTGAATTGTAAATCAAATTTGATAAATTTTAAAAGATCCTCAAATAAATAAACTTTAAGCTTTAAAAAAAAAAAGGAAAACTTTCATTCGGCATCGGACTGTTGAGCAATCCAGTTCACTTTGCTTTCGCTGCGCTTCCATCTAAGATTGGATCCCAATCCAATCTTAGATGGAAGTAATCCAACTTGGATATCGTCGTTTGGTTTTGACGTAGGACTACGTCTTTCATTTCTATACAGGGGTGTGAAATCAAAGTTTCGAAAACGAAAGCGTTACGCCGGAGACCGAGATTTTGAGCGTTAATAGCTCCTGAACAACTGAACGAAATGGTATGATAAACACTTCATTCGAAAGATAAAATGTCTACGCGTTCTATACTTGTTACTTTTTGATCCAAAAACTTGTTTCAATAGTCTTAAAATTGCTCTCAAAACAGGCTATTGAAATCACCAATCGGTATATAAGCGAGCGCCGCTCGGAAATCCACTCAGTTCTAATTGAACAGCGATTGGAGCATGTTGTCGCTGTTGTGGTGAAGCTCTTCATTTATCATGAAAGCGCTGATGAACGGTGTCACCAAGAGCCTGTTTGTGCACCCTAGGCCAGAAGGGAATCCATCAGGAGGAGAGTGATGCCACAAACGGTTCCCCGGGAAGACATCGCTACACACACATACACGCGCGGAATTCTTTCCGTTTGGATGCCATTCAGCATCGAGAAAGTTCCGGAAAGATCTAATCATTTCTGGAAAATAATCTGCCAGTTCCTCTGGGAATTTAAAAATACATTCATGTGAAAGAGTTTATTTGAATGTTTTCTTTCCATGTAACACTGTGACCAAATACATTTGGTTTTGTGGTTTTTCAATCAATCGCAATTAACAGGATAGCTTCTGAAGATTATTCTTCCCCATCAGTAGGATATTTCCGTATCCAATATTGTATGCGCCCGCAATCGATTATTGCTCAGTCGCCGAAAGTTCCGAGCTCAGAGAGTTCATTCCCCTCTAGTTTGCCTTCCAAATTACCATCGTAAACCACACCTTCTCTCGATTCAATCACACACAAAAAGCATACTTAAGCGATATTCTGGTGGTGAGACACATTCATTTTTCGTGAGGACATCGACAAGACAACATCGTTGCCTAACGTGCTGGAGGAGGTGGACGGCGAAGGATCGACACATACACGCGCAGAATTCTTTCCGTTTGGATGCCATTCAGCATCGAGAAAGTTCCGGAAAGATCTAATCATTGCTGAAAAATAATCTGCCAGTTCCTCTGGGAATTTAAAAATACATTCATGTGAAAGAGTTTATTTGAATGTTTTCTATCCATGTAACACTGTGACCAAATATGTTTCAATCAAGTGCTATTAACAGATGGTTATCGAGTTAGCATTAACCACTGGTGTGCTTCCAGTATCGAGGAAAATGTGGAAATATCTAATCGTTGCTGGAAAATAATCTGCCAGTTCCCCTTGGAATTGAAAATTACATTCAAGCGAAAGAGTTTATTTTAATGTTTTCTATCCATAAAATATCCATATAATACATTTGGGTTTGTGATTTGTCAATCAAGTACAGTTAGCAGGTTAGCTTCTGAAGATTATTCTTCAGAACAAGGTTTTTCATATCCTATATTGAATGCATAAAACCTTGTGCCTCCAACGTAACGCTCTCGTTTTCGAAGTCCCCCAAATATTCATTTATTCATTCATTCAGAATGGATTTAGATTCAACTTCAAACAAATGATCTCTAAATCAACGATAGTCCTACGTCACCCTTGCGGTTATACCATAGATATAACCCACTTCCTGTTTTTCTGTTCGTTTTTCGCGTTATTCGTATTGTGTTTTTCTTTCCGCGTCATAAATTGGACGCTTCGCGTAATGTGTGATGAGCACGAAGAAGAGGAAGGCAGGCTCGAGCCCTGCAAAAAACGAACGCTTTGCCAGGGGCAATAAAATTTCGAGGCAAGCGTCATTTAATGATGCACACGATGTTGGTGCAGTGAAAAGCGCTCGCATTGAACCGAGCCTTCGCGAGTGTGACACCGCATCGAACAACAGCGAAGTAGGCGACTGCGGCGCGTCGGTCGAAAATGTAAACGCCGTTACCCAGGCAGCAACCAAAATCAAGCTCCCCCCGCTGATGGTGAAGGCGGTCGCTCTTGACAAACTCATCAGCGAATTCGCATCGATGGGCAGAGTACAAGCTGTGTGGCATAATTCAGTCTTTTTCCAAGCAGTTAACATTGTTTGTTTTCCGTCATCATAAGGGCTTCGTTGGTGCCTTTGACAATGCATCAATGCATTAAACTGACGTTATGGCGAAGCAGGCGTTGAGGTTGTGTGCCAAAAAATATTTAGGGAATACCAAACATCTTGAATGTCTTATTGGAATGTTATAAGCTATTTAGGTTCGCGTGCCAGTCGCAAAACTGCCTTCAACTAGGATTGCATTTGCGCTAATATTGATCATAATGAAGCATTGCTACTGTTTTCGAGGTTATTAACAAAAAGAGTTTATTTCGCTTGTATAGTCACCAAGAAAGTAAATGTCGTTCTGGAATTTTGTATGTGATTAGATTTCGCTTGCCAGTAGCAAAACTTCCTCCACTAAGGGTGACAGCTGCGCTTCTCTCGAGCATGAAAAAGTAATGCAACTTTCAACAACAACGCAACAGTTGTTTCTAAAATTTCATAGCATTATAGAATAATATCCGAAGGTATAAATAAGCGACTTATATAAAATAACAGCGTTGTTCTACGTCAACAATGCGGTCGTATCTTGGACACAACCTCGTATAATTTTTTTGTTTTTTTAGAATATTCTGAACTAACACATTTTTTTGCAAACCAGCTTTTATTTGGGTCCAAGAACGTTGCTGTAGAACCTTTCCACACAAAGATATTGAAGCTTGAATGAAAAATTGCCCCTTCGTCTTTGATGATGAATAATTCAATAAACAACCATCGCACCGCAAATCGAAAAGCAATTTTGAAAACTCCAATAAATTCTGCATAAGGATAATTTGTTATTTTGACGAAAATAATTATTTAAATTTTTTGTATCGATTTCAAAAAAGTGCCAAAAACAGGACTTTTATAGTGCTTTACAAAATCCACTGTAATTCTGCAAATATCGCAGTTAGTTCTAATGCTTGCGTGCAAATTTTTAGCCTAGTGTATTCCCTTATGGACTTGGAAGCTACTGAACCGATTGGCGTAAAAATTTGTATGTAGGGGTTTTTTGGGACCGGGGAAGGTTTTCATGATAGTTTGAGACCCCTCCTCCCTCTCTAAGAGGGGACTCCCATACATATGGAACACAAATTTCTGCATAATTCAAGGACTAATCAAGCAAATGGAACCAAACTTGGCATGTGGAGGTTCCGGGAAGCAAGAAATGTTGTTTTGTGGTCCAAGGCCCCTCCCCGTTCTCCAAGAGGGGGGCTGCCATACAAATGAAACGCAGATTTCTGTATAACTCAAGAACTAAGCAAGTAAACTAGACCAAATGTGACATGTAGAGGTTTCAGGGAGCAAGAAATGTTTCTATTGTGGTACAACACTCCTCCCCCTCTCTTAGAGGGGGGGAGGGGGGTATATGTCATACAAATGTAACACAAATTTCGAGACGAGTAGCAAATTTTATTTCGTTGCGAATGACTACATGTTCAAAGTTTCGGAGCGGATCGTGGAAGCCAACGGATGATTCTGCCTAGCGCTGCTCAAAAGAGACATCGCGTCTTAAATACTTAAAACAATTTAAATATTTATCTTTCTCACCATACCGAGTTATCCACAACTGCATCGTAACAATCCTAGCAATCCTCGTTCGTTGAAACACAGCCATATTCAGCAAAAAAACAGTAAGTGGGTTATATCTATGGTATAACCGCAAGGGTGACGTAGGACTATCGCTGATTTAGAGATCATTAGTTTGAAGTTGAATCTAAATACATTCTGAATGAATGAATAAATGAATATTTGGGGGACTTCGAAAACGAGAGCGTTACGTCGGAGGCTCAAGGTTTTATGCATCCAATATTGGATACAAAAAACCTTGTTCTGAAGTATAATCTTCAGAAGCTTTCCTGCTAACTGCACTTGATTGACAAATCACAAAACCAAATGTATGTTGTCGCAGTATTATATGGATAGAAAACATTAAAATAAACTCGCTTGAATGTAATTTTCAATTCCAAGGGGAACTGGGCGATTTTTTTTCAGCAACGATCACTTCTTTCCAGGTTTCTTCTCGATAACCAGCAAACGAAAAGAGTTGCGCGCGTGTATGTGAGTGTGTGTGGCGGCTGCTTCTATGTCTTCCCGGGGAACCGTTTTTCGATGCTGATACTCTCTTGGTCACCTTCTCTTCTCCTTCTGATCGATTGGCTTTTCTGCGCTCCCTCACTGTTAAAACAACCTGATTGCATTTCAGTTCAGGTCAGGCCAGGTAATAAATCCCTCGATCCCTCGCCGTCCAGCTCGTTCAGTAACGATGTTGTCTTGTCGATGTCCTCACGAAAAATGAATGGGTTTCACCACCAGAATTTCGCTTAAGTATGCTTTTCGTGCGTGATTGAATCGAGAGAAGGTGTGATTTACGATGGCAATTTGGAAGGCAAACTAGAGGGGAATGAACTCTCTGAGTTTGAAACTTTCGGCGACTGAGCAATAATCGATTGAAAATTATATAATTTTGGCGAAACATTTTCCGTTGCACGCGCATACAATATTGGATACGAAAATATCCTACTGATAGGGAAGAATAATGTTCAGAAGCTTTCCTGCTAATTACACTTGATTGAAAAATTACAAAATCAAATGTATTTGGTCGCTGTGTTATATGGTTAGAAAACATTAAAATAAACTCTTTCGCATGAATGTATTTTTCAATTCCCAGGGAACTGGCAGATTATTTTTCAGCAACGATTGGATCTTTCCGGAATTTTCTCGATGCTGAATGGCATCCAAACGAAAATAATCCTTTCAGTTTGGCCTGCAAAAAACTTTTCTGAACACTAATCCATTAAATTTGGAGCCCTGAAAAGGGCCGTTGATTATATGCTAAGCTAATATAGCACGCTCTCCTTGGATTCGACGGGCCAGCTGAATGTCCTTGGGCATGATGTGACGCGTTTTGCGTGGATAGCACACAAATTGGTATCTTCGAATAGGCTTCCTGCAGCGTCATAAACGCGGAACTTTGGAAGTGCAAGTCGGTTTTGAAGTCCTGGGCAATTCCACGAACCAAATACTGCAAAGGTAGCTTGCGGATCAGCAATTCGGTCGAGTGCTGATAGCGACGGATTTCACGCAAAGTTCCCGGTCGATAGCGATGTGACCTCTTCACACTTCCTGCGGCTGGTGCGCTTATCCGAGCTGCTTTCGTGGTACCTCACCACCGAAAAACTAACGAACTGTCTGCTTGGTCCCAAACAAACGAGTCCTCACGGTGCGAGAGTAGAGTAAGAAATGAACGAAAGCAAAGGAAGCGTCATTTTATAAACCATAAAAGTGTAGAATGTAAACCCCACCCTTATTATATTCGTTGCTTACCCTGAGAGAGAAACGAATAACATCGTAAGTAAGTAATTCTATACTTTTATGGTTCATAATATGACGCTTCCTTTGCTTTCGTTCATTTCTTACTCTACTCTCGCACCGTGAGGACTCGTTTCATCGGGACTAAGCAGACAGCTCGTTAGTCTTTCGGTGGTAAGGCACCACGAAAGCAGCTCGGATAAACGCACCAGCCGCAGGAAGTGTGAAGAAGCCACATCGCTATCGACCGGGAACTTTGCGTGAAATTCGTCGCTATCAGAAGTCGACCGAATTGCTGATCCGCAAGCTACCTTTGCAGCATTTGGTTCGTGAAATTGCCCAGGACTTCAAAACCGACTTGCACTTCCAAAGTTCCGCGTTTATGACGCTGCAGGAGGCCTATTCAAAGATACCAATTTGTTTGCTATCCACGCAAAGCGCGTCACATCATGCCCAAGGACATCCAGCTGGCCCATCGTATCCGAAGAGAACGTGCTATTAGCTTAGCATATAATCAACGGCCCTTTTCAGGGCTCCAAATTTGATGGATTAGAGTTCAGAAAAGTTTTTTGTAGGCCGAACTGAAAGGAGCATTTAGCGAAAATCGTGGTGTCGATGATAATGCGATACCGATAGGTGCCATGGATATGGATTTGATAGTGAAGAATATGAAATACATGACATGATGTGGTGAATATTTCCCCATATCGAAGACATCACTTTGATGAAACTGCATTATGATATTTTTTGTGTACGAATGCCGCAGTCGATAGTCGACTCTAATTTGCGCTGGGTAATTTCCTCGGAGGACTCAATTCTTCCTTTGAGCATTGATAATCTCTTTCTGGCAAGACGAAGTGGTATGAATCACATTATTCGAAAGATAAAATGAAGATGTTTTCTGCCAATTTCCTTCAACCTCCAAACATATCTTCCTCCCGTTTGTCGTTTTTGCGTTCGCTAATCCTTTCTCACAACACCCATTTCTCGTTTGAGAAATTGTTGAGTAAACATCGTTTGCCAGTGCGCGTAGAGCGGGAATTCCTAAAGATTCATTGTACCTCTAATAAATTGCCGAAAGACGTGGTCTTGCGTTGATCGCACTTGATTGAAAAATCCAAAACGAAATGTATTTGGTTGCAGTGTTGTATGGATAGAAAACATTAAAATAAACTCTTTCGCATGAATGTAGTTTTCAATTCCCAGGGGAACTGGTAGATTATTTTCCAGCAACGATGATAGCAACGCGTGTATGTGTGTGTGGCAGCTGCTCCGATGTTTCAAGCGGAACCGTGGCATCACTCTCCTCCTGATGGATTCCCTTCTGGCTTAAGGTGCACAAACAGGCTCTTGGTGACACCGTTCATCCGCGCTTTCATGATAAACGAAGTGTTTCACCACAACAGCGACAACATGCTCCAATCGCTGTTCAATTATAACTGAGTGGATTTCCGAGCGGCGCTCGCTTATATACCGATTGGTGATTTCAATAGCCTGTTTTGAAATCAATTTTAAGGCTATTGAAACAAGTTTTTGGATGGAAAAGTAACAAGTATATAACGCGTAGACATTTTATCTTTCGAATGAAGTGTTTATCATACCATTTCGTTCAGTTGTTTAGGAGCTATTAACGCTCAAAATCTCGGTCTCCGGCGTAACGCTTTCGTTTTCGAAACTTTGATTTTACACCCCGGTATAGAAATGAAAGACGTAGTCCTACGTCAAAACTGAAACGAAACGAAGCTAATAAAAACTCTTCCCACGTCGTCCACGTGTCCCCAGCCACTCGCCCTGCTTGGATTTGAAATTTATTTCCCGTTTCACTAATCTGCAATTTAACTTCAAGCGGAGGCTCGTCGCCCGATCCGACGTTTGGGGCGCGCTCGTGGGGCAAAGGGTGTAAAATCCTTGCCTTGCCATTTCCCAGTTCCGAACTCGAACGCCGCAGGTCGAACAAAAAACGCCATTATTACCATCCCTCCCGGGTTAGTTCCTCTCCTTGGCGAGAGGGAGCGGATTCTGGGGGGGGCAAAGATTTTATTGCCATCGTCTTGTTATTTTAATTCGAATCCACTCGATCCACGGGTCCCCTTCCAACTCGACTGCGGAAAGATTCTCGCGGATTTGTCTTTACGACAGTTGTAACAAGTCAATTAAAGCAGTTCCATCGGCGAAGGAAAGCGGGACGAGTCTATTATCGTTTTTTTGCGTTGCGCCCGGTGAAAGGAAGAACACAGCGGAAACATCCTCATTTCCTGCGTTTCTGCTGCGCGTTGTTTGTCTTTGGGCTAATTCGTTGACGCAAACGATGACGATGATGGCACTTTTAGAAACTCTCTCACGTCTCGGCCGTTGTTTGCCGCCGTGATAACAACAATGCAAACCATCCGAAAGGACTCCCGCGATTGGTGGGGTGAGTAAAATCTGTGATAATTCCGTGAAAAGAACGCAACACAAATGTCGCGAACTGTGTGGCTAGATTTAAGTGGAGGGGTTGGGAAAATCTAATTACTAATAAAAACCTCGAAGCAAGACGCGCGCGCCATTCGGGGCACAATGCTATCGCAATCCATTTAATTTTTATCTTATTTCCCACCCACGGCATTGTTTTACACGGAGGATGACATTCGCATTCTTTTGTGACATTTTTCCGCTCCCTGCCCGGAGAAAGGGTAAAGCGAAGGGGAGGAGAACCAGATAGCAGCGAATTGTTTGTACCCGGTTTGAATTTTAAATTGTTCGCAGTAATTTTAATTAGATTTTTGTGAGTGGATGAAACAAATAACCCAAGTAACTGCGAAAGGATTCACCTGATAGTAGCAATACCGGCCGATGCAGTCCAAATCACACCGTTCGAACTGAAAGAGGATGGGACTGCAGAGTCCACATCCGGGAGTGCAGCCAATTGCCAATCTGTTAATTTAATTATGGCTTTTGGCGAACGGTTTTGACACCCCGGATCTGGCGCGTGAAACCACGCGTGGATTATACCCTCGGCATGAAGTGACGGCGCGTGAATTGTCCGCCCACCAGTTCGTTCCGCTTTCCCGATAAGCCGGTTCCGGTTGCCGGCCGCACTCGAGTATCAGTGTTCCGCAAAAACAAACAATTGCACAGCGGCGGGGGCTATCAATTTGCAACTTTGTACCGACTGATTAATTGCCAGCATCGATGAGAGGTGAAAGATAAGCAAATTCACGCACATAATGGTACAAAAGCAAGATACGATTAAACTCTGAATAACCTTGTTTCGAATGAATCGGGATAGCCCGAACAAAAGTAGGGTAGGTGCACCAATTATGGAGGACATATGTCATCAATTTGCAGAAAATGGCGAATAAATACTCTACTTTAGATCAAAAGTATACAAAAGTATACTTTTCCTAGCAGTTTGAACTCTGTTCTTGAAGATTCTCACTGATATTTCGATGATTAATTGACTAAATCGTATATAAAACATGTTTGAAAATGCCACTTCCATGTACCCATTATGGTAATAGTGTTCCTGGAGTTTCGTAATAAGTGTACCCATTATGATAATAGTCGGTGTGACATGGGAAAATCGTTAATAGGATTCAAATAATACTTTAATAATAATTATTAAATAAGACTATGCTTCTGAATCTTATTCCTAATATGCAATACTATGTCGTTGATTACGACAAAAATTATGGGAACGAAGCGCGAAATCGAAGTTTTTAAGTGATTTTAGAAACGCTGTAACTTTGTGAAAAACCAACGCATGAAGATGGGATATACATTATTTTAAAGCATCATTATTTTAATACTTGAATACTTCTATTTTTTTGTGTGTAGGTGTAGTGGATAACAATACTGGAAAGAAACAATCGCTTTTATCTGTTTTGTTAAAGATTTCGTAGATTAATACAGTGTTTAATTAACCAAGTCAATAGTAAATCCAATTAACCTTATCAATCAGCATTCATTTGACTCCAAGAACGCTCCTGAAGGTCATTTTACTGCAGGAAAAAGTTTTGATAGAATGCAAAAATTCCCTTTTTCTAATGAATACTTTTTCAATAATGCGATTATTCCTAAATTAGAAGGCAGTTTTGAAAATTCCAATAAATTTTGTACAAGACTCATTATTTATTATTCACTATTCGGCAATATTTGCCAAATTTTTGCTATTGCTTTGATCGATTCTCTTAATTCACTTTCTCTCACTATAACTATGGCATTCCAGACAGAATTTGTGCCATATCATTTCAATATGCAAAGAACATCAACCCATTATTTGTATCCAAAATTTAAAAAAAATAAGAACTTCCGGTATGATAATCTAAGAGAGGGTACACTTAACTGGGTACAAATGTTCGGTGTTAAGTCAGACCGGACCATGTGACATTTTTATGATTTCGAGAAAAACGAGATTGAAGTTTGGTGCCACAAGGGGTTTTCATTGAACATTCGAAACAATTTCGATACGTTATTCCTGGTGTTCGCGTGATTTTCCAAATCTGATTAATGTGGTATGTAGCTTACAAAATGCTTGACTTTATGCAATCAATAACTCGACATTTTCAATTTTGCTACTTGGTCCCTTCCGACTTAACACCGACCAAATCAAAAAACAATTGACAAGCATTATAAGTTACGGTTATGATTTATCTTTTGTTAATGAGAAATTATAGTTTTTTTTTCTTCTTATATCCGGTATCCGGCTGGAAACCAAATATTGACCGGATAGGCAGGATACCGAATATCCGTTTCATCTCTAGATTAGACTGTTGTTATGTGCTTCCCGGTTGTAAAATGCTAGTCACAAAGAAATTGTGATGCAGTTTCCGCTTCCCTTCTGGAACTGAATAAAGGGGAGTAATATATTCACCTAAGATTTAATTTTCAACAGACTGGACCAAACAAATATGCCTCGGTCTAGCACACAAAGTGCTATTTCACTACACTATTGGGCGTTCAAAAGCGCCCTATAATATACAATTGCACAGCGTGAAAACGTGAGTTACAACCATAATAGCATAAAGGGTGTGTCACATCAAATTGCATCACGGAAAAAACGCTGTAGAAATTTAATTTTTAGGAATTATATCTTCAGCTTTCGCTTATAATCAGATAAGAGTGTATAGATCACGTTGGCCATGCTTCACTGTCAATTTTTCGTAAATTTGGAAAAATGTCGTCGAACGAAAAAGAGCGTCGTAAATTAATCCTGCGCACTCATTTCGAGAATCCGGAGTTGTCACATCGGGACATCGGTAAGATGCTGAGAATCGTCCAATCCACGGTAAGCAGAGTACTAAAACGATACTTCGAGATTCTAACCATCGACCGGAAGGTGAAGAACGGCAAAAATTGATGCTCCGTCAGTGAAAAAGATCACAAGCGCGTAGTTAAGCAGTTTAGACGTGATCCGAGAAGTTCGGTCCGGGATGTCGCCAATAAGCTGAATTTGTCAAGTTCATTCGTCCAGCGGACCAAGCAGCGGGAGGGCCTGCGTACATACAAGGTTCAGAAGGCTCCTAACCGCGACGAAAGGCAAAACATGGTGGGGAAGACGCGAGCCCGGAAGCTGTACACCGAAATGCTGACGAAGCCGCATTGCCTGGTAATGGACGACGAAACCTACGTCAAAGCGGACTTTCGTCAGCTGCCGGGCCTGTTGTTCTTCTCCGCAGAGGACAAATTCAGCGTTCCGGAGGAGATTCGCAAGCAGAAACTATCCAAGTTTGCCAAAAAGTACACGGTGTGGCAAGTGATCTGCTCTTGCGGAAAGCGGAGCGCCCCCTTCGTGATGACCGGCACGGTAAACGGGCAGGTTTACCTTAAGGAGTGCCTACAGAAGCGCTTACTACCACTATTGAAGCAGCACGAGGGCCCGACCATCTTCTGGCCGGATCTCGCTTCGTGCCACTATTCAAAGGACGTGTTGGAGTGGTACGAAGCCAACGGGGTCACCTTCGTGCCAAAGGAAATGAACCCGCCCAACGCGCCGGAGCTTCGCCCAATAGAGAAATATTGGGCGATTATGAAGCAGGCCCTCCGGAAGAACCCAAAAGTTGTCAAATCGGAGGCGGACTTCAAGAGAAAATGGATTTCTGTTAAAAAAAAAACTACAACCTGACGTTGTACAGAACCTTATGGACGGGGTAAAGAGGAAGGTGCGAGCATACGGGCTTGGGCTCGAAGTATGAATTAAAAGAAAATGCCAAAAGTTGTTTAATAGTTTTTATTTTACTGTCTAAAATTTTCAAAACGATCGGTCTACTGGGCGAATTTCTACAGCGTTTTTTCCGTGATGCAATTTGATGTGACACACCCTTTAGCAACCAGTACATAACAACGTACAACCATAATTGAAACATATAGCAACTCTGCTATTCAGCTTTGCATGGATTTCGTACAACCAGAAAAGGAACAAGGCAGCTTTCGATATTGCGATAATTGGTAAGTAGATGTTAAATTGTACCAATCATGGTAATACAAAAATACTTATTTAATTCGATACAATCGTATAAATTGGTTGAATCACAACATCAAGAAGGTTGTAATGTATGCGTCTACACTGTGTTTGCGTTAAAATAACCACTTCACAGCATAAAAATCTCTATATTTTGACCGCATATTCCTTAGCAAAATGCTAAGAACCAAGCATCAATGGGACACAATATTTTCAAACTAAATTTTTCAACGTAAGAACAATGTTTCGCAAGGAATCAAGTACCAGAATCGACAAAGAAGAGATTTCTGATGTTTAAAAATCGTATTAGAGCCTTTAAAAATAAGATATGCTTTCTAAACTAACAAAAAACTCACTCGTATTACCATAATTGGTACTATTGCGATGATAGGTACTTCTACCCTAACTAAAGTGAACAAATGAAACCACCACCGCCATGGCAAACGCCTCCACGACGGTAAAATAATCATTCGGTCAAACGGCAACTCGGGAGAGTGCGGCGCAATTTTCATTCCTTCCCAAGGGAGCAATTTATTTGCCGAGAAAAGTGAACACATTCCAAACTGCCCAAACAAGCCGACATGTGGGCCGGCCGACAGAAAAAGGTTAAACGCCTGGGAAAATACCGAAGTTTTGGCTCCCTCCCCCGCTCGAAAGGACCACACACACAGCACACGCGGTAATTTATGTATTCAAAATTGTTCTCTAATCGGAGTTGAGTCGTAATTTAATTCATGGAATTGACCATCCGGGCGGAAGGGAAATTGCCTGTGCGCAAAACTTTCCCCGGGTTTTGTTTTCTCCAGATAAATGGCTTTCTGGGGAGAATGAACCTTTTTTTTTGCTGCAGGTGAGAGGCGTAATCAAACTTCGAGCATACATGTAATTTTTACCCCAATAACACGTTATTCACTTCATTGTTTTGATCAAACAAATTAATCATCTCGGGTGCTTCACGACTCGTTTTAGGACACCAAACTGATATCTCTTTTACTTCATTCTTAGAATCTTCAAAATACATGAATCCTACTCCTGCGGTGACATTTGAAATATGATGTGTTTGGAATAATGGGCACCTTACACGATCAACCGGATTGACAATAAGTGTCTTCAATATCGTGACAGCTAGGCTTTCAACATCTGATCTAACCTCAATCAATATTTTTCCACCTTACACGGTCAATATCGCCCTCAACCCGAGACAACGAAAATATCCGCGATGGCTAGTGGCGACATTTGAGTTTGGGATCCAAACTATTCTCTATCAGATTAGAAGGCTAAAAGGCAATTTTCAATTGGTAAGATTTGAATGAAAATATCTACTTGGTATTATTTAATTAGTTGAAGCGCGTAGTCCTAACCTTAACTTAACCTATTTCCCCTGAATTTTCAGATATTCCTACTAAAATGTATTATTATAATATAACGTCAATTTCAGACATAATTTTCGTATGGGATTTTCTCACCACTTGCAGAAAAAAGTGATTTGCATTCACATAGAATACTAATTTGATTCGTAAAAGTTAATTTTCATTCATAATTTACACTTTAGAATTCGGTTTTTCTTCTCAAAAATACATCATAATACTCGTTTCACAAATACAGACTGTTCCTTTCAGTTTCAGAGATGCCAGATTATTTTAGTTTGCGAAAATATATGCAAGTTATTTTATCTGCAAGCAAATGTTTTTATTCCATAAATGAGACTATGACAGTAGAACCCCGATTATCCGCGAGCGGGTGATCCGCCCTACGGATTATTCGTGACTGCGAGTTCCATAGTAAATCAATAGGCCTTTCCGGAATTTGTTAGTGAGTGGTAGGCCAATGCTCTTTTGTTGTGGTCATGGCTTTTACATTATTTAGCCACTGGTGTACACGACCTTATAGATGGATAGTTGATTGGTTTCTGTATTGATAGAACATAGTTTTTATGTTGAAACATCTCTTTTTGTGTTTGCATTTTTTTGTCCTTTAATGGGTCATCGCGATTTTCGTTAATCGCGGTGAGTTTGCCCGACTGTTCCGCGGATAATCTGGATTCTACTGTAGCTTGAATTAACACATGATGTTTTTTCATCTGTGATTTTCCCAGATCTTCTCATTCTCCAAATTTTATAGCGGAGTGTGAAGAAACACACAACCCGCTCACTAGCGCAAAGAATGACCGAATTCAACGATAAAAAAATTCCTAAAACGTGAGGTTTCATCCACTCTCTCACCATCACATTGTCAGTTTACTTTGAAGTTTTGATTTGTATCGTGAAAAGTACCGTATTTTGCTATTCAAAGTATCGGTTTTCCAAACCAAATGCTTCCATTTATGATTCCTACAATTTCAGTAGTTTATAAATTTTAATTGCAATCGCAAAAAAGACTAACAAAAATTCAATGTGCGCTTGCATATCTGGCAACTCAGTCTGGAAGTCCGTGAGGTTAAACGTCAACATCATGCATCCATATCAAATGTCACGATATTGATGCTCGAAAATCAGAAAATCCGGATTTCTGCGTCGTTGGCCATGTTCAGCTGTCATTATGCTCTCAAATGTCATCATATTGTCAATAAAGTTAACCGTGTAAGGTCCGCTTAAAATTACAGCGATAGTGAAACAGATGGCAGTTTGAGAGGTAAAATTTGTTGATTAAAACAATTGTGTTAGTTAAAAAAATTTGAGAGTAAACCGAAGCAACCCTTTGAAAACTACTAAGGCGTCGTGCACAAATTACGTAACACTAAAAATGCTCTGTGGAAAAGGTCAATATATTTAGAAGAAAATTGATCGGGAACGGAGAAAACCCATCGATTAGCCAATTCATGGAAAATACAAGGAAGCATTCGAACGTGAGCTCGAGCCTTTGTGACTTTGATCTAGGTGCGAAAATGTTGATAATCCTATCCTGCACATTTTCTAGTGAAATCGCTTCCAAAAAATTTTTTGGCCAAAACGTTCTCGAGTTGTACGGGGAAAACGATCTGGCTGGGTAAGGAAGTAAAATGTAAAAGGAAGTAAAAAATTCTATTGTATAGATTCCTATCCTATTCCTATCCATAGGATATATGGTGAAAAACGTACCTTTCAATTTTTAACACGCCACTCTCAACAGCTTTGAGAGAAAAAATGAAAAAACAGGAAGTGGGTTATATCTATGGTATAACCGCAAGGGTGACGTAGGACTATCGTTGATTTAGAGATCATTTGTTTGAAGTTGAATCTGAATTCATTCTGAATGAATGTATATTTGGAGAACTTCGAAAACGAGAGCGTTACGTTGGAGGCACAAGGTTTTATGCATCCAATATTGGATACGGAAATATCCTACTGATGGGGAAGAATAATCTTCAGAAGCTATCCTGTTGATTGCGATTGATTGAAAAATCACAAAACCTAATGTATTTAGTCACAGTGTTACATGGATAGAAAACATCAAAATAAACTCTTTCATATGAATGTAATTTTAAATTCCCAGAGGAACTGGCAGATTATTTTCAGTAACGATTAGATATTTCCACATTTTCCTCGATACTGGAAGCCCACCAGTGGTTAATGCTAACTCGATAACCATCTGTTAATAGCACTTGATTGAAACATAGTTGGTCACAGTGTTACATGGATAGAAAACATTCAAATAAACTCTTTCACATGAATGTATTTTTAAATTCCTAGAGGAACTGGCAGATTATTTTCCGGATCTTTCTCGATCCAAACGGAACGAATTCCGTGCGTGTATGTGTGTGTGTGTAGCGGCTGCTTCGAGATCTTCCCGGGGAACCGTTTGTAGCATCACTCTCCTCCTGATGGATTCCCTTCTGGCCTAGGGTGCACAAACAGGCTCTTGGTGACACCGTTCATCCGCGCTTTCATGATAAACGAAGAGCTTCACCACAACAGCGACAACATGCTCCAATCGCTGTTCAATTAGAACTGAGTGGATTTCCGAGCGGCGCTCGCTTATATACCGATTGGTGATTTCAATAGCCTATTTTGAAAGCAAATTTAAGACTATTGAAACAAGTTTTTGGATCAGAAAGTAACAAGTATAGAACGCGTAGACATTTTATCTTTCGAATGAAGTGTTTATCATACCATTTCGTTCAGTTGTTTAGGAGCTATTAACACTCAAAATCTCGGTCTCCGGCGTAACGCTTTCGTTTTCGAAACTTTGATTTTACACCCCGGTATAGAAATGAAAGACGTAGTCCTACGTCAAAAAAAAATGGAGGAACAGAGTGCGAAGTCGAAATTTTTAGGCGATTTTTGAAATGCTTTAAAATCGTGAAATATCAGGGATGAAGATGGGATATAAATCTGTTTGAAGCATTTAATAGCTCCTAAACAACTGAACGAAATGGTATGATAAACACTTCATTCGAAAGATAAAATGTCTACGCGTTCTATACTATACGCGTTACTTTATGATCCAAAAACCTGTTTCAATAGTCTTAAAATTGCTTTCAAAACAGGCTATTGAAATCACCAATCGGTATATAAGCGAGCGACGCTCGGAAATCCACTCAGTTCTAATTGAACAGCGATTGGAGCATGTTGTCGCTGTTGTGGTGAAGCTCTTCGTTTATCATGAAAGCGCTGATGAACGGTGTCACCAAGAGCCTGTTTGTGCACCTTAGGCCAGAAGGGAATCCATCAGGAGGAGAGTGATGCCACAAACGGTTCCCCGGGAAGATCTCGAAGCAGCCGCTACATACACACACACATATACACGCGCGGAATTCTTTCCGTTTGGATGCCATTCAGCATCGAGAAAGATCCGGAAAATAATCTGCCAGTTCCTCTGGGAATTTAAAAATACATTCATGTGAAAGAGTTTATTTTAATGTTTTCTATCCATGTAACACTGTGACCAAATACATTTGGTTTTGTGATTTTTCAAGCAATCGCAATTAACAGGATAGCTTCTGAAGATTATTCTTCCCCATCAGTAGGATATTTCCGTATCCAATATTGGATGCATAAAACCTTGTGCCTCCAACGTAACGCTCTCGTTTTCGAAGTCCCCCAAATATTCATTCATTCAGAATGAATTCAGATTCAACTTCAAACAAATGATCTCTAAATCAACGATAGTCCTACGTCACCCTTGCGGTTATACCATAGATATAACCCACTTCCTGTTTTTTTCGAGTGTGAAAAAGTTCTATTTCCATTTTCGATAAATTCATTATTTTCCATACTACAACTTGAAGAGAAACTGGTACAAATTCGGTACCCCATTTTGTTTTTTTGGACTTAGCTCTTGGCCAATGCTCGGAATTTCTTCATATTACGTCAGCTTATGAAGGGATCTATTGCGGACATTTTCCCGCAAGCCGATTTCAAAAATCTTGATTTGGCTCGGAGCTTTGAGCATAGAAGTGAGACAACTCAAATTCGAGTACCCGAGATGCCTGGACAGTGTTTGGATTTCGATCAAAATCGAATGATACACAATGTGTCATGCAAGTAAACTCTCACGAACATATAACCAAATATGAGAAGATCATTCAGATACTTGTATGAATGACAGTAATCACTTGTGTAACACTAAATGATTAAACCAAGAGAGGAACGAAGACTGTTGTTTGCATATTCGAGCTGTATCAAACATCGCAACCCATTTTCGAAGCCTGCATACAAGTTTGAACCGCATATATCGTCCCGCTCTTCTATAGCGAAACCCACTGCACAGGCAAGTGCGATGCAATAAATGATACAAGAAAAATTGCGTCATCATTCGGTCACCATTTGCGGAGAGCGGTGTTGCTAGTAAAACTATGCGGTCTATATGAATATACATATTTCAAGAGATAGCGGCGTTAAAAATGGAAAATATGATCTGTCTACCCTTCCCTTAGCCTCTATCGAGCTAAATAATCATATAGTTTGCACTCTCTGAGACCTAAAAATCAGGATCTGCTACATTAGCTGAATATGAATCATTCGCTTTGCGTAGTCCGTATGATCCTGCTGTTTCATGATGCATGGAGAGGTCGATATGCATATGCTAGAAGCAAAGAAGAAAATAAACTTTGGCGATTTACATACTAAACGAATCGGAAATTCCGTAAGATTTGTTTAATATGCTATACATTAGATTCCCCTGGTTTGTAGATGGTTAAAATTCATGAAAATTTTAAGCGTTTCCATTCTTCCATACATTTGTTCTGTCCATTTGTGTGCTTTCCCGAACAGAGCTGTCTACAACGAGCAACTTATCGACGACCAACGAAGGGGAAATCGTAGGATTTAAAGTCTCCGAGAACAAAGGAAAAGTAGAAGAATGAAGGGGAATACTTGCCTAGAGTATAAACAGTGGATCTCGCTGAGGCAAACTTTCATTCGGCTTCGGACTGTTGAGCAATCCAGTTCACTTTGCTTTCGCTGCGCTTCGATCTAAGATTGGACCCCACCAGTGGTAATCCAACTTGGATATCGTCGTTTGGTTTTTCTGTTGGTTTTTTGCGTTATTTGTATCGTGTGTTTCTCTTCCTGCGTAATAAATTGGACGCTTCGCGTAGTGTGATGAGCAAGAAGGAGAAGAAGGCAGGCTCGAGCCCTGCAAAAAACGAACACATTGCTAGGGACAATAAAATTTCGAGGCAAGCGTCATCTAAAGCCAGCGCTACACGATGCTACGAACACCCTCGAATGCTGGATGCTCGATGATTCGACGCATCGTGTAGTCGACTGACGAGCTACGAACCTCCAATGTCGAGTGTCGAATATTCGCGTTGGAAGGTAATCCGTTCGTTGTGGATTACCTTCCAACGCGAGTGGCACGAGTCAAAGAATTTTTGTCATTCGTTGATTCGACACTCGATGACATTCGATACAGCGCTACACGATTCGTCCGAATCTATCTTTGACAGATTGGTTTGTTTACAAGTTTTAGATGAAGGAACTATGAAATTGATTCATAAAATTCAAAATATTCGGCAAAATATTGCAGTTTAGTAATGTTGATTTCAAACATTTTCAATTTATAGCCCGATATCAGTACAATTGCAATTTCAATACTCGCATCGTCATCCAGTTTCCTAACGTTTTTGATGGTAAATAAAAATAATAGACATTCGATCCAAATGCTCGCCGACTGTTTGGACCGATTGCATTGCATCGAACGTTCACTTCACCGTGTAGCAGCACATTCGTCACAACATTTGTCGATTCATCGAGTCAAATGTTTGAGTCCAACATTCGAGTGAAACGTTGGACGAATCGTGTAGCGCCCGCATAATGATGCACACGATATTGGTGCAGTGAAAAGCGCTCGCACTGAACCGAGCCTTTGCGAGTGTGACACCGCATCGAACAACAGCGAAGTAGGTGATTTCGGCGCGTTGGTCGAAAATGTATCCGCCGTTACCCAGGCAGCAACCAAAATCAAGCTCCCCCCGCTGATGGTGAAGGCGGTCGCTCTTGACAAACTCATCAGCGAATTCGCATCGATGGGCAGAGTACAAGCTGTGTGGCATAATTCAGTCTTTTTCCAAGCAGTTAACATTGTTTGTTTTCCGTCATCATAAGGGCTTCGTTGGTGCCTTTGACAATGCATCAATGCATTAAACTGACGTTATGGCGAAGCAGGCGTTAAGGTTGTGCGCCAAAAAAATATTTGGGGAATACCAAGAATCTTGAATGTCTTACTATAAGTTTCTATAATAAGACGGCGCCAGTGGTTGTATGGTTAGCGTAACAGCCTCACAATCCGATCGGCCTGGGTTCAATCCCAGCTGGCGTCGTTGGGATTTTCTGAGGCGAAAAATCTCTGGTTACGTCTTCCTTCGGAGCGGAAGTAAAAGAAGTTGGCCCGGCTCATGAGTTGTTGAGTCTGATAGGTAGGAACAGGTGGAGTCGCCTCCCTGATGTCGGTGATTGGCACTAAAGTGGCGGAAATAGGCCGACGAAAAATAAGCGAAGATAAAAAAAAAAAAAAAAGTTTCTATAAATTTCTTAGGTTCGCGTGCCAGTCGCAAAACTGCCTTCAACTAGGATTGCATTTGCACTAATATTGATCATAATGAAGTATTGCTACTGTTTTCGAGGTTGTTATTAACAAAAAGAGTTTATTTCGCTTGTTTAGTCACCAAGAAAGCAAATGTCGTCCTGGAAATTTGTATGTGATTAGGTTTCGCTTGCCAGTAGCAGAGCTTCCTCTACTAAGGGTGACAGCTGCGCTTCTCTCGAGCATGAGAAAGTGATGCAACTTTTTTCGAGGCCAGTAATATTAACAGAAGCGTTTCTTGTGAGAATAGCGCAAAATGATGAGAAGTGTTTATATTCCTAGTAGTTTCAAGCCACCAATGTATGGCTCTGTATGCATGTTATGGCGAACGCTTGTTTGGCGCTTGGTTTACGTTGTACGAACGATGCCTAGAAGTGCGATTCCTTTGAGGCAATACTAGATAACATGTAGCATGATATTTGATACTTGCAAGTGTTGTCATTGTTGTGGTTTCCATGGGGTGCCAAAGATATATTGATGTAGTTATGAGATGTGGAATAATGGTACTGGTGCAACATGTATATAATCGACAGTAGCCGAATCTATGTCAATTGCGAAAAGGGCCACCGGAATAGCGAGGTAAATTTTCCATGCATTGACATGAAATAAATTGCGACATACGATCAGCAAGTGTATTGTTTTGCGAGGGCAAGAATGAATCATCAATCAATTATCGTCAACTGATTCTACAATGAAAAAACCATTTCAGAGATTATTCTACTAAGCGATTGTTTCTAAAATTTCACAGCATTATAGAACAATATCCGAAGGTATAAATAAGCGACTTATATAAAATAATAGCGTAGTTCTACGTCAACAATGCGATCGTATCTTGGACACAACCTCCTATAATTTTGATCTGATGAACTCTGATGATCTGATGAACTTGGATGCTTTTTAGAAGCGACTTTACGGAGATCTGATAAATGCGCCATTCATTGAACACCGATATCAAGTTGCTCTTTCGATTGTCCTTAAGGCTTTCAGTTAGCGGCTTCTGCAAAGTTGTCGCTAAGGAAACGTTTTTAACTTTATACGTGCGAAGAATTTGCCTTCAATTCCAGTTCATAGGTCCGAAAAAAGCCACGTCTAGGAGCGGTGAAATAAGTGTTGAATTTGGAGAATTGCTACTAATTGTAAGTTTATTGGTGTGTTTTTGCATGTACATTGCAACTTAGTTGTATATGTACAATTTTAAGCTTGACCCATTCTCACCCCCACTCAGCGCTAATAAGAGATTATTTCGAAGATTGAAATTCCAATGGAAAAACTTTCATTGATGTTCACAATCAGCAATGACTCATCTAGCAAAACTTAAAAAAAATCATTCTATCCAATATTCAACATTATAGTATTTCTGTATAATGCTGGGCATGAGATTTTTCTGGGTTGTTTTTTGAAAGCTATCTACACTTCAAACTTAGATGAATTATAAAATAATAACCATTTATACTACATTATTACGCATTGGAATTAGTGAAAATATGTCTCCTATTAAACGGCTCACAGCTTTCAAAAATATTCACAATATTTGTCAAGATTTTACTAATGGTAACTTTCTCCTTTTTTGACCCAATCTCACCCTCATCAACGGTAACATTTTATCGAAAAAGTTACTACTCCCGAGGACTAATAACAAGACTTTGACATTTTTGAAAATTAAAAGTAAGTAAATCATATCATCATGTATGGCAAATTGAAAGGTTTTATGATTTCATAAGCATTTAGCCTCAAATTACCATGAAACCGTATTTACAACCTATATATAATCTGAATGTTCAATGCTACTAATGACGACATTTTTTCTTTACCACTACAAATAAACTTCTACTTCTACTTTACTTCGATATGAAACATAGCACTGGTGAAAAATACTTCAACTAAACGCCAAAAGGTATACACCAAAATGCTTTTATAGCATATAACCATGCTTCGATGCTCGATTGTGTATGACCCTCTACAACCCAAGCCCGCCTTTAGACGGGCTTCGCGGATTCTCTTTTCAAATTATTCAGACATTATTTTCAAAGTTCACCCCCACTAGAATATTTTCATCTATCACATATACACATTGTTTTTATGCTGGCAGCTTTCTGCTAGGAGTATTTTATGTTGAATGTCGGGAATTCGAGATAAAAGTGGAGTAGGTTTTTTTTAGATAAATAAAAAACTTGAGCGGTAGAGGGATAACATTGTACGGAATGTTGCATCGAATGTGTGGACTAAGAAAGCTTTCCAAAGATTTGAGCTTTCACGTCTCATTGATCCAGAAATGTATGTTTACAAAGCTTCTGAACATATTGGAAACCAAAAAACCGTTGCATCATGCAGGGATGCCAGACTAGCAGACAATTGGCATTCGTACTGAAAACACCCATATCGTACCAAGTGTTCGAAAAAATGGAACAGCAACTTTGATTAATTTTTATATGGCTTTGGAAAGCAACCATATGGTTATGTTTTGGCATCATATTATAGCTTAGTTTATTAGCAATCACTTACGATCAATTTCATCCCGTTTTGTATAACATTTTTGGACAATGAACTCGGTGTAAACCATCGGGTTTTTCATTAAGAGCGCTACAAAAGTTTTTTTTATATAAAACAAAAACGGTTTTGGATATCAATGAAAATCTTTATTCATGTGAAAGTACATTTGATGTCATTATGTATGGAACTCGATTTCTTTTGCATGGCCACCACGGGCACGTTTGCAGAAGTCCAGATGCTGAACCCAATTTTCGACGATTTTCAAGCAAAAATCAACCGATACTGCTGCAATTTCACGTTCGATATTCGTACGAAGCTCATCAATGGTCGCTGGCTTGTTGGCATAGACCATAGACTTGTCGTAGTCTAAAGTGACCAGATGGTCAGAGGTCTAACGCGGGACACAAAAAACAAAACGTTATGTGAACATTAACCATAGTTTAGCGAGTCTAAACTGATCAATATTATTTCTTTCTGAGTATCGGCACTCAGTTGTGATTTTTCGGTGGTTTCGATTTCGTTTACGCCCGAAAATCACTCGCTCAATCAGAGCATTTTCTTCAAATTACCCAATGGAATGCTCGTAAATTCCAATTAATTTTTCATCGATTTTAATGTTAATGTATGCATTAAAAAAATGGACTAATTTCGGATGGCGATGAATGATAATTTATGGGAACAAATTTCCCTTAAATCTTACGTTTATTAAGTCTACAACAAAAATTATTCAAGGCTTTTGATTCACAACAGCAGCACTGTCAAGCAACTTGATGATTTTTCCACACTGTAAGATCCACCCCACAGCGAAGGAGTTGGACATCCTGAGGCTCTTTGTGTCCGCCAGATATAGTCGATCTGGTATTTACAATATCATCTCTTTGCCGCTGCTTAAGCCGGGAGATCGAAGCAACCGGCCAAACGGTGGAGAAGAATCTGGCCAAAATGGGCATTTTTATGCGGAAGCGTCAGACGAGCCGGCCGTATCTGAGCAGCAGGCAATGACCCAGAAGGAGTAGCTTGAGGTGCTGGTGAAAAACTTCCTTCCGGCGAAGGAAGTGAAAAACTTCTCGTACACATAATGAAAGACGAGACGTACTTGATGCTAGAATTCAACGAATGGCCGGGTACTTTACGTTCCCCAGGTAAGCGATGACGTCGAATATATCATTCACATCAAGTTCTCGAAGCAGGTCCTTCTCTGACAGACGTTAAGGGAATGTCCAAGCCGCTCTTCTTTCGTGTCATATGGTGAACGGGGAGATATACAGTACGAAGTGCTTGCCGGAGTTGGGAAGGTGATGTGGTCTTTATGCCGTTCCTGGAATCAACCCATTATGCCAAAAGACCACTGGAGGATGGATCGGCTGGAGATAAACATTGTCGCGAAGCCCACCAACCTTCCCAACATTTCCCAGCTGTGCCCGATAGAAACATTTGGACGAATGGCCAAAATAGAGAGACAGACACCACCAAAGCCACGAAAAGGTAATATGGTCGATATACATCTTTTCATCGGCCATGGTTCAGGTTCCGGCCAACTTCCGTAAGACCGTCCAGCGCTTCATTTACGATACTTCATCAAATAACTCTGCCTCTTCCTGTCGAGTGTATACTACTAGTTCTTCCGGCTTATTTAAAACGTTAGGTCCTGACCGAGCTAGGGGACCAAAGATGAACTTTTCGCCTGACTCACGTTGGTCCCTGCGGATCAATAGGGGACTTTAATAAAAATCATTTTCCAATTTTGTTGCTGTCGCTTCCAGTTGACACCCTCTAAACAAAAAGCTAATGTCGGTGCGATGAAACCAGCTCAACGTATTAATCTTTGGATGCATTAGAAGCGCTCTTGAACAGTCTGCCAGATAAAAGTTTTTTTGAGGTTCATCCATTTAAGAAAATCAACATGATCAAATTGTAATATTGAAATATATTGATATCGCGGGACATTTTTGTTTCTTTCGCCAAATGCGGGACGTTTCGCGGGACGGAATCTTACGCGGGACATTTCGTTGAAATGCGGGACGTCTGGTCAGTTTATCGTAGTCTAAATAGATAGTAGAAATAGTCTAACGCTGTTAAATCGCACGACCGAGGCGGGCAATCGACTGAGCCATTTGGTGAGATAACACGCTCACCAAACTTGGTTTTCAATAAATCGATTGTTAAATTCGCTGTGTGGCTTGTGGAGCCGTCCTGTTGAAACCACATATTGTCCAAGTCCATATCATCTAATTCGGGCAAAAAATATTCGGTTATCATTGAGCGATAGCGATTCCCATTCACAGTAACGTGCCGGTCTTGATCATTGTTGTATTCTTCGTTATAAAACAACTATTTAATTAAAGAATCAACGTTTATTTCAGATAACTACATTTGGCGTTCTGTACCGCGCGAGATCTCAAAATTCAATGGCGCTAGAGAATATGTGTAAGTGTGTGTGTAGTACAAAGAGGAAAGTGTTTAGTACAAGCGAGGGGCGCATCAAAGTAATATAGAACATCTTCCCCTTTCTCACAAGTCGAGTTGATAATCCTTTAGTCTTGCTGGAACGCGGATGGTTCTCTTCGGGCGGCCACTTGATGACGGTGTAATGGACTGAGACCGATGCGCATTCGCACCGGGTGGTGTAACCGCAGCTTGTGTAAACAAGGTGGCTGCTGTCACCGATGTCGTCTCCTTCATGTTGTCATTCGTGTTGCGCTCCGTGTGAAAAGTTGCAGGAAAACAATCCGCCGTTTGGTTCGCAATAAATTTCGATGCGTTAGCTGTCGCTGGTATTAGATTTGGCCGTATTTCATGGTTTTGAGTCGGAACTATAAGTGTAGAGCGGATAGGCTGCGTTTCGGGATCCTTACGTGGCTTGATATGAACCAACGACCGACGGTAATCCACACCATCTACGTTTACAACGTACGACCGATCGTTCAGGCGACTGGTAACAATTCCTGGAGTCCATAGTTTCGTCGTATCGGGTCTCAATTGGACATGAACTGGCGATCCCACCCGTAATTCAGGTAGTTGTTTAGCTTTCTGATCGTAGTAGAGCTTGGCTTTTCGACGATTCACTTCAATTGCAGTCGGTACATTTTCCACCACCATATAGGACGCAAGCGAGCAGTCGCTGATGGTACACCACACCGAGTAGCACGGGAGAAGAATCGTGCGACGGGACTGGAACCAATTTTGTTCGGGGTATTACGCCAATGCAACAATGCGTACCAGTAATCTGTTCCGCTTTCCTGAGCCTTCTTCAACAGATGTTTGGCCACTTTCACGGCTGCCTCCGCTTTGCCATTGGCCTGTTGATGATATGGTGCTGACGTAATGAGCTCAAAGTCCCATTCAGAGGCAAACTTTGCCATCTTTTGGTTTACAAAATTAGTACCGTTGTCACAGACAACTCTCTGTGGTACACCGTGACGAGCAAATTTCTTTTTACAAGCGACAATCACGGACTCTGGTGTGAGATCCTTCAAGATGTCCAATTCGAAGAAATCAGAGTAGTGATACATGGTTATTAAAAAACTGCGCTTAACTTCTTGGTACTCCGCAAAGAACACATCCATCGAGGCGAGCTGAAATGGATAAACCGGAATTTCATGACTTTGCATAGGTGGATTCGATTGCGATGCGGCAAATTTTGCACAAATGTCACATTGTTTAACGATGTCCTTGATTTGTGAGTTCATTCCGGGCCAGAATAGATTTGCTCGTGCCAGCTTCAAAGTTGCTTCTATCCCATTATGACTCGCATGGCAGCTATCAACCAGATTTCTTCGGAGTACATGTGGCACAAGTATACGATCATTACGAAAGATGAGTCCGTCTTGCATGGAAAGCTCATTGCGATAGATGAAACAGATCCTAGCACTGTCGGGAACACGGTCAGCAGAATCCGGCCAACCATTTCGAATATAATCCATTACACACCGCATTGAAGGGTCTTTTGACGTAGGACTACGTCTAACCGGAAGATATAGGGGGTGAAATGGAAATCTAGGCACTGAACAAGTAGGAAAAAATGCAAGATTTGGAACGCTTATAACTCGAGCATTTCTCAATAGATCGCAAAGGTTTTTGCATCAATTGATAGGAAATATATCTACGCATCTATCATAATGAATAACATTTCATTTTTCTTGAGATAAATAATTGAATAATTGTGAAATATCAAGCATTGTCAAAATGCACTATGTGCCCATTTTTGATTGGTCCATTTCGTGCTCCTCAAATCGTACCGACCAAAACGGGCAACCAGAGCAGCAGCGAAATAGAATGAAGCACGATTGGAAAGGAAAAAGAAAAAAATGAACGAAACATTGGTCGCAGTCTCACACATGCGTAATTCCCGAGCCAGCCAATCAGCTTAAAAATCCCCGCTCCGCTGCCGTAACGATCATTCTCATTCAAACCGTACACCACATCGGTTCGCATCACATCACATCAACAAACCAACACAAGCAGCCATGTCTGGACATGGTAAAGGAGGCAAAGTGAAGGGAAAGGCAAAATCCGGCTCGAACCGTGTTGATCTGGAGTTCCCCGCAAGGGTAGCTAGGCCGAGCGCGTTAGTACCAGTGCACCAGTCCACCTAGAAAAACCGCATTCAGAACAAAACACATTCAGTTCGGTGGACATCAAGACAACAACAGGCAGTTGCAGTGAGTGGCGAATGGCAAACGCAATCGCAAAACGGCAGCAGGTAGCAGAAGAACAAAGTTTGTTCTTTATACAAACTGCTTTGGTGGCAAATCCAGAACAAGGCGGCATCGAGGGCGTTCGAAATGGTTTTTTTCAAAATCACGAGTACAAAGTTTTCTAAATTGGAACCATTCCATAAAACAAGGCGCTTTTCAGGACCATTAAACCTTCCAAAAAAGAGTTTAGGAAATACAGTTCAATGCTTTCTAAAACATTATCCAAAATAATAATAAAACACAAATTGATTTTTTCATAATCTTTGCCAGGATCTGATGAGTATGTGATTTTGGCATTTGTTCTGAGCTTATTGATAGTTGGGGACTTTCCTGATTATTCAATTTTCACCAATTCTTAAATTGTTTCCAGATTGAAAGAACAGTAATTTACAATTAGTTCGACATTTAGCTAATTGGACGGAAATTGTAATGCGACTTATTTAGTTGGACATTTTTGTAAACATAGAGATCCAAATTATGACCCCACATTGAAAGTCGACACTGTACCACTGTCATCGCAAATGTTCAATTACATGTTAAAATTACCTCCAATCCGGCACTGAGTGGTGGTAATGCGACGTGCCATTGAATGTAATTTACTGTAAAATATGTCACAAGCTGGATGGGAAGAAATTTTCCAACTGTGAAAGCTGTGGCGAGTGACAACAAATCGCTAAACAGGAAGGTTTAGCCGAACAAGATGGGGATATCGAGTGATAACAAAACAATAAACTCTTTAGATTGAAGATAATTTTGTGATCCTGAAAAGGACCCTTTTTAGCCTGCATGTGAATCCAACAAGCGAACAAATCGTAATGAATGTATTTTTTTGCCATCGCTCCCTTTTAACGCTCATTCGTTCGTCTCGTTGGACTCGCCCCTCTGGCTGAGTCTGCCGATTTGTCTCTATCCTGTGAGTGTGTACCGCTAGAGTATAAAACACGCGGACCCTAAAAAAATATCTTATTTTCTTTCAAACCGTAAACCCGTGTGGTTGTACGGAATCGGCATCGTGGACGTAACAAAGGAGGACAAGTTAAGGGAAAGGCAAAGTCTCACTCGAACCGTGCAGGTCTCCAGTTCCCTGTTGGTCGCATTCACTGATTGCTCCGCAAGGGTAACTAGGCCGAACGGATTGGTGCCGGAGCACCAGTATACCTAACAGCGATTATAGAGTTTCGGCCGTCGGAGTGCTCGAGTTGGCTTGCAAAGCTGCTCACGACAATCAGAAAACCCGCATCAAGAACAGAGCAGCTTCGGTTCGGCGCTCATCAAGGCAACAATTAGTTTCAGTGAGTGGCAAAGTGTTCCTCCGGCACGTCGCATTAAATGTAATTTACTGAACAATATGTCACAAGCTGGATGGGAAGAAATTTTCCAACTGTGAAAGCTGTGGCGAGTGGCAAACGCAATAGCTAAACAGGAAGGTTTAACCGAACAAGATGGGAATATCGAGTGATAACAAAAACACAACACCAAAGGTTCTTTTCAGAACCATCAACATATTCATAAAGAGTAAACAGTAAACTAATCCATTTTTCAGGTAGATAGGTAGGTATTCACGTAGGAGAAGAAAATAAAACAATATATTTAAAATATATATTTAACAAAAGCTGTTCCCTTTGTATAGTCCTACGTCACTCCGGTTATGTCCCCGACATTACCCACCCGTCTTTTTCTGTTTGTTCAATAATGTCACTTAATTTACTGCCCGAAACTTTCAGAAAAGTACTCAGCTTAACGTTTTCAACTTCTTTTAGCACTTTATATATATTCTGCTTCTTGTACTCCTCAGGTTCTCTTGCAGCAAGGCAGGCACGCGACAACGCATCGGCTACCACGTTATCTTTACCAGTCACGAATTCCACGGAAAGGTTATATCGTTGGAGGTTTAACAGCATATGTTGTAGTCGACGAGGTGCTGATAGCAGCGGCTTACGAAAAATGGCAATTAATGGTTTATGATCTGTCCTAATCGTTGCTCTTGGATTACCTACAATTAGTTGGTCAAAACGTATACAAGCGAAGAGAATTGCCAAGAGCTCCTTTTCAATTTGAGTGTAATTTTTTTCCGTGGATGTGAGAGTTCTCGATGCATAACCAATGACTCCATCTCGCTGGAAAATGGCCACGCCAAGTCCGGTGCTGCTAGCGTCACATTTAATTACCAACGTTTGCTTGACGTCATAATAACGAAGGGTATTGATGTCAGCCACCATCGATTTCACTTTTTCGAACTCAGCTTGCTCTACCGACGTCCACTGCCAAGGGACGGATTCCGAAATCAGTCTTCGTAGGTTGTTCATGTTGGGACTGAGATTCCGGATGAATCGACTTAGGTAGTTCACCATGCCAATGAATCGATGAACCTCTTTGCGACTCATCGGTGTTGGATAACTACGAATAGCAATAAGTTTGTCTTCGTCGGGCTTCAGACCTTGGTCCGTGAGCATATGACCGTAAAATTTGACTGATCGTTCGCATAGCTTCAACTTTGATCTATTCAGCTTAACGTTGTGCTGCTTAAGCCGGCACAAAAGATTCTTCAGACACACGTTGTGCTTGACCAATGCTTCCTCAAGGGAGTCTCCCACGCCAAAAACTAGCAAATCGTCTGCAATGCACTCGACTCCATCAAGTCCTTGGATAACCTCCTGAAGCTTTAGCTGAAAGATTTCTGGGGCCGGAGCGATACCGAATGGAAGACGAGTCCATCGATACCGACCGAATGGCGTCCAAAACGTCGTCAGCTTACTGCTGGGCTCATCGAGGACAATGTGCCAGAATCCTTTCCTGGCATCGACAGTCGAGAATACTTTCGCTTTGCCTAACTCCGGAAGTATCTCGTCCAGAGTCACAAATTGCAAATTTGGGCGTTTCAACGCTTTATTTAAAGGCACTGGATCCAAGCAAACACGAACACCTGATTCTGGCCCACCACGTTGAATAATGACCAGGTTACTTACCCAGTTCGTATGACGGGTCTCCTTGACAATTATTCCGTCTTGCTCTAGCACTTCCAATTCTCGTTTAAGCTTTTCACGAACCGCTATTGGAACTCGTCTGGGAGGTTGAATTGATGGCGCTACCGATTTGTCTACTTCCAATGAAACTACACCTGGCAGCATTCCATATCCAGTAAAAAGATCGTTATGGTCGTCGATTATTTTCTGAGCTTTGACCCTGTAGATATTCCATAGCTTGTCCGGCGAATCCCCGTGAGGTTCTAGAAACGACACTGTATGGCAAAATTTGACGAATCCTAGTTCACGTGACGTTTTTGCTGATAGCAGCGGACAATGATCACCTTCCACCACTTGTAACACCAGACGATATTTGCGATCGAGTCGACGACATGGGACTTTTACCTGGCCCAGCACATTGATGGGGTTGCCGCCGAAACTTTGAAGACGAAATTTGGTTGGTAGTAGTGATGGATCATTTTTACCGGTTAGCTTAATGAGATAATCAAGTCCAATGAGGCTGGTGTTAGCTCCGGTGTCCAGTTCACACAATACTGCGTTCCATTGCTTGGTAAATTTTAGTTCCAATTCCGCCATGACAATGCCGCCACTACTCGAATTGTCGTATACTTTTCCGATTTCGTATTCTACATCACCTGCTTGGGACGATGTATCAGTGTCGGAGTCAGATTCTGATCCTTCCGACTCACTTCCTTCTTGAACTTCCGACCCTTAGATTTTCCACTAGCTTTACATACTTTCTCGAAGTGGTTCTTACCGTGGAATCGATGGCACCGTTTGCCGAAAGCAGGACATGCACCTCTCACAAAATCATGTCGGTCACCACAAAACTTACATCTGGTTGTGGTATCTTTAGACTCTCCTTTTGCTTTTCGAATTTTGTTTACTTCTGATTGCTTCAACAATACACCGAGTTCAGCTGCCCTTGCCGAAGCGATTTCCTCAGCTCTGCATATGTCAACTGCCTTTTCCAACGTAATTTCAGACATTGTTAGTAGTTTCGAACGGATGTGAGGCCACTTATTCGATGTGATTAACTTGAACGTAGTTAGATCTGTAGCCAGATTGTCGAGCTTGGCGAGCCTGGCTAGCATCTTCAACCGTGAGCAAAAATCATCCGTGGATTCTCCTGGCATTTGCACTGCACCGAAAAAGTCTAGACGATCGACATTCACATTTCGTTTCGGAACAACAATTGCCTTTATAGCTTTCAAGGTCTCCTCTGGATTCACTTTTAGACAATAGAAAACTGACTTTCTTAGAGTTATCCGTGACAGGCCACTGTTGCATGCCAATAGCGCTGGCATATTCCGACCAACTTTTCTCGAAGAAGTCGAAATTCTCCGCCATGTCTCCCTCCAGCACCAACGCTGAAGGTAATGGAACAGGTACTCCGGATGCACATGGCTGTTACGCCTGTTGAGCTACCTCATTTCCCCTCGGGACATTCATAGATTGCACCAAATCGCGGAGCATCTGGGCTTGATGCTGCATGAATTCTCTGAACTGATTCGCGTCCATTTTGATGAAGACTTCAGACCAGAAAAAAAACGATTTTCAATATGGCCCCCACTGCGACGCACAACCGTTTGGGGCTTTCCACACTATCTTCCGCGATTTAAACGATGACGCCGGAAAACTCTCAGAAGCACACGTCAGCTTCTGACACCATGTTGTATTCTTCGTTATAAAACAACTATTTAATTAAAGAATCAACGTTTATTTCAGATAACTACATTTGGCGTTCTGTACCGCGCGAGATCTCAAAATTCAATGGCGCTAGAGAATATGTGTAAGTGTGTGTGTAGTACAAAGAGGAAAGTGTTTAGTACAAGCGAGGGGCGCATCAAAGTAATATAGAACAATCATCACAGAAGAAGTGCGGCCCAATGATGCCGCCGGACCATGCCGGTGACTCATGGAGTACGTGTGGTTTGCTGTCTGACCAATAACGCATATTTTGCATATTGACGAAGCTATTCAGATGAAGATGATTTTTCGATGAAAATCCGGAAATTTTCAAGTTGTTGCTCAGCCCAATTCACGAACATACGACGCTTCTGGTGGTAAATCGGCTTCAGTTCATGCGTCAATTTGATCTTGTAAGATCTTTTCGTAAAATTCGCTACAACGACGTCACAGAGATGCCCAACGCTTGAGAACGATGTGTGAGAGACTGATTTGTATATTTGTATATTTGTACTTTTGTATATTTGTATATTTGTACATTTGTACATTTGTATATTTGTATATTTGTATATTTGTATATTGTATAAAGGGTGTGTCACATCAAATTGCATCACGGAAAAAACGCTGTAGAAATTCGCCCAGTAGACCGATCCTTTTGAAAATTTTAGACAGTAAAATAAAAACTATTAAACAACTTTTGGCATTTTCTTTTTATTCATACTTCGAGCCCAAGCCCGTATGCTCGCACCTTCCTCTTTCCCCCGTCCATAATGTTCTGTACAACGTCAGGTTGTAGTTTTTTCTTGAACAGAAATCCATTTACTCTTGAAGTCCGCCTCCGATTTGAAAACTTTTGGGTTCTTCCGGAGGGCCTGCTTCATAATCGCCCAATATTTCTCTATTGGGTGAAGCTCCGGCGCGTTGGGCGGGTTCATTTCCTTTGGCACGAAGGTGACCCCGTTGGCTTCGTACCACTCCAACACGTCCTTTGAATAGTGGCACGAAGCGAGATCCGGCCAGAAGATGGTCGGGCCCTCGTGCTGCTTCAATAGTGGTAGTAAGCGCTTCTGTAGGCACTCCTTAAGGTAAACCTGCCCGTTTACCGTGCCGGTCATCACGAAGGGGGCGCTCCGCTTTCTGCAAAAGCAGATCACTTGCCACACCATGTACTTTTTGGCAAACTTGGATAGTTTCCGTTTGCGAATCTCCTCCGGAACGCTGAATTTGTCCTCTACGGAGAAGAACAACAGGCCCGGCAGCTGACGAAAGTCCGCTTTGACGTAGGTTTCGTCGTCCATTACCAGGCAATGCGGCTTCGTCAGCATTTCGGTGTACAGCTTCCGGGCTCGCGTCTTCCCCACCATGTTTTGCCTTTCGTCGCGGTTAGGAGCCTTCTGAACCTTGTATGTACGCAGGCCCTCCCGCTGCTTGGTCCGCTGGACGAATGAACTTGACAAATTCAGATTATTGGCGACATCCCGGACCGAACTTCTCGGATCACGTCTATACTGCTTAACTACGCGCTTGTGATCTTTTTCACTGACGGAGCATCCATTTTTGCCGCTCTTCACCTTCCGGTCGATGGTTAGGTTCTCGAAGTATCGTTTTAGTACTCTGCTGACCGTGGATTGGACGATTCCCAGCATCTTACCGATGTCCCGATGTGACAACTCCGGATTCTCGAAATGAGTGCACAGGATTAATTCACGACGCTCTTTTTCGTTCGACGACATTTTTCCAAATTTACGAAAAATTTACAGTGAAGCATGGCCAACGTGATCTATACACTCTTATCTGATTATAAGCGAAAGCTGAAGATTTAATTTCTAAAAATTAAATTTCTACAGCGTTTTTTCCGTGATGCAATTTGATGTGACACACCCTTTATTCTCGACACTACGGGCACTTCTTTATCTCACTGGCACGGGAACATTTTGTACCGGGTCTGTGGATTCAATTTTTTCCACTAGACGCTCAATTGTTGATCTGGCAGGACGATTATGACGACCAACAATTGGACGTAGCGCTCCTAAAGTTGAGGCCATTGACTCCGAATTTCGGAAGTGAATTTTAATAATCTCGACTCGTTGTCGGATCGTATATTTTTCCATTATGAAATGGCAAACCTTACTGAAGGGAAATGTCAAGAGAGCGGGAAAAAATATGGCGTCGTTTGCTGTCCCTATCGGTCTACTTTTGTAGCATCCCTATCGAAATACCCGTTACGTCAACAGAAACTGAACCAAACGTCCCGATTGATATCAAGGAAGATCGAAGACATTTTCACAAGAAAATGATACTTAAATTTCGAACGAAAGCAATGGCAGACAAGCATTCGTTCAATACCTCTTGTGAACCAAACCGCTTATCTGAAAGCAAGTTGCTTATTTTAAATGTCGAAAGGAGCAGGAATCATTTTTCGGCAATTTCGGGGTGCAGGATAGCATAGATTGTATTGTCTTATAGCAATGAATTTTGTGTTTGTATGAAAACATTTTGGAAACGGTGTAGGAGGACTGTTCAATGGATGTCAAATGTTTCTACGTATATTGTGAAATGCATAAATTCAAGTGGAGAAACTACAATTAAGTATTTATCTATGAGAAAATTACAATCATGTTTTTTTTCTGGACGAAAAGTCACAAGTACAAGTGCACATAAGTGCCGAGCCATTGAAACGAAACGCTGGAAAACTGGGAACGAATTGAACATTCGGTTTAAAGATAAAGAATATCAGTTGCGGACACTTTCGGAAAAGTACCAGCATTCGAACCTAACAAAAGCTGTTATTCCGGGAAAACAGATGCTCAAGTGTTTTGACTGACTTTGGGTTTTCCTCGACGAATCCTCTACCTGCAACCACATAAAGTACATCGATCTTCTCGAGAGCCGACCAACGTTCACACCCCCAAGTTCCTCGATTTGACATTATGTAAGACAAAACCGGAAAGTTGCCCTATTACCGAAGCAAAACAAAACTATGCAAATCCCAAGAGGAAGGAAGGAACCGATTTCGAAACACTCCGTCAAAGCGCGCGGATATCCAATTACACAAACAGCAATTACCGAGACCCAAACGCACCGATTTTTACTCGAGGGTCTAGTCACTGTAAATAATACTTGCACTCTGCACTCTAATCAGCCCCTGATCGGGTCGGATCCTTCAAAAAAGCACAACGAAATGTACACATGCACATGCCCTCAGATGTTTGAGGGACAGATTGGGTCTTATTTTCGTCGTTTCGTTGTCGTCTTCTAAACAGCAACACGTGCGCTCATCCGATGCTTCCCTTCGCTCGAAGATGACGATGATGATGATGATCGTGATGGGAAGCTGGATAACGGACTGCTGATGATGTGTTTCACAATGAAGCAACGCGATGTGATGAGACAGCGAATGCATTCATATGGCACTCAAAATTCTGGTGCAGTTCCCGTGAGGGAAGACACGAGAAGGTATACTCATAATTTGGTGTCATGCGGCTACACTTTCCGCACATATGGAGTTCCTTGCGACAATCGCGGTTTAAATATGCCAATTTTGGGAGGGAAACAAATTGCAGTTCACATCTAACGATGGATGCTGCAGAAGCTGCAGAGGGCAGAGCGGGCAGAGGCAATTCATCAAGATGATTCTCTTGGACTGCACGTTTCGAGAGGAAGAGGAGAAAGAAGGTGTATTCGGAGCCGTTGTCGTCAACATCTGTTTTGGGGAACAAGCGACAAAACGAAATACGAGAAAAACAAGACCAAACAAAAAGGGGTTGACTTTGAGATGTGCGCTTGAATTAGATTTAATTCGAATCTGTTGGCCTAATGTGTTCACAGTTGTTCGGTTGGTTTGTTTCCCCCAACGCTTTCGACGGTTCCAGCATTAGAGTATAGATCAGAATCTCTCTGTACATACGGTGTTATTTTAGCAAAAACTGTTTTTCGATTATTGGGAGAAGCTTCCAGGAAATATAAGAACATTGGTAACCGAAGTTACAATCCTACTGAAAATTTGGGAAGAGTAAATTTGGCTTCCATATTAGAATCACCAACGGAACACTCATCACTTTCCGATCCATCCAATCGCTCGATGGGTCACGCGGATCGATCACACCAACCCAGTGCTGCCAATGTTCCAGTTTAAACTGGATTCTTCCAGCTTTTTTCCCTCGATCCAGTCAAACAGTTAAACCCTAAAATCTTCTTTTAAATTTCGTCCAGTTTTATCCAGTTTTGACGTTTCTTTTCTATACCGGGGTGTAAAATCAAAGTTTCGAAAACGAAAGCGTTACGGCGGAGACCGAGATTTTGAGCGTTAATAGCTCCTAAACAACTGAACGAAATGGTATGATAAACACTTCATTCGAAAGATAAAATGTCTACGCGTTATATACCTGTTACTTTTTGATCCAAAAACTTGGCTATTGAAATCGTTTTTGCAAATTGGAATGTTTCCCTAGCACAGACTTCAAAACCATGGAGCCAAGGGAAATCGGCATTTCAAATGAGATGCAAGCTGCGAGTACATAAACACAGTTTTTCCAACACAGATTCAGAAACCAAAAAGTTGGGAAAATCGGCATTCCAAATCTCGGCAGTACTTTTTATACCCCATGCATTTTTACACTCCGGAATTCGTTTTGCTAACACGGTCTACAAAAGCGGGTAGAAATACAACGCTTTGACTCGGTTATTCAGGACTGCATGCCTCTTCATATCGCCAGCTCACTGAACTTCTTCGCATACCGTTAGATGATTAGGCAAAATGTTGATAACGCGATAGTTGCGATGGTAAATTGTTTCATTCATTCACTAGTTTAATCAATAATTTACCCAATGAGGAACATTCGAAGTGCGATTATTGCTAATTGTAAAAAACACAAATGATTACCAACGGCAGTCGTACATCAACCTTGCGGTTATATCATATGTATAACCCATCCTCCGTTTTTTTTTATATGTGTGCTCCAAATTTATGTAAAACCTACCTGAATTGAATTGTTTTGATATGAATTCTTTAGAACAAAGCGCCTGGCCGGGTAAGGGAGTAAAAAGTGCCCCCAACCCAAATCACCAGCTGTATGGCAAATATTGTAAAGAATATTAAATAAGAAATGTTGGCGTTTTTTTTGAACTCCTATGTGGTTTAACATAGGATCTATAGTGAAAAACGCACTTTTTCGTTTATTTCACGCCATCCTCAAAAGCTTCGAGATGAAAATTTGAAAAAAAAATACTGAATATACATCTCACTACAGTGTATCAAGAAAAATTATACCAAAAAAAAATTTCCTTAGAAATTGAAGTACTAAAAAAAATATTTAAATTTAGAAACAATTTTTTTTGGGAGTTATAGATTCAGTACTAGTCTAATTCATATTTCAATGTGTTCCTGCGGCTTTTCTAGACATGTGTGATTTTTTTCAGATTTTTTTCAGTGTTGCGCGGCACAAAAATTTTTTTTTTTATATTTCCAAAGGGCCTGGCTGGGTAAGTGCCCCCAACCCAAATCACCAACTGTATGGAAAATATTGTATAGGGTACTAAATAGAAAATGTTGACAGTGGTACCATATATTTGAGTTCTTATACGGTACATCATAGGTGAAAAAATGCACCTTTTCCTTTTTTTACGCCATTCTCAATAGCTTTGAGACAAAAATATTAAAAAAAAAATCTGTAAGTACATCTTGCTAAAGTGTAAATATGACAAAAAAAATAAAAGTACATCTTGTTAAGGTGTATCCATAAATATTTTCAAAAAAAAATTTCATCAAAAAATCAAATACTAAAAAAATAGAAATTTAATTTGTTTTTTTTTTCATTTTGGGATTCAGTACTACTCTAGTTTGTATTCAAATTTCTTCCTACGTCTATTTTAGGTATAAGGTTCTTTTTAAGAATCTTTAGAGTGTTTTTCGCGGTACAAAAAAAAATATTTATATTTTCAGGTGTTTCGATGTTTCGAAAAAAATTATATTACTTTGGGACCCACTTTTACTCCAATTTTTATTCAAATGCGTTCATATGTGTTGTTTTTCCACATGTAGCGTATTTTTTTCTTGAATTTTTAAGAGGATTTCGCGGAAAAATATTTTTTTTGCCTTTGGGCATTTTACTTTTTTTTTTTGAATTCAGAGACCCATTTATATTTATTTAAATTTGGTTTTTATTTGTCTAAATTTTGTCGGTATATTTAGAGCATTGCGCTGAACAAAGATTTCTTTTCTCATATCTTGAAATATATGAGATTATCTTTCTATTGGATTCAGATGGTTTACCAAATTCATAGAAGTCAGCAGTACGATAGAGCTCTGTGAGAAAAAATAAGGTCCTTGTGGGAAGATCATTCGGATTAATAAGAAGAGCACTAGAAAAAATCAAAATTATTATATTTTGTTTTATTTTAATCTTGCAATTGAAAACCACGAATACAATAAAATAATCGATTTCAAGAAAATAAAAATAATAATGCAGACGATGAAGAAAATTATTTTTGTGTCTCGCAATGCTCTTAAAAATTCAGGGAAAAATTACGCCACATGTAGATAAAAAGACACATACGAATACATTTAAATAAAAATTAGAGCAGAAGTGGGTCTCAAAGTTATATTTTTTTTTCAAAATTTCGAAATGCCAGAAAATATATAAAAAATTTTGTACCGCGTATTTAATTTTTTTTATTATTAGATTTTTTGATGAAAAATAATGTTTGAAGATATTTATCGATACACCTTAGTAAGATGTACTTTCAGGTTTTTTTTAAATTTTTGTCTCAAAGCTATTAAGAATGGTGTGAAAAAAACGAAAAGTGCATTTTCATCATAGATCCTATGGTGTACCATATAAGGACTCAAATATATGGTACTACTGCCAAAATTATTTATTTAGTACTCTATACAATATTTTCCATACAGCTGGTGATTTACTTTGGGGGTACTTCTTACTCCCTTACCCAGCCAGACCCTTTAGAATACAAAAAAAATTTTTGTTGTGCCGCGCAACATTGAAAAAAAAAACTGAAAAAATCACACATCTAGAGTAGCTGTAGGAACATATTCAAATGGTAATTAAAGTAGTACTGAATCTCTAAATCCTAAAAAAAAAATTAAAAATATCAATATTTTTTAGTACTTCAATTTTTGATATATATTTTTTTTTGATAATTTTTCTTGATACACCTCAGTAAGATGCATATTCAGTATTTTTTTCAAATTTTTATCTGGAAGCTTTTGAGGATGGCGTGAAATAAACGAAAAAGTACGTTTTTCACTATAGATCCTATGTCAAATCACATAGGGGTTCAAAAAAACCGCCGAAATCTCTTATTTGAGGGCACTTTTTACTCCCTTACCCAGCCAGGCCTTTCCTATTTTGACGTAGGATTACGTCTTTCGGGAACATATTGGGGTACAAATTGAAAAACGAATATCGATCGCATCGTGAAAAATGTCCAATTTCAAACGCTTATTGCTCAGTCATTTCATGACGGATTGATGAGATTTTTACATCAAAACATTGCGGCACTCTATAACAATTTTTCACCTTGAATAAAATAATATATATCATGTAATTAACTATCGAACAATTGAAAAATCTCAACCCCTATCCAAACGGTACTGATTGGTCGAAATTGACGTCATTTCTTTTTCGCCTGCTTCGCTTCTTTCGTTCCTCGATAAGTCAAATATTTGCATGTCGAGCGAGTGGGGGGCGCCTATTTCTCACATACCAACTGATATAAAAGGACGGTAGCATTTTTGGATTTCTCATTCTCGTTCAACGCTCAGATCGGCAAACATCTGGGCTTCTAGTGTGCAGTGCTATACAAATCAACCAACACCATACGGCAAAAGCAAAGGAAGCAAAGGCAAAGGAGAGGAAGCCATCGGCAACCAACGATGGATGCGGTGCGGCAATAGGAGCAAAGAAGAGGAAGCAGTGGAGAGCATCGAATTAAATCTAGTGTGCATTGCTGGTGCGCTCCTCTTCACATCAACAATTGGATGCGGCAAAGGAGGCAGAGGAGCGAAGTGCATTGCATCGCATCGTATCACACCCGCTATCCGTCGTTTAGCTCGTCGTGGTGGTGCCAATCAAACCCTCGAAAATCGACGCACAGAATCCGATGGCGCCAAAGTCAAGGAAAGCATCAGCGAATCCGTTAAAGCTACCGCTCCCAAAACTAAACTGCTACATCCGACTGAAACGCAGCAGATTCCATACAACCCATTAAACCATTCCAGTCCTTCTCAGGACTATCAATTTGTTTTGAAACAAAAGAGTTTATTTTACTGTTTTCCACTTACCACAAAAACTATATAAAACCGATCAAAAATACTGTTTATTGACGTAGGAATTTCGTCTTTCGGGAACATATTGGGGTACAAATCGAAAATTGAAAATCGAGCTCATCGTGAAAATTGTCCAATTTCAAACGCTTATTGCTCAGTCATATCATGATGGATTGATGATATTTTTGCGTCAATTGAAGAAAATAATATATGTCATTAAACTAACTATCAAACAATTCAAAAATCTCAGCCCATATCCTAACGGAAATACCCTGATTGGTCGAAATTGACGACACATGCGGCGGGTCCTTAACATAGACATCAAAACAGAGCTGCATGGGGGAAATTGGCATTGCAAATACATGAAAGTCGGAGGCATTTTTATATTGCAAGTAAGGTGAGTGATACGATTCATTCTAGCAAATTAAATTTGAATTTGGAACTTTAATGTTGGTTGCCTCGTGAATTTTCATATCAATGACCGATCGTATATTGTGAAAAATTTAGCACAAGTGTAAGCGAAAAATTATATATGGTAGCAGTTGTGTTAAAAATGACTTCATATATTATATGAAACGATTTATTTCAATTTTCATAAATAAATACCAAGCGCTCGAGAACGGGTCGTTTGGTTTAAGCTGTCTGTTTTGTTGTGTTCATTTTCACTCAAGAAAAGTTTTTACGGCGAGAAAAATTGGAAAAGTGAAGAAACATTGACAGAAAAAGTGATTTTCCATATACTTTACATATAGTATTAGTTGTTGTTAGTCCAATTAAAATTCGCATTGGGTGAATAAACACTTAGAAAAGTAAAAAATATAAAAGAAAATTACCTTTTCCAATTCAGATATGTTTTCTCCATATTAAAGTAACATGTTTTTACTGATGAGAAAAATTGATAATTGTGTTCGGTAATTATTCTTATATTACATTGGTGAGTTCTTTTTTTCTTTATTTCATCCATACATAACACAGGAGGCATCTCGTCTAGGATCACAGAGGGCGATTTTCATCATATCTCGTTCCACTTCGGTATCTTTTATCTGATACGCACTATTCAACGACTGTTTACCATCCTTCTGTCATCATCACTCGGTAAACACTGGTGGAATGAACAAACAATACCCAACAACTAGACAAAACGGCCCTTTTCAGAGCGACCAAATCATTTTCAAAGAGTTGGACGATGTAATTCTTCAAACATATCCAAAATCAACAGATAGTCTAACGGAATCCTACGTCAACTATGCGGTCGTGTCTCGGACACAACCCTCCTGTGACTTTTTTTTATTCCACATTCTTCGTGAGTGCGAAAAGATAGCAACGAAGATGGTCAAAAGAAACATTACAGAAATGTCAAAATGCGAGTTAGAAGGAAAAGAACAAAGAATTGAGGTTATGGTTTGATGCAGTGATTTATAATCAGAAAACGTGTCCCCATGCACGTCAATAAATCACTTTGTCGAGCAATAAATACGAGATTTTCCAATTTTATCTGAATGAAACCGATATTTCTAAAGGTTCTATAAGAAAAGATCCTCAAATATTGTTTCACAGTTATGTTCGAGTGGTTGAAATCGTTATTATAATCTGTTCGAATAATGAATTAATGGTTTATTTCACTATTTTATTAACTACATATCAATACCACACGAAGTTTTGAAGGAAATTCTATTTCTCAAGCATTGTAATTGGTAAAAAAATCCATTTAGATAAATCAAACCCGAACTTCTTAAAATAAAACGATTTTGCAGTATCCAGTTTTCTTCCAGTTTTTTTAAAAGCAATCTTCCAGATTATTGGAAAGTTATATTGGCAACCCTGCACCAATCCGTTGTTGATGGACGAACGCGATCCGAACGCACATCGAACATAGAACGAACTCGTAAACCGAACCGTGGATTTACGATGCTCGGGGCTATGTTTATGTGATTCTGTTAGCTTGCGTACCTCATCGTCATCCCAGCGCGGTTCTCTTACTTTTATTTCACGAAAGAGAGAGATCCACAGCATGGTGTCATGTTCAGGGTTCAGATGTTGCAGTTAAGATTTGCAGCTGTTTCAAATTTGATGATCAGAGCACACAGAGCCCCGGCATCAGGTTCCGATCTGAACGAGCTGTTTTGTTCGCTCCGTAGGAATTATGGGATGTGCATCCAAAAACAATCATTGTACGTCACCCAAAAGATGGTCGTTAGATTCATTTATTTTTTTTAATGCATTTTAATTGTTGCATTCTCACCTGTTGCCTGCCTCAACCGGGCGTTTCCGAGCGTTCGCTTTCCAAAAGCAGTGCGCGTACAAATGTGGATTTCGTACCTTCCTATTTGATCCACCCGCACCACGCACATACACACACGCACACATACACCTGAGCGAGCCACGCGATAAAAATATGAATTAACCCAATCAACGGAGTGATTCCGTATTCCGCACAGATTTTTAATATTTTCAACAACACACTTCAACGAACCAACCGTTCGACCGTTTTCGCCCGGTTAGGAATATGTCTGTCGAGGAGCAACATTAGACGACAAAATCGTTGGAGTACCTGCTGAAGTATCTGAAGGTGGGTGATTGGAATGTTATGAATTTTTTGCTCGCTGTTCATACCTGCCTGCTTCGATCGTGCACTTTTTTTTTTATTAATCCGTTTATTTTTACAGGCTCAGTTACATAAGTTTAATGGAGCCAAACTCTTACGTATATTTCAACTAGCATATATCAACATGTTGTTTCCTTATCGTGCACTTGATGTGAGTTATAAGTGAGTACTTGAGGTGCGATATTGCGATATTACTGATACCGCACCGATTAATACACTGATGATCCGATATTACTTTTCACCAAGGCAAGAGGTTTTGCAGGAAAACCTGCAAATAAATAAAACAGTACCCACGAGGTTCCGGAACGTACTGATACACTCAAAAAGATCAACCTCAGAAAAAAATGCTATTTGAGGGGCTTAGAATCAAAGGGGTGTAAGTGATTTGATCGATTTCTCTTCATCAACTTTTTCTTTAGTTAATTACTCAGCCGTTCCAATTTGAGATTGCTATAGAATCCGATAGACGAGGCTCTGACCTATCTTCCACATTGTCAAACACAGTTGGGAATGTAGTAGTAAAATAACTTTTATTTACATTAACAAATGTTCTATAAATTTGGTTATACATATCAATTGATTTAGCCTAAACGGCTCTTCATCTTTGGAATTCACAGTTTTATAATATTCAAAGTTTGTTGGTTTCAACTGGTTGTACAGAATTATACTTTGAAGGCAAGTAACGGATCAGATGAATTTGATAACCTAACTAATTGAAAAATTTTGACAACCTACCTAATTGAAAGAATTTGATAACCTAACCTAGTGAACAAGATCGCGTACAATCAAATGGGCGGATCGCAGACAAGCAACTCTGAACCTCTCTAGAACTACCGTTCTCCGTTCCTCCAGGGTCGCTACACCAGCCAGGCGATGGACCTCAGAGTTTCGAGTTCGAGGTGGACTATTCAAAATCATCCTGAGGATCTTGTTTTGGATCCTCTGCAGTTTGAGATGGTGGCTGTTAGCACAACTCTCCCAAATGGGCATACCGTACTCGATGACAGGTAAGATAATTTGTTTATAGACAGCAAACTTATTTTTCAAGGATAGGGTAGATCTCCTATGTATGAGTGGATATAATGAGCTAATTAGGATATTGCACTTAGTGCTCGTTTTATCAATATGCTCCCTGAAAAGAAGCTTGCTGTCTAGTGTGAGGCCAAGGTACACTGCCTCTTTAGTCCATTCCACCACTGAGCCATTCAATCGTATTGAGTTATTTTCAGACGGAACAAGTCTGGGAGACCTAGAATGAGGGAAAATGATGACCTGGGTTTTCACTGCATTGATACAGATCTTCCAGCTGCTAAAAAGTACTCAGACAGGACATTCAAGCCTCTCTGGAGTTTGGCAGTTAGAGGTCCGATAACTCTTCCGCTATATACTATGGATGTGTCATCCGCGAACAGCGACAATATTCCTCCATCAGGGAGAGTTGGAATGTCAGATGTAAATAGGTTGAATAAAATGGGTCCAAGAATACTTCCTTGTGGTACACCCGAGCTAATGTAAAAAGCATCGGAGTTGGAGCCGTTGAGAGAGACTCGGAATGTCCTGTCTAGTAGATAGCTCTGAATGAATTTCACGAGGAAAATTGGAAGACCGTATCGTTGCAGCTTATAGACCAAGCCATCATGCCAGACATTATCGAACGCTTTTTCCACGTCCAACAATGCCATGGCTGATGTTTTAGAGACAGACTTGTTCCGTCTGAGAATGTTGGTGACTCGGATCAGCTGATGAATAGTCGATCGACCCTTCCTAAAACCGAACTGCTCATCGATCAAAATGTTATTCCCTTCGGCAGATATCAAAAGACGCTGATATATTGCTTTTTCAAACAGCTTTGATAACCCCGAAAGAAGGCTGATAGGTCTGTAACTAGAAGGGGCCGTGGGATCCTTCCCAGGTTTCCGGATGGGAATGACTGGCTGACTTCCAACACGAGGGGAAATAGCCAAGTCGGAGACATTGGTTGAAGATCAATGCCAGATGATTGAAAAAACTGGGACTCAAATGTTTGAGCTCCAGATTCAGGATGTTGTCGAAACCTGGGGCCTTCATGTTTTTGGATGATTTGATATAGGTCAACAGTTTGTCGGCTGAAATCTCAGATTCTTCGGGAAAAACGTTCGGAATCGTTTGGAGGATGATAGAACTTTCACCAATAGCCGCCTCATGCGGGCTGATCATGTGTTGTCCCAGATTATGAGAGCTAACAAAATGTTGACCTATTTCAGCAGCCTTCTCTGTGGGGGTTATCAGTAGAATGTTTGAATCAGTCGGGCGATGCAGTGGAATCAGTGGTGGAATGGGTTTAGGCTTGTTTTTCAAGACTTTTGTGATCTTCCAGAACGGCTTAGCACAATCTGGGAGAGAGCGGATTAAATTATTGAAATTTTCATTGCGAAGATCCACCATCCTGGCTTGTATAATTTTTGTAAAGCGGTTGCAATGTATTTTTAAGTTGGGTTGACCAGTACGCTGGTACTGCCGCCTAATAGCATTACGGAGACGAATGAGGTCTTTGGTATTTCTATCGAGGTTCAGAGTATTACTCACTTGTCTGGATGATGGAATATTGTTCTCCCTTGAGCGGGAAATCATCTCGTTAATACGATGAAGACACTGGTCGATGTCATCAATTGTCTCCGGCTGGGTTTCGTAATCGATGGACTCATCAACGCACTGCCGAAACCGCACCCAATCAGCATGATGGTAGTTGCGTCTGGATACTTGGAACCTATGGACAGTGGAGCCAACCTCAGCCACCACCGGATAGTGGTCCGAGCTGAGAACCTGGTAGACGACGGGATTCGATATGTTTGCCATGTTGGTGAGAAAAAAATCGATGGTTGAATGTGCACCGGATCGGCTCAACCGGGTGAGAGAGTCCGGGCTCAAGATGGTGTACTGCGCTGCCTGCAGATCCTCAGCGAGCACAGTTCCGTTCTGGTTACGCCGACTGTTGCCCCAGGCTTGGTGCTTGGCATTCAGGTCGCCGGCAATAATGAAGTTTTCCCTCCTGCGAGTGAGCTTCACGATGTCACGTTTTAAGGCTGCTGTCCAGCCATCTCTTACATTCGTTTGCCGCGGACAATAGGCCGCGATAAAGGTGATTGGGCCAACAGAAGTGGAAACTTCCACCCCTAAAGCTTCAATGATCCTCAGTTGAAAACATGGTAGTAACTTACAGCGAATATTTCTTCTCAAAATAACAGCCACTCCTCCACCCCTAGAGTCCGTTCGATCAAGCCTAAGGAGCCGGAAATCAGGAAGGTACATGTTGACTTCGGGCTCTAGATGAGTTTCTGTGACGATGGCGATGTCGATGTTCTGCTCGTTGAGAAAACCAATGAACTCAATGCTCTTGCTCTTGAGCGAGCAAGCGTTCCAATTTGATATTCGGAGGTTTTCACGGTCCATATTTGTCGATGAGAGCAACGGCCGCTTGCAACTGTTCAGATCGTGTTTTGCAGTTTCGCAAGATATTTATTACCTCCGCCAACAGAGTGACGAGTTCTTGAGAGGTGAACGGGGAATCGTCGGTCTCTCCGGACACAACTGGAGTGGAACGATCTTGATTCCAGGAAAGTCCAGGGGGCGACGGGGATGATGCGACGGTTGCTGCATATGTTTGTCTCTGGCGAACCGAGGGATTGGAAACCCTATCAGTTGATGTTGCTGCAGCAGGGGCTGCTATTCGATTGTTGAGTGGGAGTGGTTGAAGCACTGGAATCGGGCGACGCTGAACGATGGCAGGGAAATTTTGCTGATTGTTTTCCGGTACTCGTCTGCGATCTGGCTGATTACCGATTGAAGCTCGCTTTCTGATTTCTATATATTCAGCACGCTTAGGGCAAGCCCTACTGGTGGCCAGGTGACCAGCTCCACAGTTGGCACATACTGGGTCAGCATCCTCCATTAAACCACAAGCATCAGCGGCGTGCGTAGCTCCACATTTGATACACCGGTTTGCCATGTGGCAGTTTCTGGTGCCGTGTCCGAACAACAAACAATTGTTACATTGCGTGACGTCACGATGTACCGGACGGTAGCGCTCCCACTTCACGGCGAAGTGGAAAAGGGTGCGGATGTTTTCCAAATCCTTGAGACACGTGGAATTTTTCACCAAGTTTACTAGATATAGTTGGTCGCGATATTTACGTTTCTGGTCATGCCGCTTCATTTTATGGATGATCTCTAGCTTCAGCCCTTTTTCCTTGAGCTCCTTCAACAGGGTGTCTACGTCCATGTCTGGAAGGCCGCGCAAAACCACTTTGAGAGGCCTGTTGGCCTCGATATCATGGGAGAAATACTCGACCTTCAGGTTCTTTAATAGCGTTTCCACCGCAGCGTAGTGGTTCATTGCCGGAACCATTCTTTTGAACCCCTCTGTGCACAGACGGATCGTACATTTAAGCCCTCGTTTCACGAAATAATCGATGCTTTCCCGAAGGTTCTCCGGGAAACCTTTCACGTAGAAAGGAGGCACTTTCTCCTTCTTTGCAACTGGCGGCTCAGCGCCATTTTCCAGCACAGCATACCGATTGTTTGCTAAAAGCCTTTTTGCCGACGGATCAGCAGCGACGGTCGACGGATCGACGTTCATAACCGACCGGGAGCGCTTCCCGGAATTGTTTACACTCGCGCCACTCGCGCCGCGTATCACCCATGGCTGGGTCTAACAGAGCGTCACTTGCCAACGCGCAAAAAGAAAACTTGAACGAACACGATCAAAAACCAAACTCGAGCGAGAGAAAAAATCCTACTGTGATGTTGTCACTTCGGCTATCGAACGATGAATGGAGTTGGGAATGAATTTGCAGCTATGTTATAACCAAAAGAGAAAGTCGATGTAGAGAAATCGATGATGTCACTTACACCCCTTTCATTTTGAGTCCCTCATTTCATGTCCTGAAGGGTGAAATGAGCAAATAAAATCATCTGTTTCGAAAACTTTAGAATGTTTGTACGTAAGGGAGCAGACATGTCTTTCTTTTTTTCTTTTTTCATCTCTTTTGGGGTTAGCATTAGCATTAGCATTAGCGTTGAGCAAGTTGCACAATATCGTAGGTGGTACGAATTCAGAACTGTTATGTTAAAAACTAGCCTCCATCCGTTGCTGATGATTAGTAATATCTCTTAGATGAAGACATGTTTTCTCCAACAGTTAAGAATTGTCCTGGCCACGTCCTTGCAACTGCTAAGGAAAAGGGAAGGAATGTTAGTTCAACATTTACTTAAGAGAGATGCAGAGAACTCTACGACCTCTCATAAATGTCACGGGAATTCAGGGATTTGTTAGTAGGGAAGGTAAGCCATAGGTTATTACTGATAATCTAGCGGTATTTAATAATTATTTCACTTTAATATTACTATTACTATTACTATTACTATTACTATTATATAGAGTTATGGCACTTCTCAGCATTGAGCTGGAATATTCACCTACCCCCGGGCTTCTTAAATGCCAAAGGGGGATTAGGCTCTGTGGTATCTTTTTTTTTTCTTTTTTTCTCTTTATAATAGTGTCTGCACAATCATCGTGTTCTAATTATGGTGATTCAGGAACCGTCGCACTATGTTACACGTTCCAAGAATCACCGCTTTCTGCATAACCGCAAGCTGCTCTGTTACTTGCAGCTCCTCCAATGACTGCGTGAGAGAGTGTGGAACTAAACCAGTAGCAGAGATCACTACTGGTATAATACGGATGCCTTTTAAATGCCACATTTGTTTTAGTTCTTCTGTCAAGTCGTGATACTTGGTTATCTTGGCAGCAAACGTAGATTGTAGATTGTGGTCTAACGGTACTGCAATGTCTATTATCAGCACTTCTTTCTTATTTTTATCGTAGACCACAATATCAGGGCGATAAGCTGGTATTCGGACATCCGTAATAATCTCGCGATCCCAGTACAACTTGTAGCAGCTATTTTCCAAAACCGGATCCGGAATATACTTGTAGTAGGGTACCAACTGATTTACCAAGTTGCGTTTTGATGCTAGCTGTTGATGAACAATCTTGGCAACCGAGCTGTGACGATTGAGATAAGCTGATTCGGCTTGCGCTCCACAGCCGGCTATGACGTGTTCTATCGTCTCTCCTACTTTATTGCACTTTCTGCAACAGTCAACAACGTTTTCGTGCAAGATGTACTTCCGGTAGTTTTTGGTCGCTATTATCCGGTCCTGGATGGCTACCATAAACCCTTCTGTTTCAGAAAAGAGTTCACCTCGCACCAGCCACGTGTTCGATAATACTTTGTCGATATGCGCATGCTCTAAACGATGGGGGTGTGTCCCATGAAGTTCCTTTTGCTTCCATGATGTTGTTTTTTCTTCTATGGTCTGCAAATTGCAGCTAAGTTCGTACTGCTCCTGCGCCAGATGCAGGGCACTGAATCCACGGTCCGCTTCACAGACAGCGCGATAGATATCGTGACGGGTCTGACTTTCCACGAAGTAACTCCGCAACTGCTGGATCTGGGAACTGCAAAGCGCTCTAATGTCAGTGACACCTCTTCCTCCTTCAACACGTGGCAAGGTGAATCTTTCTATGGACGACTTTGGATGGTGCATACGGTGCTTTGTGAACGTCACTCTCATTGCTCTTTCTATTGTTTCTAAATCGGTTTTCGTCCACTTCAGCACCCCAAAACTGTACGTGAGTAAAGGAACGGCAAACGTATTGACGGCTTTGATTTTTTTGCCGCCGCAGAGGTTTGTTTTCAAAACCTGGTTGATTCTGATCAAGAATTGTTCCTGGAGTTCCTTCTTGATTTTTGTGTGACAAATCCCTTTCAATTGCAAAAATCCCAGGTACTTATAGGATTCGCCTTCCACCAAATCTTGAATCACTTCACTCTCGTTAATGCGGAATCCTTCAGTCTCCACCAATCGTCCACGGTGGAGCTGTACTGCCTTACACTTTTCGATTCCGAGTTCCATCCGCACATCGGAACTAAAGTCGCTAGCACACTGTAGAAGACTATGTAGCGCTTCTGTTGATTCCGCAAACAGTTTCAAGTCGTCCATATAGAAGGTATGGTTTATTGTCGTTGTTCTGTTGATATGGTAGCCATGGCTGCTTCGGTTGAGTGCTCTGCTCAAGGGGTTCATCGCAAGGCAAAACCACAAAGGACTGAATGTGTCACCTTGGAATATTCCCCTGCGAATATTGAGAGTTCTGGATCTCAACATAGTTGTTCCGTCGGTGATACTAAGCGAGGTGCTCCAGTTTACCATTGCGTGTTCCATAAACCTGATGACGCCATCATGTATCTTGTACATTTTTAGTACCTTTATCAGTACCTTTATCTGAGTCGTATGCTTTTTTATAGTCAATGTACGCCATACTCAGGTTCCTTCTGTTTCGGCTTGCTTGTCCGACGATAACTGCATCGATAACGACTTGATCTTTGCAGCCCCGCGTGTTCTGTTTACAGCCTTTCTGTTCTTCTGTTAATATTTCGTTAACTTCGCAATGGTTTTGTATCTTTTTATTAATCACCGACGTAATTAGCTTGTACAGGCTCGTTAGACATGTTATTGGCCTGTACTTCGCCGCATTCGCTGTGTCTTGATCCTTTGGCATCAGATGAGTAATTCCCCTGGTCACGAACTCCGGTGTTGTTTGGGGATTTTCTAATACCTTATTGAAGCACTCTGCCATTCGCCCATGAGTTGAAGAAAACTTTTTGTACCAGAAATTGTGCACGAAATCTGGTCCTGGCGCAGCCCAATTCCTGGAATATCGAATGGCTTCGTTGATATCATGGGCGGTTACCATAACGGCAGGCATTGCTTCAAGTCCGTTTCCATATTCCTCTTCTTCTGCCAGCCACATCCTGTTACTTCGATGTTGAATAGGGTTCTCCCATAAGCCTGACCAAAACTGGGTAACTTCGTCAATCTCAGGAAGACCACCATCGTAATTATTGCGTTTCTTTTTGATGCGGCTGTAGAACTCCCTTTCGTTCATACTGAACATACGATTATCCGCATGCCTTTTCGTACATTCCGTATAACGTCTTAACCTTTTTGATAGAGCACTCAACCGTTGTACATGGGTGTCGAGGATCTCAATGATGCGGTTTTCATTAAGATCCGAGAGCTCTGCCGGCTTCACAATTTCAGCAACTCCACGAATCAGCTTTCGCGATCGACTTCCCCTCTTGTACTGCGTTAGTCGACCGATTTTTACTCGGAGCGTTTGGATACGACCTTCCAGGCGTCTCATCCAAGCAGGTTTCGGTTTTTAGGAGAGTACGCGGTTCTGTCTATCGTCTTGGTGAAAGGTGCGCATTCCTAACGTCCGTACAACAGCTACAGTTCCACAATAAACGATAAATTGCAGCTCCTCTAGATTCTCTACCACTTCCAGGTACACAGGTAGTACTTCCTGGTCGAGTACTTGGGCGGCACTCGTTAGTCGGTGGGAATACTGCAACTTCGGAATCTTGTGTCGGGTTAAGGGGTCCGTTCCGTAAAACTGGGTCACTGCTGCATCCATGTGGAAAGCCAATTCGTTCTTTAATTGACCTCGTTGTTGATCCTCTGCCGGCTCTTGTCCTCTAGGCTCATCCACTGGATCCGGTGGTGGTGCAATAGATTCGCGCCTTTCACTAGCGAACGATGCACTCAGCCTAGCAGAGCTCCTTCTCGACATATCGCTCAATCTTCCACTCTCTCTACGCAGTTCTCGTTGCACTTCCAACTTGATGGCCTCTATTTCAGCCGGGGACAGCATGTTGTGTGACATAATCGCTCGTCTCCGTGTGTAGAGCTTATTCCGATCTAGTTGGCCGGCAAATCGTGGGAACTGCTCGTTGAACATTTCCAGCATTCTTGGTCTGCCGGACATGTCCGTCTCCAATCTTGTGCGGACATAATAGCAACGAATCACGAATTCATTCATCTCTCTCGTCCACATGATTCGTTGCCGTTGGCGGCCTGTCAATGTGAGCGACTGACGTCGTCCAATCGCAGCATCATTTGCAGGTGCAGCATTGTCATTGTGATTTCTTGTGCTGCGGGTTCTGTTTAGCGTTCGGTTTACGGGCTGAGCCCGATGACTAGGGGTCCGCTCTTGCACCAATTCCTCTAGCCGCTGGCCGCTCGCATGTACGCCCGTTCCAGGACCAGCTCCAGTCCGGGGACCCTCCTCAGGCGATCGCATTACTATAATTCTCCGATTTCTCAATTGCATTATTGGTAGTTTTCCTTTTCCCGGGAAAACACGGGTTGGCACAGGTTGCTTCTTAGAGTCCTTAACCTGCCTGAAGGACGGTATCTCAGCCGTTCCTAACCTGGAATACAGACGCTGTTGTGGGCCGCTCCTAACATGGAGAACAGACGCTACACTAGTCCCCCTTCCCTGTTTGCATACGACCCAAGGTCCCACCGGGGTTGGTTACCCGATCTTTCCAAGGGTTGCTCGCATCTCAGCTAGTACCTCGTGAAGGTAGGGATCGGAGTTCCTGGGCAGAGGCTGAAGGTCGCAATGGGAACTACGAGACACGTGCACCAGGCTTAACTAACCTTACTAACCTTAACCTTATTATTATTATTATTACTATTACTATTACTATTACTATTACTTGATGCAAGTGGTATCTGTTGGAAGAATTGGTTAATAAAATTATATAAAACTAAATTGTAGAATGATATAAATGGATTCCGGCCTTCCGATCGTCATTTGTAGCTGTATGGAAAGAATTATTTTGAGAGATTGTGATTGATGTGAATTATTGATTAAGGAGAGCATCAGTTCGAACTTCAACTATTAGATTCCTTACTTCATAGTTTCCTCTACAACTCTCCGCCATAACAACTATATGCTCGATCTGATGTGCTAGAGACAGGTTCACAAAATGTACATAAATTGTATTTGAGCCCTACTGACAGTTCAGATGTTGACACTATCGCACCTCAACCAGTATGATAGGCATGAGCGACGACGACGACAAGACATGATATAAATGAAGCAAGCCAATCGTTGTCACATTAGTAGCTGAAAAAGAATTTGTCTGTCATATTTTTATTTAATCTCTAACGTTAAAGAAAATATAAAATATAAAATTACTGCAGGGTTTAACAAAATTACTAATATATAAGAGATGTAAGAGGATTATTAAACATATTTGATTGAAAATACATTTTAATTAATAGGTTTATGAAGCAATGCGATACTAAATAGTAAAATGACACAAATTCACTACGAACTTCTGATGAATGTCACGGGCTGTGTGAAAAGAAGTGTTTAGTTAAATATTCATATTTAGGTTTTTTCGATAGATGATACCGTTTTGTCTCACACTCCGAACATCCAAGCCCTGATAGCCACCAAACAGTGTCCCATTACTCAAAACGGCACTAGTTCGCGAAATTAACCTGGTTTTTTGATACAACAGAGCCTTCTCCTTCATTTGACCACAATAGAACTAATTCACAAACGCATATTCATGGAGACAAACCCAAAAACATGTTTAATCACTTTTGTCTCAAATTCCGAACATCATTTTGTCACTGACTCATATTCCGAAAAGTTTTGTCTCAAATTCCGAACAGCAAAAATAGGATCCTTTAAAAAATCACAACTTTTAAACTGCCGGACCGATCCATATGATCGATATATTAAATTAAAGTCAATCACCCAGTCTTTTAGGAAATTGTCATGCACGCAAAAAAAATGGATTTTGCTTTTGTAATTATTGATTGTATTTGTTTCTTATAGTTTACATAGTTTCGGGACCAAGGGCGCTATATCGATATCGACACCTGTAAATGATGTCAAAAAGAAGTCTGTAACCCAAAGAATGTCAGGGTCTTGAATATTAAACCATTTATAACACTAAATTTCAGCAAATTCACATACAAAAATGAAGTGTGCGCAGTTTGAATCATGCGTAGAACCTTGATTAAATTCCGAACACTAATTTTAATGAACATTTCTGCATAAAATATCCTTTTATTTGATCCGTTTATTGAAGTTTCTTACCATTTCCAGCATCTGTCTTGTAAATAACAAACAAAATAGTTGAAAAAACTACAAAAACTGGTAAATAACTATGCTTGTTTTTTTTTTTAAAAATTTGCTAACGCAAACGTTACATCACTGGTCCTGACTGTCACCCGCTGCAAATGCTTAAAGTTACAAATTATAGGATGTATCTCGATACCTGTAAATGATATTAAAATGAAGGCCATAACCCAAAGAATTTTAGGGTTTTGATTATTCAACTATTTATAACATTAAAGTTAGGTAAATTTACATTTGAAAAAGAAGTGTTCGGAATTTGAATCATGCGTAGAAACTTAATTCAGATTCCGAACGCTACTTCAATATTAAATTTTATGAAGATTTCTGCATGATTTTTTTTTTCACTCATTTATTGTAGGTTCATACATTATCTAGCACTTAACATAAAAACAACAAACAAAATAGTTGAAACAGCTACAAAAACTGAAAAATGAACGATGCTTGTTTTTTATTTCATCATTGGTTCCGATTGGTTCCAAATGTCTAACATTACAAATTATAGGCTGCATCGATACCTGCAAATGATGTCAAAATGAAGCCCATACCCCAAAGAATGACTGTGCTTTCATTATTCAGCCATTCATAACACAAAAGTTCAGCAAATTTACATTTAAAAATGCAGTGTTAGGAATTTGACCTTGACTGTTCGGAATATGAGACAAAACGGTAAACCCGCGAGAGTGAGGATGAATCAACTATATCATCTCCTGTAAGCACAAACATCAATACCATTACGAAGATATTATAAAATACAATAGACGTGGAAACTACTTCATAATAATTATTGCCAAGCGCATCATCTGTCCTGAAGCTTTGATTATTCTACTGACATAAGGCCCATTTATACGTTGCTAGTAGCTGGCTTCACAATGAGCAGCTACTGACCCGGTGAACTCGCTTGACAAATGGTTGACTCGCCTTGTCCGTTCACACAATGTGAGCTGCTGGCAAGAAACTAGATACTACGGCACAGGTTTTCCAGAGATGCCAGGCGGTTTTTCAAATGTCCATCAAATCGTCAGAAACAGCAATCAGATCCGAATTTGTCAGATGATTGATCCGAAATCGACTTCTTTATTGGCAGTTTTCGTCTTAGATTTTCAGTTGAATTTATCATTACACAATTTTATCGCTAAACACACACTGGCCGTGTTTAAAAATACTTTGTGCTGAATTTCTTTGAACTGAAGGTACTATCCGGAAAAAGCAGAAAGAAAAAAGGATTCGGTCCAGGAATTGGATGCAAAAAAAAGGAGCAACAAATACAATATTGAAGTAACTCTACGATGATGATCCCCGAGAGTACAGAGCAGTGTTGAGAATAACACCTGAAAAAGTGAAAAAACTGTTGGATTTAATTGCTCCACAAATACAACGCAAGATACACTCATGAGGGATGCTATACCTACATAAGTGAAACTAGAAATGTTGTACCTTTCTTCTGGAATATCGTTCAGATTATTGTCGATATTTTTTTAGAATCTCGAAAGCATCCATAGCTAAAATAATTCCGAAAGTATGTAGTGCTACAAATGGCAGTCTAAAAGATTTTTCAAATTTTGAATTATTTCGCCTTGACAGCAGCTTCGTGTACCAATTTGTGAAATGAAAATGATAGTAGATTTGCAGGAGGAATAAATACGCCTCAAAAACTAAAATAATGAATAAAAATCTACTTTTTTAAATGGAATATGTATTCTGTTTTTTAGAACAATACTTTTTTTGGAAGTTGTGAGTGAATTTCGAATGAAAATTGTGCCCGATAATGATTTTATATTTAGAATCCCAAGAAAACTATCTCAAAAAGAAAACGTGCCCCACCAGCGTGCAAAACAAAATAAAATGAGTAAAAAAACTTTTTAAGTTAAACGGTTTATTTGTGATTAAACATAATAATGTACTAAAAGCTAGAGAAAATAATTAGGCAAGTTGCAGTTAGTAGTTATCACACCTCTCCTTCATTAGTCTAGGGCATTGATAAGACTAAAATAAAATAGTGGGACATATGATGAAATCACTAATTGTGGATAATGAAAATGAATGGATTTTATAATTTAAAAAGTTTTTGTTTACTCATTTTATTTTCTAGTTTTTAGTACATTATCTGTTTCATTAGAATATTTCTCTACAATAAAGGCATTGTACTGTATTCTATCAGTCAAAAAATTTCATTTGATACCGATATTGAGTAGATTGCAGAAAATACATAGTGTGTTCTCCAAGTCAAGTTCGTTGGTTTGATACACATATCTCAATCAACCTTTTTTTTGAGATGATATGGAATCAGCGATTTTGAGCGGAGGCCAAATTGGATTTTTCAAGATAAGCAGTTTTAAAATGACAGCAGTTCCTATCCGGTCAGTTCCTATTGGTCAAATTTCTATTACTGTGGGACAATCCTACAGACATACATACATACATACGAACAGTTCAAGCTAAATAAAACCGTTTAATAAAGTATATTGCTATTTTGTGATTGCGGCCATCTTGGATTTTAATTTTTCATGATCTACTGTGATCTACTATTCAAGCCCTTTCATTTGATACCCATATTAATGGTGTTTTGACATAATATGTAGTCCGCCATTTGGTAGAATTTTGATGGATTTGCATTTTTCACAAATAACCGTGTTCTGCTAGTCAATCCCTTTCATTTGATACCCATTGTTACGGGGGTTTCGGAGGTTCTATTCAGCACGCGTTTTTATCAATGTATAGCGAGCTCAAAGCTGTATTTATTAAGAGAAACAATAATTAAACAAGAACTTTACATTATTAGGTTTTACCTACATTTGATCTCCTCGTTTTAAATTCAAAGCACGACAGGATGATTCAATTATTTAACAATTTGGGAATTCAACTTTATTTTGGGTTCTATCTCTACTCCTTTTTTGTGATTAGCAAAGAATGTGTGGTACGAGAGAAGTTTTCAGAATGACAGTGATGACAGCTAGCTGTCAATGATTGTCTGGGTGCGTCATGGAGTGGCACCGTCCGGATGCGCAGGTTCAGATCAAGTCATCAGTGGCGTAGTTTGCTTCCCCCCAACACCCATATTAATGAAGTTTTGGGAAACTATGTAGTCCGCCATTTAGTAGTGGCAGCCATCTTGGATTTGCATTTTTCTTAAATAACTGTATTCTGCTAGTCAAGCCCTTTCATTTGATACCCATATTGATGGGGTTTTGGAAAACCCACATTGATGAGGTTTTGAGGAAGAAAGGGATCCGCCATTTTGTAGCGGCCTCTATCTTGGATTTACAAGATAATGAAATACGCAGTTTTGTAATGACTACAGAGATAAAGGTGTGTTCCAAATTTCAGATCAATCGGTCAACAAGAAGGGGGTCAAATTTCTACTAATGTGGGACATGTTACAAACATACAAACAGATTACAGGGCAAGCTAAATAAAACCGTTTAATAACAACGATTCCGCTTAGAAACTATGAGGGTTTTATTTGTTTTTTCAATAATTTTCAAGTCTATAATAATCTTCGCATATTTTCAAATATCTTAAAAATAGGGACATGTAAAGACAATGTAAAGATTTGGCCTCCCTGATTCGAGCGCTAAATTCTGTTTTTGACGTTTTGAGGGATGCGAGTGCGAGTAAATTCAAAAAAATTTGAAGTAGCTCGCACGCCGAATCACACATGACACTAACTGGCATGATGTGTTCACACGGTGTGAGTAGCTGTACTGCAGTAACTGACTAGACCGACTCGTATGCTTACTCGCACCGTCTGAACCCGGCTATACTCTGAGATATCAAAGCAAACTTAGACCCAAGATGGTGGAGTTAACAGGTGGCTCGTAATTTACACTATTTAGAAAAGACGTATGAGGAATGGCAAGACGAAAAGTTTGGATTTGTTTATGTTATTACTTACGTTGATAAGGTTACATTTGATTTCGTCGAAGGTATTTGAAGAAGTATAATAAATAAACAGTTGTCGTTGAAAATTGTTACCTAGTAACCTTTATGCATATGCTTCCGCCAGCTGGCTCGGCTAATGTGATTCAAGGAATGCTTTGATCGTGGTACCGCCACTGGCGTATAATTTGCCGCTTTGTGTTTTGTGCTGGTTCATAACGGCAATCAACCGTGCCGGCGAAACTGTAGTCAATGTTTAGTGTTGATTGGATACCATCAATGTAAATAAGTTCAAACTTACGGGATACGTCCGAACGGCAATTCTGACACAACGTTTTACCTTCCACTTCACTTATCTTGCTTAGACCATCCGTTGTAGCGGAGAAAAGTATGAGAGAATAAAATACAGCCAAATAAAGACAAAGGCGTTAAGGAGAGCGAATCGGGAATATCGAGAAATGATCCCTCGTTGATAGCGTTACGTCGTTACGTTGTAGAATAATGGTGGTTCGAAGCGGTGAGGAAAAAAAAGTCACTTTCTCTCCCTCTCCCTCTCTACGCCATTATGCTGTGGCACCGATGGTGGTGAAGAGAAGAGATGAAGAGAGCCTACACGCAACATATAGAATAGTCATTGGAATTATGAAATCCAAAATCACATCATGGAATAGTTTATATTAATTAAAAATTAAACTTAGCTTTGTTGTTCCACGATCCGAATCGTCGTTAGAATTATTGAAAGGTCCTCCCTGCTCGGCTCCAACATATTGTTGTGAATCATATGCATACAAAATTGCATTTTATTACAAACACGCGCACATCACGGAATACGAGATACTGATAAAAAAAGGCAGTCACGAATCTTCTCCACAAAAATACAGATATTTACACAACATTAACCGCGTATGTCTTTCTGAGACGTTTGCACTTTTCTTTGCTATATCCACACGTCCTAAAACTAATGAAAATAGTTATTACAACATTCTGAAATTTCATCGAAGGAAATCGTTTCGGAATGTTCTGGAAACAGCGGTTTTTCTATCACAGCACAAGAGAGAACAAAAACACGTGTATACTCGACTACTGCTCCCGCGAGACTCTTCTTTTTTCATCTCTTTTGGGGTTTTACCCAAAAAAAAAGTCCAAACGATGTCGACGGGGATCGAACCAAGGGCGACTGGAGTGTAAGGCTGTTTCACACGACCTATCCACATAGCTACTAGTGCTGTTGCATAAATGCGTGATAATATCATTATAGAATGAAATTGGAAAGCGTTTTCTAAGAGTAAAAAGGAGAACATAAACGTGAATCTATATCTATCCAATGTCCTGGAAAAAAGGTAATGAAGATGGTAGAGTTTCGAGCGACATAGCATGCGCTGCCATAGATATTTCTCAAATAGTGCTATTCACAGGAAGTAATTTATCAATTAAAAACGTACATTTTTTTAGAGTTCCCGCTGAATATAACGCTAATGCTATAGTGTATTATAGCATATTTGTAAAATAGAATATTTGTGAAATCACGTCGAAAAAGACGGATAAAGAGTGATATTTCCATGTGCCATTTTCACTCCCTCACGTTCATAGAAACAAACGAAGTTTCACTATTTCAACGTTATGAAGCGTATGTTTCGAAGGCTCTCAGTATCGGTGTGTATGTTGTGAGACAATAATCGCCAATGAATCAAAATTTCACCGAAAATGTTACTGATTTCATGAACTAAGCATACGATTGCTCTCTGGACCTTTTTAGCACATCAATAATCGTAATAAGCCACGATACAATTGTCATCTGTTAAAAAGCAAACAGCTGAATGATTTCATGAGAGTTTTGGCTCAAATTATCATGCATCCGTGAGAACTTTCAGCATTGTTTTGTTTCTTCCATATACATTCCATATTGAATGCAAATAATTACGGCACGATATTTTGCTTGCCAATACAGATATACTTCGCCTACTACTCCACCTCTATATGTACCTCATTGATATCTATCTCGGTCTGGGCCGTGTATGTGGCAAAGTATGCGAAAAGCTTTAATGCGCGCTTATTTGCAATGTGTCTCTTGGTTCGCTCGCTCGTATTTTTTTTAGGCGCATTTAATATTAGGTTGGGGAAAAAGTTATCCATCATTTTCTCGGTGGCTGGCCTTAGTGATCAATATCTAGCGTAATATCGATCATACAATTCCAAGTTTAGGCTCGTGACATTTCAAACTAAAAAAAAATCCTTTGGTGGTTTTTTGACGTAGGACTACGTCTAACCGGAAGATATAGGGGGTGAAATGGAAATCTAGGCACTGAACAAGTAGGAAAAAATGCAAGATTTGGAACGCTTATAACTCGAGCATTTCTCAATAGATCGCAAAGGTTTTTGCATCAATTGATAGGAAATATATCTACGCATCTATCATAACGAATAACATTTCATTTTTCTTGAGATAAATAATTGAATAATTGTGAAATATCAAGCATTGTCAAAATGCACTATGTGCCCATTTTTGATTGGTCCATTTTGTGCTCCTCAAATCGTACCGACCAAAACGGGCAACCAGAGCAGCAGCGAAATAGAATGAAGCACGATTGGAAAGGAAAAAGAAAAAAATGAACGAAACATTGGTCGCAGTCTCACACATGCGTAATTCTCGAGCCAGCCAGTCAGCTTAAAAATCCCCGCTCCGCTGCCGTAACGATCATTCTCATTCAAACCGTACACCACATCGGTTCGCATCACAACACATCAACAAACCAACCCAAGAAGCCATGTCTGGACATGGTAAAGGAGGAAAATGAAGGGAAAGGCAAAATCCCGCTCGAACCGTGTTGATCTGGAGTTCCCCGCAAGGGAATCTAGGCCGAGCGCGTTAGTACCAGTGCACCAGTCCACCTAGCCGGCGTTATATAGTTTCGGCCGCCGAAGTGATCGAGTTAGCTGGTAAAGCTGCTCGCGACGATAAGAAAACCCGCATTCGGAACAGAACACATTCGGTTCTGTGGACATCAAGACAACAGGCAGTTGCAGCGAGTGGCGAGTGGTAAACGCAATCGCAAAACGGCATCAGGTAGCAGAAGAAAAAAGTTTGTTCTTTATACAAACTGCTTTGGTGGCAAATCCAGAACAAGGCGGCATCGAGGGCGTTCGAAATTGTTTTTTTCAAAACCACGAGTACTAAGTTTTCTAAATTGGAACCATTCCATAAAACAAGGCGCTTTTCAGGGCCATTAAACCTTCCAAAAAAGAGTTTAGGAAATACAGTTCAATGTTTTCTAAAACAATATCCAAAATAATAATAAACCACAAATTGTTTTTTTCATAATTTGTTTGCCAGGTTCTGATGAGTATGTGAATTTGGCAGTTGTTCTGAGCTTATTGATAGTTGGGGACTTATTTTCTTTCAAACCGTAAACCCGTGTGGTTGTACGGCATCGGCATCGTGGACGTAACAAAGGAGGACAAGTTAAGGGAAAGGCAAAGTCTCACTCGAACCGTGCAGGTCTCCAGTTCCCTGTTGGTCGCATTCACTGATTGCTCCGCAAGGGTAACTAGGCCGAACGGATTGGTGCCGGAGCACCAGTATACCTAACAGCGATTATAGAGTTTCGGCCGTCGGAGTGCTCGAGTTGGCTTGCAAAGCTGCTCACGACAATCAAAAAACCCGCATCAAGAACAGAGCAGCTTCGGTTCGGCGCTCATCAAGGCAACAATTAGTTTCAGTGAGTGGCAAAGGGTTTCTCCGGCACGTCGCATTAAATGTAATTTACTGAACAACATGTCACAAGCTGGATGGGAAGAAATTTTCCAACTGTGAAAGCTGTGGCGAGAGGCAAACGCAATAGCTAAACAGGAAGGTTTAACCGAACAAGATGGGAATATCGAGTGATAACAAAAACACAACACCAAAGGTTCTTTTCAGAACCATCAACATATTCATAAAGAGTAAACAGTAAACTAATCCATTTTTCAGGTAGATAGGTAGGTATTGATGTAGGAGAAGAAAATAAAACAATATATTTAAAATATATATTTAACAAAAGCTGTCCCCTTTGTATAGTCCTACGTCACTCCGGTTATGTCCCCGACATTACCCACCCGTCTTTTTTGTTTGTTCCATACAGTTGTGAAGTACAGGGTGTTAACAATGGAGGTCAACAAATAGAAAATTTTGTGCATTTTACACTTTTTATTTTATAAAAGGGAAGCAATTTTATAAATGCAAGCCAGGCCGCTGAAATTGTGATTGATGTTTATGGTAACGATAGTGCAACAGTAAAATACGTGCAATTTAATTAAATTTTTTTTGTAAATTTTTTTTTAATTTTTTTTTTCAGTGCAATACACTAAATTATGATCTCTACTGTCAACAAATGGACTGTTTAAGGCTAGTGATTGGCCAGAAACGTTCAGAATTGGCCAGCAGAAGAGGTGTTGTGTTCCATCAAGACAACGCAAGGCCACAAATGTTTTAATGCATCGACCATATAGTTCGGACCTGGCACCAAACGATTATCACCTTTTTGTCGCATTGGAAAATTTCCAGAGTGATAAGAAATTGGGATCAAGAGAAGATCGTAAAAATCTATTGCTATGGTTTTTTCGCTAATAAGGAGCAAGACCTCTATGACAGAGACATTGTGAAACTACCTTTATAATGGCAACAAAACGCTGTATATTTGACCCAAATCGGACAATCCGAAGCGTATTGAAAATAGTTCTGAATTTCACCCAAAAATAGTGGATTACTTTTTCCCCAACCCAATACAGTAAATCGGGATGACAAAACATGTGCTAAAAATTCGTTGTGGGTGTAGGAATTTCACATCATACTTCCAGGATTCATTTCTCAACAGTTCCTCTTCATTCTTTGATTTCGCGGGATTCATGGACTGCCTGCTACATGTTATCTACTGAATTTGCATCAGGGGTCAGCAGTGTTGTCACACGTACAATTTTATCTGGAAAGGTACAGATTTTTTCGTTATTTTTAGTACAAATTCTTTACGGTACAGATCATAAAAGCATTTACAATGCAATAATTGATCAGTTCCATAAGGACGGAATTCCTTACAAAGATCGACTGAAAAGATTCGCGTCGGACGGTGCGGCCGTGATGATGAGAGTTTCAAATTATGTAAAGCACTTGATAAAAATCGATTATCCAGAAATTGGATGCCTAAAAAAGTAACGGTTCGCTCGCTTTCGGTGCTTCGATGCCTTGTTTGTAACGTTCTCACTATGCCTTACTCATCGACAACTGTCGAGCGAATTTTTTCTGAACATGATCAGAACAAAAATAGGTTTCTAAATCGACTCTGCAACGATACGATGAACGTTATTTTAAGATTAAAACATTTCATTAAACATCGTGACGGCAGCTCGAAAATTTTAATAGATAGATGCAATCCAGATTCAGAAAAACTATGTATAAGCATCATCAAACACACGAATGACTTGCAAATGTAAATGGAGTATTTGTAGTAAAGAAATGAGTATTGTTTTCATGCTAGTAAAATAGATTCTTCTCTACAACGAATATTTTCGATGGTACAGATTTTTGGAATAAAAAGTACAGATGAGAAACATTTTTAACCCATTTTAACAGATTTAAATGTGACAACACTGGGGTTCAGAGCTGGTCAATGCTTAACATAATCAATTTTATGTTTCTGAAATCGCTTCTTTGCAGTGCGGGCTATAGGCTTGAAGTCTGTATCTTGCATAAACTGCCATTTCAACGGCATTTTCCATTCAGCATGTGATCTTCACCTTGAGTTTGAGTAGACTGTACACTTCGTAGTTTTTTTATCCCATCTGTTTACTTTATTAGGCCCATTTATCAATTCAGCTGTAACGGAGCCGAATTTATTCGGGTACATTTTATCTAGCCATAATTTTGTGGTATATTACACAGTAGACATTTTTGGCGTAAGAGTATTCCTATTCTATCGATACACATGTCCTCTCTTTTCGGCGTGAGAATATTCCTTTTGTTCAAATTTTCACAGTTGGACTAGCATTACCGTCACATGATGATCGTTGCGTAGACGGAGTAACTAGAATAACACACAAAGATTGTCAATGAAGGGCGCTGAGTTATGAGCTCATGATCGTTCGCTTAGTAGCGGACACGCAACCAATTAGGCTACGAAGACCCCCCACTTCGTAGTTGCTATCCGTGATTGACCTGAACCAGCGAAATCGCACAAAGAACACACGCTTGAGAATAGCAAATCATTCTCATTGATGCAAAATATTGGTGATTCGAGCTTTAAATAGCCAATAACAATGCCGGCCACGTCCTTAGAGGGACCAGGGGTCACTCTAAGCCATTCTGATCTGAGAAGGTCACTGAGAAAACTCCTCTAAAAACACTCAAACGATAAATTTTTTGATTCATCACTCGTATTACATTTCAAATGTTTGACGTATAACTATGTCTTTCAGGAAAGGTGCCTAATCATAAAACATAAAATTTGGAAAATCGAAATTTCGATGCCAAACAACTTAAAAATACATATAACGTCGGGATCTGGTGTCATCTCGTAAAAAAAAATGGCTGAAAATCGACCTACCGTCGTGAGGGGCTACTTTTGAAATGCGGGGCTACTTTGGACAATTTAGGTTTTCACAAATTTCTTATAACATTACATTATTTGTATTATTTGTATTAAATGTATTATCTGTGATAATTCATTCATACAATACCTTTCTATCATTTCACGTTGACAGTTTTTTTTTAAACGCAACTACTCCTTTTCAGAAAATTAAAAAAACCTCGAAACGTCGAGCGGTAGTGATTTGAAGCTCCAGAAAAATTGTTTCCGTATACATTGTTCTTACAATTTTAAACACTGGTAAGTGTGTAAACCCATCAGAGAACTATTCGTTTGTCATATATCAGCAGCAACAACGTTATTTCATCGTTGAAATTAGTTATTTTTGAAAAAAAATTGAGAGTGATACATTTTCCACCGTTAGCCATATTGTAAGGTTATGTTTGTTTACTTTTTTGTAGGTACAAGAATGGTGAGGAACTATCGGAAGGATAATAATGCTCGGGAATATACTGTAGTTTCCACTGCAGATTCAATGCAGTGCCTTGAAAAAGTCAAATCCGGAGAAATGTCCCACGCAGAAGCCGCTAGGCAACTCCATTGCAGTTGCACTAGAAACAGCCCGGACGTCAGAAAGTTTTTACTGAGGCGGAAGAATTATCGTTTTCAGACCATATCAGCTGCTTGTCCGAGTGGGGCTTCCCCGTTGGAACCGATGATCTGCGGGAAATAGTTCGAATTTTTTTTTGACGAAGCAGGAAAGAAAAGTGCCAACTTTTGTAAATAACAAACCTTCACGGGACTGGGTGGCACGATTCCTACGCGATCACCAGCAACTAAGCAAACGTTTTGCACAAAATATAAAGTTAAAACGCGCAGCAATAACACGAGAAACAATCGCAGAGTACATGGCCAACTTAAAGGAATCTCTGGAAGGTGTTCCGGCTTCCAATATTTTTAATTACGACGAGACGAATTTGTCAGATGATCCGGGTAAGAAGCTTGCTATCTGTAAGCGTGGCTTAAAGTATTTTGAAAACGTGAGGAACTTCAGTAAATCTGCTACTTCCGTTATGTTTTGCGGAAGTGCAACTGGAGAACTGTTGCCACCATACGTGGTGTTCAAGGCAGAACATTATTGGGACTCTTGGACACTTAACGGCCCTCGAGGAACACGCTACAATCGAAGTGCTTCTGGCTGGTTCGACGAAAGAATTTTCGAGGACTGGTTCAAGACACTTTTTCTTCCAGCTATAAGGCATTTGAACGGACCAATTGCGCTGATCGGAGACAACCTCTCATCTCATTTGAATCCAACAGTTATTGAAATTTGCCGTCAAAAATATATTAAATTTATCTGCTTGCTACCTAATGCAACTCATCTGACACAACCGCTCGACGTAGCCATTTTCTCTCCAATGAAGCGTGAATGGCGGAAAATTTTAGAACGGTGGCGTGCCTCTTGTGAGGGTTCTAAGAACGCAACTATTCCCAAAAGTCGCCTCGGAAGCCTTATCAGTGAACTTTTGAAGGCACTAGCACCACACACTAGACGTATTCTAATATCGGGCTTCCGGAAATGCGGTATCGTACCATGGAATCCCCACGAACTAATTAACCAGCTGCCACCTGATAGCTTAAAGTCCGAGTTGATTGGAGACTCATTTAAACAATTTCTAAAGGAACATCGTAACGACGTGATCGGCTGTCCAGTTGGGCCTCAACCGAGGAAAAAACTAAAGGTTTCTCCTGGAAAAAGTGTTTCTCTTGATGAAATTCCAAAACGTGACTCGAAACCCATATCTAAGACACCCGGTAAAAGGGGACGAAAGCCCAAAATCACATCGTTGTAAAATATTGATGTAATAAATTTATTTTGAAAAATTCGTTCAAGTGCACATATGTATAGCCATCCATAACTTCTTGTTCCAAAAAATGTTAATTCAGCATTATCCTATGTAATTGATGTAATTGATGATGGTTTTAAATTTTCAAATGACTATGTCAAAAGTAGCCCCCAACGTGTGCAACGGAGCTATTTTTGATCGCTCTATGAACAAAAGTTTTATTTCTCAATTAATTCAGATCATATTTTGCAAAAATGTCATCTATACATCCAGGTTAAATATATGTCAAGATTGTTAAAATTCACCCACACTAATCGGAGTTAAAAAAATTTTAAATGATGAAACGGTACTGAGATATTTTTTTTGAACCCCGATTTAATTATTCGCTGGGAATAATCTTATCATTCACCTTACTTACAATACAAATTGCATATATTTGCAATGTCGATTTCCTCAAGTTTCGTGGTTTCTGTTGTTTCATTAAATATATTATTTTATAAATTTTCACTGTAATGAATTGTTATGGAGTGCCCAAATGATTGATGCAAAACTATTGTAAATCTGTCAGAAAATGACTGGGTAATAATTGTGAGTATAAGAGGAAGTTTGTGTCTTCGATATTTAGCAATCGGAACGAGATATTTCCGTGTGGATAACGGTTGAGATTTTTCAATTGTTCGATAGTTAGTTTTATGACATATATTTTATAAATTGTTATGGTGATCCGAAATCGATTGACGCAAAAATCTCAACAATCCATCATGAAATGGTTAAGAAATAAGCGTTTGAAATTGGTCATTTTTCACGATGCGATGTCAAAAGTAAAACGTCAACTATGACGCTTACGTCACTTTGCGAGATTACGGCAGTTATGATCCGCTATTTCGGAATTTTAGAAAATTTCAAATTACCTAATTCCCTTTCCGATGACCGAGATCTGATTGACCCTCCAAAAGAAATCTGCTCGAAATATCAGGTATTGAATTTAAAACGAAATCACCCAGGGTTAGTGGGGGCTAACTGGTCATGGGGAGCAAAGTGGTCATCTGCTTGTTTGGTAGTTTTTTTTTTGTACTAAATTTATTTTCAAATGGCTCAGCAACAATAAGTAACAATGAGCCGTGTTTATGAATAGGGAAAAGCCTCTTTGAGTAGAACAATGCCAATGTTATTTCTCAAAAAGGCATAAAAACCCTATTATCTTTTCGAAAAATGTTACAATATGGACAAACAATATGACAAAATTCACAATAAGATAATATTATAGGTTTCTTGTTTAAGCTTGTTGCAGAGATGACCATCTCCTAGGAACTAGTTATCTCCTTGGGACTAGGGAAGGGATGAAAATCTGCTCACTTTTCGAATTCTGAAGAAAAAAGTTGAAATAGAGAAAAGGAAACGCTAATAATAAAAATCAAAACAATAAAGGAAAACTAAACATATATATTCATATTTGAAAGTGTATGGATTTGAGAAAATCATAAATTAAAGAAATAGCATCAATATTACGAGTAGCCAGAACGTCGCGAATCGGAAAATTAGGTGGCATTCCTTTATTGCGAAAATTTTCTATTAAAGATAACCTGTCATTTTGAAACTCAGAACAAAACCACACAATATGATCAATATCCTGATATCCTATACCACACACGCATAGGTTACTATCACTGATGTTAATTCGAAAAAGATGTGCATTCGAAGAATAATGGTTAGACATGATTCTGCACACTACCCGTATAAAATCACGAGAAAAATTATATCCTTTAAACCATGGTTTGAGAGAAACCCTAGGAATGATAGAATATAGCCATCGGCCTTTATCACTACTATTCCAACTTGACTGCCAAGATACAAGTGCCCGTTCACGAGGAAAATGAATATATTCATCGAAAGTAATAGGCCTATAGAATAAGTCTCCTTCCATAGTGCCCTTCTTAGCAAGAAAATCTGCTTTCTCATTTCCAGGTATCGAACAATGAGACAGAATCCATACGAAAGTGATATTAAATGAACTAGTAATAAGAGCACTTAAAAGTTGATGGATTTTAGATAAGACATACGACGTATATCTAGTTCTCACTGAACGGAGTACCTCTACAGAGCTGAGACTATCAGAAAAAATGAAAAAGTGATCTGGGGCCAAGGTCTGAATATGGAGTAAGGCCATGTATATTGCAGCCAATTCTACAACAAACACCGAACAGGGTAAACTAAGCCTACGAAAAGTGAAGAAGTTGATATTGAATATACCAAAGCCTGTGGATCCATTAAGACTAGATCCATCAGTAAAAAAAGTTTTGGTTGGGTCAATATGTTTATACCTTGACAGGAATATCGCAGGTATAACTAAATGGCGGAGATCATCTGAAATATTATGCACATAATCCTTCATTAACAGGTCAATAGTAATAGAGGAATTGAACAAAATTGAAGGAATGATCTGGGAACCAGATAAAGCAGATGGACTTTCCAAAGTCATAAATTCATGATATAGCGACATTCGCCTAGATCGAACGCCTGAGTTCAACATTTTTTCTAAGTTTGCTATCACCTTCAGATTAAGTGTTTCACACCGTATTAAAAAACGGAATGATAACTCGAAAAAACGTACGGAAAGAGGAAGTATGCCAGCTAGAATTTCTAGGCTCATTGTATGTGTTGACTGCATACATCCTAGAGCAATACGCAAACAGCGATATTGAATCCTTTCCAGATGCAAAATATGGGTACAGGCAGCGGACCTGAAGCAAAAACTACCATACTCCATAACAGATAAAATGGTTGTTTTATACAACCTAATCAAATCCTCAGGATGAGCTCCCCACCAAGTTCCTGTTATGGATCGAAGAAAATTTATTCTTTTCTGACATTTTTGTTTCAAGTAGCCTATGTGTTTACCCCATGCTCCTTTGGAGTCAAACACAACACCTAAATACTTGAATGACATCGAGTGACGAATAGGTCTATCCAAAAGTTTAAGCTGTATTTGTCCAGGATGGTGTTTTCTTGAGAATACAACCATCTCTGTCTTCTCAGTAGAAAATTCAATACCCAATCTACAGGCCCAATCAACCAAATTGTCAAGAGAATCTTGCAAAGGATTATGAAGATCGGTGTTGTCTTTGCCTATTACCGATACAACACAATCATCTGCAAACTGTCTCAAAGTACAATTTCCCGATAAACAAACATCAATATCATTTACATAGAAGTTGTAAAGAATTGGACTAAGACATGAGCCTTGAGGAAGACCCATGTAGCTAATGCGTAAAACTGACGAAGAACCATGAGAAAAACTCATATGTTTTTCACGCATTAGGTTAAACAGAAAACTATTTAATTTCTGGGAAAACCCATTTAGACGAAGTTTTTGAAAAAGAACTTCAATGGAAACAGAAACGAACGCACCTTTGATATCTAGGAACACTGATGCCATTTGTTGCTTACTACACAAGGCAAAGTCAACCTCTGATGAAAGAAGCGCAAGACAATCATTGGTTCCTTTGCCTCTACGAAACCCGAACTGCGATGGCGAGAGAAGATTATTAGATTCAACCCAGCTGTCTAAACGATGGAGAATCATTTTTTCTAGTAATTTGCGAATGCAAGATAGCATTGCAATTGGTCTATAAGAATTATAATCAGACGCAGGTTTACCAGGTTTCAGAATAGCTATAACTTTAATTTGTCGCCACTCATGCGGAACAATATTCTGCTCAAGGAAAGCATTGGACAGTTTCAACAAACGTCTCTTCGCATTATCAGGTAGATTTTTCAACAAATTAAATTTGATCCTATCTGACCCTGGAGCCGTGTTGTTGCAAGAAAGAAGGGCAAGAGAAAATTCAGTCATACTGAACGGAGGCTCAACATCATCAGATGTCTCTAAGAAAGGAGAAGGTGCGGGGGCAGAGTCTGGACATATCTTCTTGGCAAAGTCAAAAATCCACCTTTCTGAATATTCAACTTCTTCATTTGAATGAGATGAATTTCTCATTTGTCTGGCAACTCTCCAAAGAGTGCTCAAGGAAGTCTCTCGTGAAAGCCCATTTACAAAATGACGCCAATAGCCTCTCTTTTTAGCTTTAATGAAGCTTTTGAATTTACGCTCCAGATAAATGTAGTTATCATAACGTTCTCGGGTGCTCAATTTTCGCCAATCCTTGAACGCATTCGATTTATCTTTATAGAGATTTGTACATTCTTGGTCCCACCATAGATTAGGAGGACGTCTACGAAACGAACTACCAGGAATGCGGTTCGTCTGAGCATCAATAGCACTGTCAATAATTAAACCAGTTAGAAAATTATATTCTTCCAGCGGGGGTAACTCATGAACTAATGCCACCGATTCTGAAATAATTGAAGAGAATCTCTTCCAATCAATGTTTCTAGATAAATCATGCTGAATATTTGTTGTTTCAGACGATTTTGAATTATTTGAAATGGAAATAGTGATTGGCAAATGATCACTTCCATGTGGATCTTGGATGACATTCCAATTACAATCTAAAGAAAAAGAGGAAGAACACAGAGACAAATCTAAGCAACTAGCGCGGCCTGAAGATGGAGCAATTCTTGTTACATCACCTGTATTCAAAATTGCCATGTTGAAGTCCTCGCAAAGATCATAAATCAAATTGGCCCTTCGATCATCAAAAGACTCACCCCATCCAATTCCATGAGAGTTGAAATCTCCCAAAATAAGATTAGGTTGCGGTAAAAGTTCAACTATATTCACAAGATTTCTATAATTAAGCATAGTTCTTGGAGGAATATAAATAGAAGCAATGCATAAATCTTTACCCTTGATACGTACCTGACACGCTAGAATTTCAATTCCTGAGACTAAAGGCAGGGGAATCCTGTAAAATGGGTAGCATTTTTTAATACCTATGAGAACTCCTCCATAGCAATCATCGCGGTCTAAACGGATAATATTAAAATCATGGATGTTTAACACATTGTCCGAACGAAGCCATGTTTCAGAAAGAGTAAACGCATCACAATTCAAAAAATGGAGCATTTGCTTGAAAGAATCAAGTTTAGGAAGAATACTTCTACAATTCCATTGCAAAATAGAGGATTTACCTGAATCGTCCAATAAATTAGACATCGAAATTAATGAACGAGAGGAGGGGCCACTTTGAAGTCATTTGTTCAGCTATCTGGCTGATAGAAGGAAGCCAAGCAAAAATGATACCTTTCATTGAATCTGATATTCCGAAAAAATCAAGAATCCATTGAACAATTGATGAAAAGGAAATACCTCCTGAAAAAAAAGAGGGATCAGGAACCGATTGAGAAGTAAATTGAGAATGGCTTGACAATTCAGGGAAATGAACGTCATAATTTGAAGATCTCCAACCAGGAGAGTTATTCTTGAGTAGAGCAGAATAATTTGAAAATTCTGGCTTGTTAGAGATCAATCCTCTTTTTTTAGATGGCTTAGAGGAAGAAGCAATTTTCCTCTTCCTGACTCTTCCTGTGATTACTGGATCAAATTGAGAATCCGAATCATCATCCTCTGATAAAACAGAGAAAGGATTTTCTGAAGCCTCGGGTACCTGAGGTGAAGCTGCCCTGAGCATATCAGCGAAGGATCGATTAGAACGATCCTTAAGTGATTGCTTGAGTTTCATCGAACGTAATTTGTATTTCGGACAATCCTTAATTGTATGAGGAACATCTCCACAAAAGATACATTTATCAGCATCTTTGTTACAAGTGACTTCGTCATGGTCGTCACCACATTTTGAGCATTTCGTTTTATTACAACAGTAGGTTTTAGTGTGACCTAACTGATTGCAATTTAGGCAAGTCATTATTTTAGGGGTATATAACCGAACTGGAAGACGAAGTTTGTCGATAAGCACATAATTTGGAAGTGCTGTGCCTTCGAAGGAAATTCTAAAAGAGTCAGATGGATAATACTTTTTTTCTGTACCCTCAGATATCAAAGAGTTCAGAGATCTCACCTCCAAAACTTTAATATGTGGAATATTTGCATTGTGAAAGATACTCTTAGCTTTTACAAAATCTTGAAGTTGAAGAGATTTTTCCGTAACTACACCATCGATTTCAACAATGTGAGCCGGAATATAAACTCTATATTCATTAGTGAACAAAGAGTTTTTCACTATCGCGTTAGCATCTTTGTAATTTGAGAGCACAACACGAAGTTTATCTTTATTGACTTTCGTCATTTCTAAGACACCTGAGTAGTTAGACGTCAGGTCTTTGCAAATTTGAGATACTCTTAGAGGCTTCCCTTTGGGACGGAAGAATACCACCCAACGGTTTTTCGATGATGCCGGGGCGTTCTGGTATTGTCTAATACGTGGAAGTTGAGCAGAGTTAGGCAGAGATTGTGTCGAAGAGCGGAGAACAGAGTCACTATTTGGTACAGACGAAGAGTTTGACTGCGATTGTTTTTGTTTTTTTCCTAGAGAAACCGTTAAACCATCTGGAGGAGGGTCTGAGACCCTCATTTCAGCATCGGAGGGTTCATTACCCTCCATTTTTCAAAAAAAAAAGTCGTAAAAATGAAAGAGATTTTTTAGAACACGCAAATATTAAATGATAAAATAAAAAAACAAAAAAATAAATAATTAAAATAAAATGAAATATCTGTATGTATATGTATATGTATACGAATGCGTGAAAGAAAAATAAAACGAAAACTCATTTTAAATGTATCTAGATGAATGTCAGAGAACTTCTAAAATCCTTGAAGCGGGTCCAATGGAAGCTTCACACTCCAAAAAACACTTGAAAAATAATTCCGACTTCAAGAAAAATCCTTTCTTTTCAGTATATCGTCCCGGCTTCTTTCGAAATTCCGTCAAAAAAAGTTTTGAATATTGAATATCTTCAGAAATTCTGCTCCGAGGGTCAAAACAGCGGGAAGTACACAACTTCTTCCGGAAATAGTCTTTCAAACACTGAAATGGCTTACAAGAAAAAGTCACAAAGAAAATCTGCAATATTCGTTATGATGAAAATTATACGTCACCTTTATTCCACTGCTTGCTGATGTATGATGTTTGGTAGTATAACTATTGACTATAGATGCCGTATTGATAGTCACCTTATTTTTGAAGAATTTAATGACTTTTGAGTCACCCTGTACTTCAGTAGAGCTGTCGCATGTCAAAATACAAATAAAAACAGAAATTGCTCTCTCGATAGCCATTCGGTCGTAGTTCTGTGTGCATGATATCTAAGGAATGTATCGTGAAATTTAGTTTATTCAATCTGATATATTGGACAAATCATCAGTTTGGACGACTGTTCACATATTCTAGGAGAGGTGAACAAATATTTTGTTCAAACTCAGAGATTGATTAGCATAGAAATTACTTTGATGTTTGGGGGCAAAGTGGTCATAGGTGAATAACGACTTACAATGTTCTGTTTACTAAAGCTGATATATCGCATCACATTCTGCTCTTGAAGAAGATCCTTTTGTGTCTTTCGCCCTGGATAAATATGACACTCCAACTAAACCAAGCCTCATTATGCGGAACGTTATGTGTTTCTTACTACTTTTTTGTATGCATGAGAAAATTTAAATTGAGACTATAGGTGAATAGGCCAAGCTTATTTCATACATGTACCTACTATATCAAATATGATTTGAGGACGAAAAAAAAACGCATAAATATATCCCATTTAGCTTGATATGTGCGAGTGACCACTTCGCCCCCACTAGGCGACCACTTTACCTCCAAGCAAAAATAAAGTTCGATTTGTCACCTTTTTTTCTAATGATGGAAAGTGTACTATTTCGAATTTCTATAGTAAAAGCCGTCTTCTATCTTGAAGAACAATGAGTTGAACTATAATGTTCTTCGAGAAACGGAACTTGAATCGGTTTGTGGACGCCGGAAATGGGCATATTCCTTAGGGTGACCACTTTGCTCCCACTTCCCCTAACATCGCCGATTAACTTGATTAAACAAAAAGCAAAAACCCACGCCAACAGTTACAGGGAAAGTTTCGGCACAAAGAAAGACGTCAGCCAATCCGTTACGACCAAGCGATTCGACTTGAAGGAAATATATTATATTACACATAATTCCTCAATGCGTGCATTCCGATACGTGCCCAAATCAAGTTTGCCGTGAAATCCAACCAATGAAAGTATCCACCCTCTCTCCCTCGTGTTCCCTATTTCAATAAACCGCTACTCGGCGCCTACTTACTACACACACTGGAATATTCTGCTGCTGCCGTTGCCTTTGCCATTTCTATCCGCTGAGTCAACGGTGTAATTACTGTAAATATGAATCTTCTACCGCCAGAAGGCTCAACTACCGTTTGGTTTGTTTGCTTTTGATTTCAATCTGATCATCATAATGCTCTACTAATCCTGCGCGAACATTGCTTTTTCTATATCTACACTCAAAGCGGCTCAGTTTAGATAAGTTTCTGTTCGTTGTGATCAACGGTATAAAAGATAAAAGTTAGTACTGCTCAACGCTGATATTAATAATGTTCCTTTTAAACAAGGCACTATTTTCTGTTCCGTCTCTAAGGCTACAATAATTTATCAAACTGTACAACAATACTTGCTCTCGAGCTTCGACAGGTAGTTGCCACAATACTTTCTCTTCACTTCGCTAAAAACTACACAAAACAATGGTTTATATATATATTAAATTATCCATTTGTCAAACAAATATTTCTACTCTATGGAGAAGACCCTATCCTTCTGTTTTGTACACTCGATGTTACTTAGCTGTTCATTTTCCAAATATTCAAAATAAGGCGCGCGCCTGAGGAAAGCTTCCGTTTTTTTTTGGGACAATCTCTGTCAAAATAGTTACCGGTCTCGTTGTCGGGTGGCGCCATCGGCCTCCTCAATGCAACGCTCGACCCAACGACGGCGTCGCGCCGATCGTGCTTCCGCCCACGCCCAGGCTGCCGCCACCGCCAGCACCGCTGGGTGGTCCGCGATCGTTGTTTTCCTCGATGTACAGATTACCCGTTCCCTGCGGTTTGATACAGCTCTTGCCATCTGCGAATGTGGAGGGAAGAGAGGAAGAAAGAGAATAGACAATTAACAAAGGTGATCAAATTAGTTAAAATGCGACGGTTTTATGCTTGATGAGACGCTGTCACCACTTTGTCGCAGCCATCTATTGTAGAGCGCGCGGTCAGAGAACGATCAATAACATTATTTTATCCGCGAAGGGGTGCTATTCATCTCGAAAGAGGAAATCACGCGAGTAGGTGAAGGTGCAATAAATTCTGCAACCACAACAAAAGGAAACCCCGATGAAACGGGAGCCAAATGTTTGCCATCATCAGAGGTTGTTTAGCGGGATTCATGTTAGGATTCACCAATAAATCACGCTCCGTGGCATTGGGCGAGATTTACGCGAAAAGAGCTACAAATTATTGTCGGGGTGGAGTTGCCAAGCGCTTGGGTTTGTTTGTTTTCGCTGAGCATCTGATGATGATCATCGATCGATTAGTTGAAACAACAAACAAGCGGAGCCATGAGTTACTTCATTATTCAGATTGAGGATTTTATGAACGGCGTGTTGGCGGGGAAAATTTCATATGTGCCGCTGAAAGATGTGAGTGGCCATTAAGTGTGAAAAAACTACAAATTAGCTTGGCATGCAAGGAATGTTCTTTCAGATGTAGCTGTTGATGAAATTAGGGTGAAATGATGTAGAATTTCGAAGCATCAAGCCCATAAAACACCCATTCATTATTGAAACTACGAAATTGAATAGATTTCAAATGCTTCAAGCAACAAGTTTACAATGGCGTTTATTCTCATTCTGATTGCAGAGTATCAAATCTAGCCAAGCTCCGATGACCAGTTCAAGACACTTCGTTTTATTTGTGGTTTACAATCGTTACAAGATCCAGACGGCCAAGCTCGGTTTAAAGGGTGTGTCACATCAAATTGCATCACGGAAAAAACGCTGTAGGAATTCGCCCAGTAGACCGATCCTTTTGAAAATTTTAGACAGTAAAATAAAAACTATTAAACAACTTTCGGCATTTTCTTTTTATTCATACTTCGAGCCCAAGCCCGTATGCTCGCACCTTCCTCTTTACCCCGTCCATAAAGTTCTGTACAACGTCAGGTTGTAGTTTTTTTTGAACAGAAATCCATTTTCTCTTGAAGTCCGCCTCCGATTTGACAACTTTTGGGTTCTTCCGGAGGGCCTGCTTCATAATCGCCCAATATTTCTCTATTGGGCGAAGCTCCGGCGCGTTGGGCGGGTTCATTTCCTTTGGCACGAAGGTGACCCCGTTGGCTTCGTACCACTCCAACACGTCCTTTGAATAGTGGCACGAAGCGAGATCCGGCCAGAAGATGGTCGGGCCCTCGTGCTGCTTCAATAGTGGTAGTAAGCGCTTCTGTAGGCACTCCTTAAGGTAAACCTGCCCGTTTACCGTGCCGGTCATCACGAAGGGGGCGCTCCGCTTTCCGCAAGAGCAGATCGCTTGCCACACCATGTACTTTTTGGCAAACTTGGATAGTTTCTGCTTGCGAATCTCCTCCGGAACGCTGAATTTGTCCTCTGCGGAGAAGAACAACAGGCCCGGCAGCTGACGAAAGTCCGCTTTGACGTAGGTTTCGTCGTCCATTACCAGGCAATGCGGCTTCGTCAGCATTTCGGTGTACAGCTTCCGGACTCGCGTCTTCCTCACCATGTTTTGCCTTTCGTCGCGGTTAGGAGCCTTCTGAACCATGTATGTACGCAGGCCCTCCCGCTGCTTGGTCCGCTGGACGAATGAACTTGACAAATTCAGCTTATTGGCGACATCCCGGACCGAACTTCTCGGATCACGTCTAAACTGCTTAACTACGCGCTTGTGATCTTTTTCACTGGGACCCGATCTGGCGTGGAGGTAACATCCATACTTCTCACGCTCAAGATCACGAGTTCAATTCTCACTCCCGACATTCTTCCAAAATGGAAGGTAAAAGTGACGAACCAGCCAGAAGCGTTGAAAGTCACTATAATACAGAAAAAAAAAAATCTTTTTCACTGACGGAGCATCCATTTTTGCCGTTCTTCACCTTCCGGTCGATGGTTAGGTTCTCGAAGTATCGTTTTAGTACTCTGCTGACCGTGGATTGGACGATTCCCAGCATCTTACCGATGTCCCGATGTGACAACTCCGGATTCTCGAAATGAGTGCACAGGATTAATTCACGACGCTCTTTTTCGTTCGACGACATTTTTTCCAAATTTACGAAAAATTGACAGTGAAGCATGGCCAACGTGATCTATACACTCTTATCTGATTATAAGCGAAAGCTGAAGATATAATTCCTAAAAATTGAATTTCTACAGCGTTTTTTCCGTTATGCAATTTGATGTGACACACCCTTTATTGGTAAGTTGGAAGCAAAAACACATGTTACACCAGAGAAAATCACGAAGCTCGCTCTACAAAACTCAAATTGAGGATATGAAGGGATATCCTCCAATAACCGAACCAAAGCGCGTTATTCATACCGCTTTTGAAGTCCGCGCACGTTGCAAAGTGCGAAAATGGATGCAAATACAAAAGTACTCGCATCTTGCATCTGTTTTGCAATGCCGATTTTCCCAGGCTCATTGATTTTGAAATTTGTGTTGGGGAAACTGATTGCGTACAGCCGAAATGCAGGTGAGTACAAAAGTACCCACACCTTGCATCTATTTTGCAATGCCCATTTCCCCAGCCTCACAGGTTTAGAAGTCTGTGTTAGGGAAACACACAGATTCCAGCGTTCGTATATCAACCGCTGCACAATCATGACTGATTTCCAGATTTCCGAGCGGACACTCGTTTATATACAGATTTGTGTGATATCAATACACCCATACCTCGCTTTTCGGCCTAGATACGTTCCACGAAATTTGGTTGCAAAGCGAAAAGTCGTACAAGGAATCAATTATACTAATACAAATTCATACAAATCCAATCAGGTCGGTTCCAAATTTGTTAAATATGTACCATGGTTTATCATACATAATGCAGTTATCTTTTGACGTAGAACTACGTCTTTCATTAAGGGTGCCAGATCAGAAAACAGATCACGTTTTCATGAAATAAAGTTAACGTTAGTAACTATTTTTGCCGTGAACGGATTGTGGCGATTTACATACCAAACGAAACGGAAATTCCCTAAGATTTGTTTGATATTCTCTACATTACAATCCCATAGTCTGTGTATGGTTTAAATTGATGAAAATTGGAAGCAATCCCATTTCCTCATACATTTGTACTGTCCATTTGTGTGCTTTCCCGAACAGAGCTGTCAGTAACGAGCAACTTATCGACGAGCAACGAAGGGGAAATCGTTAAATGTGAAGTCTCCGTGAACGAAGAAGAACGAAGGGGAATATTTGCCTAGAGTATAAACAGTGGATATCGCTGAGGCAAACGTTCATTCTTGGTGAGGACACCGACTGGACAACACCGGAGCTGGGCGAGCTGGACGGCGAGGGATCGAATGGTTTTCTCAAGGCAATGGAGGTGGAGGAGTAATATGAGAAAAGAGTAGAGTTTTCCAAGGGGCTTTTCGAAGGTTAGAGATGAACGAACTAAAGAAGTTTAAAGTCTCTTTAATTCATCAAGCAAAGGAAGGAAAGGCAAACTTTCAGTATCGTTCTAGATACGAAACAGTGAACATCGCTTGTTCTTCCTTGTTTTGCGCCATCACATGTCTTCGTTTCGGACTGAGCTGTGGACGCGACCAAATTACTCACTCGCTGATGTCTCTGGTATTACAATCATTGTATTAAACTGATGCCGTTGGATTAATGTTTTGAGCTACATCAAGCTAGGCTATCGTCAACTCATCAAGAAAATAAATGTTCTGGAATTTTGTCAATGATTTGGTTTCGCATGATGGTAGGAAAACTCTCTCCACAAAGGATGACAGCTAAGCTAATCTAGACTGGCAATATTAACAGAAAGGGCTTCTGTTGAAAAGAGCGCAAAACAGAGATAAACTTCAAGCCATCGATATATGGATATTTGTGTGCATGCGTGCTTCATTACCCGTATAAAATAGTGCATCTTCGCTACGCTGAAACCCCATTTGTAATGGTAAATATAAACAAGGACTGGAGCGATTTATTTACGTTAGGATATTAGTAAAGAATATCTGCTGATGCAAATATTCAGCCTTTTTCCAAGCAGTTAACATTGTTTCTGTCATCATAAAGGCTTAGTTGGTGCCATTGGCATTGCATCAATGCATTGAACTGACGCTATGGTGAAGCAGGTGTTAAGGTTGTGCACCAAAAAATTATTTGGGGAATACCAAGCTATTCAATAAGTTATAATAAGTCATTCATATGAATGGATAAACTTCATAATACGTTCTAAAACTGCATTCTTTCACTTTTCATTTTTATTCAATGCCGCTGTTTCTTAAATTGCACTACCCACGAAAAATACTTTTTGAATGGAAATGAATGTACGAAACAAATATGATCTTTATATAATACTGATCAGAAGTAAATCTACAAATATTTCCTAATAATAAAATTTGCGAATTATTCGAATATATCCTTCATTCGGTAACTGTCGCATTCTGGTAAATGTTACATTTAGTAACATGCATGTTGCATTCGGGTGAGTGGAATACGGGTGAACTGTCTCTCGCAATCAATTTTTCAGAGCGTATGCAACAAAATTTCGATCGATTAATAATTTCAACTGTTCTCGTTTGATCCAATACAAAACATCGTATTTCACATACTGACACAAATGCGGTTGCGACTAATCAACATTGACTTGTAACAAAAAGTTTACACACAAACAGCTATCACACCATTCTTTCCTCTGATCTTTTTTTATAGGTTCCTCACTATCACGTGTTAAGCGCGAGCCCTCTCGAAAACTGTTTTGCAAAAGCTCGTAAAAATCTTTCCACTGGGAAGAAACGTTGGCTACGTGCACTGAATTTAGGTTATTTTCCTACGAATCGCCGCCGATGACGACAGTTGATTAGGGGCAACAGAAAACAGGGCTGTCACGATCAAAACAACTCACCCAGAAGGACTGCGGGATTGACACTCAGGCTGCGCGGCGCGCCTACTGCGACGTGTTTCGAACATCCGCGCGTCAATCAAAACCGAAAAATGTGGCTAGCAACAATTCGCAGAATGTAAGCAATTCCGGGGAGAATCCCGAGCGGCGGCACCACCGAAAACCGACCAAAATCAGATTAAGAATTTTTCCGTTTACCCGGACTCCCACCGCAGTGTAAACACTATTTTGAATAAATAATCTTCGGATTGTGTGAACGAGTGAACAAACGAAAGCGAGACGGTTAGGAGAGGCGCGGATAAAAAATGAACATTATTCAACAGAAATCGTGTGCATCCATCCTATTGTGTATGCAGACGCTGTCGACATACATAATAATCGCGCGGGATTATGGCGACTCGAAGACTCCTCTGTGTGTGCCGCGATTTTCGATTGCAATGCTCGAAAGCACTCCCCGCAAACAACCACTCAAAAAGACATAAATCGATCGTCGTTTCAAGGATTTTTTTATTTAGACTTGCAACACAAGGGTAAATGTGCTTGGCATGTCGAACGCGATGCGGTCCTCCCCATCCGAGCCAAGCGACAAAACCGCAGAAATAAATAATCCCACTACCCCACACCACTAGGCGAAAATAGTCCATTCGGAGTCGCCAACCGACACCACCTGGCCAAGACCTCGTTAAATCGCAGCCGCCGTGGCAACGGTCGCCATCTAAACGACACGCAGTTGGGACGATGTCAAATTGGACGCAGCGCATTATGAACGGCGGCATGGCGTGAAATTACGAATTACGAAGCAAGCAAGCGAACTTACCGAGCAGCTGATCCAAATAGACACAGCGCACCTCGATCGGGTGCTGGTGACGGTGGCCGTGGCCGCCGGGGTGCAGACGGGAAAGCTGATGGAACTGGTGACCACCGTGTTGGTGACCTCCGCCTCCGAGGGTACGAAACCGATGATCCCCGCCGTCGATCACGTCGTCCAGGAAGATCGAACCGTTCTCGAGCTGCTGCATGCTCGACAGGTGATTCATGAGCTGGGCGGACAGAGCTTCCATATCTGGGGACAAAGAAATTGAGTTGTTTTTTTTAGGAAAAGAGGCACATTGGTGGCGGAATTAATGAATGCGTTGGTAATGTAGGTCATTTTGCGCTGTTTGTGATTTATTTGCTGGATGCTGAAATGTTATTTCTTCTGCAAACTGTGGACACGATATTGGAAGGGAAAAAAGGCAAAATCGAAAATTATTCGCTCTGCTCTCCGTTAAGGCCCATTTATACGTTGCTAGTAGCTGACTTCACAACGAGCAGCTACTGACCCGGTGAACTCGCTTGACAAATGGTTGACTCGCCTTGTCCGTTCACACAATGTGAGCTGCTGACAAGAAACTAGATACTAAGTACGGGTTTACCAGAGATGCCAGACGATTTTTCAAATGTCCATCAAATAGTCAGAAACAGCAATCAGGTCCGAATTTGACAGATGATTGATCCGAAATCAACTTATTTATTGGCTGTTTTCGGCTTAGGTTTTCAGTTGAATTTATCATTACACAATTTTAAATTTTATCGCGAGACACACGCTGGCCGTGTTTACAAATACTTTGTGCTGAATTTCTTTGAACTGAGGGTACTATCCGAAAAAAGCAGAAAGAAAAAAGGATTCGGGCCAGGAATTGGATGCAAAGAAAAGGAGTAACAAATACAATACTGGAGTAACTCCACGATGATGATCCCCGAGAGTACAGAGCAGTGTTGGAAATAACACCTGAAAAAGTGAAAAAACTGTTGGATTTAATTGCTCCACAAATACAACGCCAATATACACTCATGAGTGAAACTAGAAATGATGTGCCTTTCTTCTGGAATATGGAATATATATCAGATTATTGTCGCTATTTTTTAGAACCTCGAAAGCATCCATAGCTTAATTAATTCCGAAAGTATGTGGTGCTACAAATGGCAGTCTAAAAGATTTTTCAAAATTTGATTTACTTCGCGTTGACAGCAGCTTCGTGTACCAATTTGTGAAATGAAAATGATAGTAGATTCGCCGGAGGAATAAATACGTCTCAAAAACTAAAATAATGAATGAAAATATACTTTTTTCAAATCGAATATGTATTCTGTTTCTTAGAACAATACTTTTTTTTGCAAGTTGTGAGTGAATTTTGAATGAAAATTGTGCCCGATGATGATTTTATATTTAGATTCCCAATAAAACTGTCTCAATAAGAAAACGTGCCCCGCCAGTGTGCCAAACAAAATAACAACGATTCCGTTTAGAAACTATTAGGGTTTTATTTGTTTTTCCAATATTTTTCAAGTCTATAAATATCTTCGCATATTTTCAAATATCTTAAAAATAGAGACATTTGTTTACATTTGGCATCCCTGATTCGAACGCTAAATTCTGTTTTTTGACGTTTTGAGGGATGCGAGTGCGAGTAAATTCAAAAAACTTTGAAGTAGCTCGCACGCCGAATCACACATGACACTAACTGGCATGATGTGTTCACACGGTGTGAGTAGCTGCACTGCAGTAACTGACTAGATCGACTCGTATGCTTACTCGCACCGTCTGAACCCGGCTTTACGCTCTCCGTTTACCATCAGCAAAAAAAGGTCTCTTTCAAATATACAGGGTGGGCCATTTAAAGTGGAAGGATTTGTTTTTGCAATAGCAAAGTAAAGAAGTGGAATTTTAAATTATTTTTTTTGAAATTCATTTATTTTGGTCCAAGGAGATTTGTTCTAACTACTTTTTGATTATGATATCTCGTAAATGACCGCCTCTGGCCTTGACCGCAAAATGTGCCCTTTTTTCGGCATTTTCCATCACTTTGCCCAATGTTTCGGCCGATATGGCAGCAATTTCTTGTCGGATATTGTCTTTCAGCGCAGCCAGGGTCCTTGGTTTACCAGTGAATACCTTGGATGTTATTTTCCTCCTGCTTACACTTCCGAATTCAATATGGTTAGTGCGCAGAGCGTGTGATGTCTACCCAAGCAGCAACGTTCTAGGTTTATATACATATTATTCGTTCTATGTCCTCCAAAACATGTTGAAATTCAGACCAATTGTTCTACCATTTCAACAACGACTGGTGCAATGTTCATAACAAAAAATCTAACCCTAAATGGTTCATAGAGCCCGCGTGCTATGCTGACTTCGAATTTATATAAGCATTATATGTTATAGGTCCTCCAATTCATTCTGAAACTTAGAAGATCATAGGATCAATGTGCTCCATTGACTTTAATTGATATGAATATTAAACCCAAGTAATCTTGCTTCCGTTTACATCCGTTTACATAAATCGACCCTTCAACGAAATGAAAATCCGAAAATCTCATGTGTCACAACATGCTACAAAGATTATTTTTAGGTAACCTTAAAAGGAAAACCTGTACAATTAATTAGACCGGCTGTATATTCTATTATATATCAAATGTTCCTCAATCGAAATCCATTCCATTCAATCCAAAAGAGCTTCTCACAATTAAAACCTAAGAAGGTATCCGAGAGAACTTCTCTAAAATCAATCGTCCCGGCAATACGATATTCATAGCTTTATAGAACTCCAATCGCGACGGCGGAGAGTTATCTTTGGGAAACCTGAAAAGATAACCGGGAGAATTCTAAAATCAATCGGCCGGTGTTATATTCCGCTATTCATCTATATTGAATTTCCATCTCGAAGGGACATAGTTATCTTTCTGAGAAGCCGAGAGAACTCCTCTAGAAACAATCATCCCGGAGCTATGTTCTAGCTTTATAGAAATTAAATCGCGACGGAGGAGAGTTATCTTCAGGTAACTTGAGAAGATTACCGAGAGAAATCCTCTGAAACCAATAGAAGTTCCTCGAATATTGTTTCACAGTAATGTTCGAGTGGTGGGAAACGTTATTTTGATCTGCTCGAATGGTTAATTAATGGTTCAATTCGCTATTCATGAGCTACATGTAAATATTACACGAATCTACGAAGTAAGGTCTATTTCTCAAACACTGGAATAGATAAAAAATATGTTTTGAATAACTCAAAGCTGAAAAAAAAAACGATTTTTCAGGATCCAGTTTTCTTCCAGTTTTTTTAGGAGCAATCTTCCAGTTTTTTTGAAAAATATTATTGGCAACTCTGCTTATAGGATACAATTTCATTTGAAAATGTGGTGTAACATTCTCGCGCATTGGTATAACAGCACCAGTGGTAATGTGGATAGCGTGGATGTAGTTTTTGTGAAACGTACATTGCATTTGCATTTCGAGTGAGCAATTTACGCGTGACTGATTCGCAGCGATACATAAAAATGGTACCTTATAGTATTAGTGTTAAATTATAGATAGTTCAAACTTTTCAATTCATTCGCCTCTAGCTTTGGAAACGGCCAATTTAAGAAAAATCGAAACTTTGAAACTTGGCCTTGAGAAAGGGCATTTGAAGGGTTCGTTGATCGCTTGTTCGAGGCTTTAAATTATAAAGTTCGATCGTCTCTAGTCTCGAAAAATTGGCCCTTTGAATTGACCCACGATCGTCTGCTTGTGATAATGATAAGGATCCTTTTGAAGTCAGTGTGATTATGTGTAAATGTATACTGAAAATAAAATCTAAAATAATACTTTCCATTATTTTACTCTATGTTCTTTTTTTCGGCTTCTCATTTCAAAACAACGATGCATAATAATCGGTGACAAATTGGCACGGTTTTGGCCTGCAATTGGCAATACGTCGATGAAATTATTGCAAATGGGCACCATTGTAAAAGGAAAGTAGGAAAAGAAGGACAGTGTGGGTAAGATGGACACTTTTGTATGATTGATACAAGCCCCGGGCAAGGGGATATGATCCGCGAGTCAAGATGTGCTACAAATTTAGCTGTCATTGCCAAACCTATCAAATTACTCGGCGAACTCAAGGCAAATCTATGGAACAAGGTGCGCCCATTCGCTAACTAAAAAAAGAATTGTTTTTTGAAAAAAAAATTTATGTGAAATGTAATGATCATGATGATCACAAGGGTCTGAATGATAATATAAAACGTAGAACCCTAGGTTGATCTGGCTTAAAACGCACGTAAACGTAAACGTCAAGCACTAACTCGAAACAATCGTTAAATTCGTGAAAATTTAAAGAAGGTAGTTTTGAAATCTTATAAATAGTATGTAGATTTTTAAGTTATTCGATTACTTAAAACACGTAGTCCTGACGCTTACTTAGCCATTTGGTTGTATATTTCCAAATATTTTACAACACAATAATCACAAAAACTCACCATTATAATATAAAATCAGCATCAAACACAATTTCAGTTTCATATTATTTCACAATTTTCGAGGAAACGTATTACTCTATTACATAGAATACATATTGAATACAGAAAAGTAAATTTTCATTCATTATTTTTTGTTCTAGAAGTGTGTTAATTTCGTCCTTAATTTCGTTTTCCAAATGGCGCAAATCATTATGGTGCCTTCAACGCAAAGACAATAAATGAAACGCTTGCAGCGTAAAACGTAATGAATATAATGAATATAGCAATGAGTATTTCATAAAGTATCAGTATATTCCACAAATTGTGCTCAATCGTCTTAATTTACTTTTGTGTATTTTTTAAATGGCTGCAGAAAACCACTTCACGTTTTGACCCACCTGGTAGTATGTTAAGTGCCTTGTTTTACACCAGCTTGAGAGTTTGGCAGTTCTCGCGAGTGACAGTGGTCGCAAATTGCATTTGCGACCCGGACATGTTTGACGCTGTCAAATCCTATGTGCTAGTATACGGATGCCCTCAGGCTGGATTGATAGATTATATTCATATTTCAAACTAGCTGACCCGGCGAATTTTGTCCCGTTCAAAATTATGTTTTTGATTTTAATTTTTCCGAACATTTACGTTTTCTTACTAAGGGATGGTTCGTGGGTTCAATCGCATAACTCTCCATTGATTGATCTATACAAGTTGCATTTGGCCCTTTACAATTTCCATTCACTATACAGCGCGGAATCGATTATATACAGTTTTTGATTTCTATTCAGTGTATATAATCGAATCCTGTATTTTTCGTTTTCTGAATATAAAAGAGGAATTTGATTTTTGATTCATCACCTTGAAGTCAGAAAAAAACCTTTCATGAAAAAAAAAATTTATCCAGATTCTCTCAGGAGGTGATAGAGTTTCATATTTGATGAAAAAAATCCTTCTACGCATATGTTCGAATTTCAACAATGACAAGGCTATAGAACTTTTTTTGTTGTTTCGGACTCCGTTGCCTCAAACTGGCTCTACATTAAAAAGTACGCTACAGAAAACGAATCTACAAGTTGTTCTTTGACACCCAACTTCTAACTTCCTTAATTTGGCTGCAAATTGGATATAAACGATTCCTGGTAAAAAAATAAAGCAAAATCTTCAAAAATCATGATTTTTACCCCACTGTACATGTAATAGTCACTTAAATTACACCTTAACGTTGAAAGGTTACATTTTTTCTTGAAATAAGTCATATTTGAAATATAAAAACAAAATTTCCAAACTGTATATAATCGAGTCCAGAATTGTATACAGTGGTAGACATTCGTTTAGCCGCACCCTATTTTTCCTCAATATTTTTAAAAATAAGTAAATTCTTTGTACAGTTTTTCTCATAAAAGACGATTATTGTTTATTTTCATCGAATTCATTCTAAAAAAAAAGTATAAATTCACTTTTTGTTTTCTGAGTAATTCAAATATGTGGAATCGGGGTGGACATTCGTTTAGCCGCATCCTAAAATTTAAATAAAAGAAAATTTGTGCGGCAAATTTTGAGTCCAATCGGTAGCTAAAATTAGGTTGTCCACCTCCATTTCGGATCACTTTGAAAACTCGATTTGGCATCGAGTCAGACAGCTTTTAAAGTGTTGCCATATTGATTGTAGCCCAACATTCCTGAATTACTGCCTTGAGACTGGAAATGTTGTCAAATTGTCATCCGTTTGCATAGACCACCTCGGCCAAGATTCTCCATAGGTTCTCTATGGGATTGCAATCGACTGCCAGCAGGTCATTCAAAAAGCGGAATGTCCTTCTCGGCAAACCTTGCTTGGAATCGTGGATCTATGCATGATCCTGCTGAAAAAATATGGCTCAATATGGCCAATCAAAACGTCCTCCAGTAATTGAAGATACTTTTCGGACTTCATTTGGATGAAAATGAAACGAATGAGAAGCTTGTTGTGATAGGAAACGGCTCCCCACACTCTCAAACTTCCGCCCCCAAAGTTTCGCTTCGATCTCACGGCATGTCGTTGACTTAAATTGTACCAATAGCAACTGTAACAGTCCGGACCATCCAAATTGAACTTTTTTCGCCGGAAAATACAACATTTCTCCATTCTAGTTTCCATTCCATGTATTGCCGGGCGAAAATGAGATGGTTCTGCTTATGGGTGGCGGTCAGTTTCGGTTTCTTCCACATGATGTTTGGTGACTCATTCAAGATGCGCGCAATATGCCTCTTCGTTACTGGAACAACCGATTCTGCCTTAATGTATGAGCAGGACATCGTTTTCTAACTTTAAGACGCAAAGTAACTTTGGTGTTCCCATTTGTCGGTCGTTATATCCCATATTTCTGGCACTATTTGAAGAAATTCCGTACCACTTTCTCAAATAGACCAATTTTTGTTACGATCGAGCGATTGGAAAATTTTTGTTCACTGAATATTTTTATTTTTTTTTTTTTTTTATATCTGTATTATAGTGATTTTCAACTCATTTGGCTGGTTCGTCACTTTTACTTCCATTTTTGGAAGAATGTCGGGAGTGAGAATTGAACTCGTGACCTGTAGCGTGAGAGGCATGGATGTTACCACTACGCCAGATCACCTCCTTCACTGAATATTTGTATTATTTTCCGCCCCTATTCCGTCAATAAAATACCTTTCGCCAATCCTTTAAATTCTAACTAGATCACTCATCTGACCAACTTCTTACGTTGCACATCCAATATTTATCTTGTAAATTGAACTTTCCCAAGTAATTTTTTCAAAAACCACAGATAAAGGTTTGGTGATTATGTGAAAACTCGATTTTTATGCCCTGCGACAAAACGTATGTCTCGGGAAAAAACTACGTTTGTATGTTTACATCCACCGGTGCGGCCTAGTGTGTGTGTGTGTGATTGTGACGCACGTCCTTTCAATAAAAGTGACTTAAATATACTACCACTACAGCAAATAAGTATCCCGATAAAAAGAACATTCCTAGTTGTTTTGTAATTGATTCAAGTTTTTTTTCAAGTGCGGCTAAACGAATGTCTATCACTGTATGATCATGGTTTGCCCAATTTTTTGAATGCTCTAATTCAGCGCTCCTGTGTCAAATAAGGTATTCGAATGTTTCAGAACATATAAATAAAATTGTCTTTTCATGATTTACAGTAGTTTTATAGTTTATTTTTATGGAATCACATGTTTTAAAGGATTATAAAATACACCTTCTATTTGTGTCAATGCGCCCCTCATTCGAGCTAACTTTTAACGATCACCAGATGATTATTTCGCAAGTATTCAGACCTTTTCTGGATTATAACACTTACAAATATTGTAAACATCATGCTTGCACACCGAGATGAAGAATAGAAGGTGGGAAGATTCATGGGGTTTGGTTGTGTTAAATTTTGATTGTGTTAGTAGCCAGGAAGATAGGAAGTTCACATACCAGGCATACCAGTCAGTTACTCAAATGGTACAAAATTGAATGTGTCATCGAATAACGTTGAAAGAGGATATACAAAAGCTAATTAAAAATTTCCAATTCATATTTTTCGCATCATGGAAAAAATCAGAACATATCACGAACTAAAATGTTTGATTTTTTCTTTGATTTCAGAAACAGTTTTTTAATGTCTACTATGTTTGGACTCTAGAGCAACTTCATGGAAGTTTGATTTTTGTCAGCAATTGTAATTACTTTTTCACAATTAGGGTGCTGAAAACTTCAGTCGTCTAAAACTAAGACGCAAGCGGAAAACTTTTTGTCTCAATCTAAATTATACGGAGTCAATTAAATTTATTTTTCAAGTTCATTTTACATGAAATAACTTGCAACCGTTTTTCCCATGCTCTGTCAAATGTTTATCCGTCAAAGGAACAAAAGATTGTGTGACTCTGACTTTGTTCGTTAACGTTTTTGGTCGACGTAACGAGAAGTAAAATTGAATTGAAATTAAGTTTAGAACACTTGAAGTTTGAAATTTCAGTTTCTGTTAGAATGTCGGGACCTTATGATTTTGAACGCTAGCATTGATTTAGGGAAAAAAATAGATCGTTCATTTCATTTGCTTATTTTTACTTTTAATAACAACACTTTTCCTATGTAGTGGGCTATTATAAGAAAAGTAACATGCATAAACAAAATCTGTGACGTCACAGATTTAAACCTTTCAGAAACAGATTTCCCACCTTTCATTTTCCATCTCGCTTGCACACCATGAACTCAATTCTGATCATGAGTTGTACAATTCAATGTTGTTATTTTGTCCACATGATTTCTATGGCAACCGCTTGGAGCGCTGCAGTTTGTTTATTGTGTCCTTCGCGGATATATAAAGTTCCTCTGTTTTGGTTGTGTTGAGGGTAACACTTTTAAAATTCCCAAGAAACGATAATATTCTGAAGAAATCCTAAATTATGAATGGATCAATATGATGACAGTAAACAGAGGAACAGTAAATAAATGCAAAATCTACTTGTGAATTCGAATTTTTTTTTTTTTTCATTAATTCGTTTATTTTTACAGGCTCAGTTACTTAAGTTTAAAGGAGCCGAATTCTTAAATATATTTTTAAAACTATATATATATATATAAACAATTTTCTTACATCTATGGTTAGTAAGGTGGAAAACCGATTACTCGCGGTGTACTCGAGTTTAGAAGGGTGACATATTTTTAGGAGAAGGATGGGATATAAGGAAATTGTAACAATATTGATGAGCACTCAATTCTTAAATCTATTCGTATATCTATAGTTTATTTACATTTCAACTTATTCTACTATTTATAGCAAGGGGACGAATTACCCGCAAAGGAAGAAAAGGAGGGTATAAGGATGTAGGGACAATCACACACGAAGATCTATAGCTTTAAGGAAAACATATATGTGGGACATGTAATCAAGGTCTAACCGAGCCAACACATCTCTCACCGGCACATTGGGCTGCCTTCCTCTAGCCCGAAGGGAGTTTTCTAAATTCGATCTGGCAACAAGATACACCTCACACGACCAAACAACGTGTTCGATGTCGTGGTAACCTTGGCCACAAACGCAGAGATTGCTGCTGGCAAGATAGAAACGGAAGAGTAGTGCATCTAACGAACAGTGATTGGACATGAGTCGGGAGAAGGTGCGAATAAAGTCCCGACTCAAATCCAGACTTTTGAACCACGGTTTGAGGCTAACCTTTGGGATAATCGAGTGAAACCACCGGCCCAATTCATCTTCATTCCACTTGCGTTGCCAGTTAGCGATGGTATTTTTGCGAACTAAAGAATAAAATTCATTGAAGGCGATTTGACGCTGATATATATCGCCTTCAATTGCACCTACCTTTGCCAATGAGTCAGCCCTCTCGTTACCCGGAATTGAGCAATGTGAAGGGACCCAGACAAAGGTAATGACATAACAGCGTCTGGTTAAAGCACTCAAATTTTCTCGTATTCTCTCAAGGAAGTACGGCGAGTGCTTTTCTGGCCTCACTGAACGGATAGCTTCGACAGAGCTAAGACTATCCGTTACAATGTAATAGTGTTCAACAGGTCGTGAGGCGACGCTGTCCAGCGCCCAGTATATCGCTGCCAATTCAGCAATATATACCGAGCAAGGATTCTGAAGACTGTGTGAGGTGCTAAAAATACGTTGAACACTCCAAATCCTGTGGACTCATTCATAGAGGACCCATCAGTAAAGTATATATTATCACAATTGATACGCCCATACTTTGCATTGAAGATTGTAGGAACGAACCCCAATCTAAGATAATCTGGATTTTCATGGATTTTCATGGAGATCGAAATGTACAGAGGAATTGATGTAGTCAGGAAAACAAACACGGTTGGGAATATACGAAGAAGGAACAACCTGCATAGAGGTGAATTCATGATATGAACTCATGAATCTAGAATGAAAATTTAGCTCGATCAATTGCTCAAAATTTCCGATCACCAATGGGTTCATAACCTTACACCGGATGAGGAACCGAAGAGATAATAAATTGAAGCGATCTTTCAGTGGGAGTACGCCTGCCAAAACCTCGAGACTCATGGTATGTGTTGAGGGCATACATCCCAACGCAATACGGAGACAAAGATACTGAATTCGCTCGAGTTTAATGAGGTGTGTTTTGGCAGCTGATTGAAAACAGAAACTGCCATACTCCATCACTGAGAGAATAGTTGTTCGATACAACATAATAAGATCTTCGGGATGGGCTCCCCACCAGGTGCCGGTAATTGTACGGAGAAAGTTTATTCTTTGTTGACATTTTTTACTCAGATACCTAATATGGGCCCCCCAAGTACATTTGGAGTCGAACCAGACCCCAAGATACTTGAATGACATAGCATGAGTGATCGGTTTACCCAAAAGTTGAAGCTTTGGTTTTGCTGGTCTATGCTTCCTAGAAAAACCCACCATCTCTGTTTTCTCCGTGGAGAATTCGATCCCTAGCCCAATGGCCCAGGTTGAAAAATTGTTCAAAGTATCTTGTAAGGGTCCTTGCAGGTCGGATTCGTTTGATCCTACGACAGACACCACTCCGTCATCTGCAAGTTGTCTTAGGCTGCAATTTTGTGTAAGACAATTGTCGATGTCGCTTACATAGAAGTTGTACAAAAGGGGGCTTAAACATGAGCCCTGGGGGAGTCCCATGTAAGAGACCCGACTTACTGCCGAATCTCCGTGAGAAAAGTTCAAATGTTTCTCACAAAGCAAGTTATATAACATATTATTCAACAGAGGCGGCAGACCCCGAGAGTGTAATTTGTCTGACAAAACCTCTATTGAAACAGAATCAAAGGCCCCCTTTATGTCCAAGAATACTGAAGCCATTTGTTTTTTTTCGGCGTAAGCCATTTGAATTTCTGAAGAAAGCAACGCAAGACAATCATTCGTCCCCTTGCCCCTGCGGAACCCATATTGTGTATCTGAGAGTAGGCCATTCGTTTCAACCCATCGATCAAGGCGAAACAAGATCATTTTCTCCAACAATTTCCGTATACAAGACAGCATTGCTATTGGGCGGTACGAATTGAAGTCGGACGCGGGTTTTCCGGGTTTTTGAATAGCTATAACTCGTACTTGTCTCCAATCATCTGGAACAATATTATTCTCCAGAAACCGATTGAATAAATTCAACAAGCGATGTTTCGCCACATCAGGGAGGTTTTTCAGCAAGTTGAACTTAATTCTATCCGATCCCGGAGCAGAATTGTTACATGAAAGGAGAGCAAGAGAGAATTCTACCATCGAAAACTCGGAATCAAGATCGCACCTATCTTGTGGTATATCTCGAACAATTTTTTGCACAGGAGCGGAATCAGGACAAACCTTCCGTGCAAAATTCAAAATCCATCGATGTGAATATTCTTCGCTTTCATTCGTTGGAGAGCGATTTCTCATGTTTCGAGCCACTTTCCATAATTTTTTCATTGACGTTTCTCGTGACAAACCTCCCACGAAATTTCGCCAATAAGCACGTTTTTTCCCTTTGATCAAGTTTTTAAATTGATTTTCAAGGTCCAAATACGTCTGAAAATTTTCAGGGGTTCCACGTTTCCGAAAAGCTTTAAATGCATTCGATTTTTCTACATAAAGCTTGGAACATATGCTATCCCACCATGGATTGGGAGGCCTTCGACGAATAGTGGAACCTGGGATGGGTTTCGTTTGAGCGCGAACCGCGCTGTCATAGATCAAACGAGAAAGGAAGTTATACTCCTCCAATGGAGGTAAACCATCTCTGGAATTGATGGCTAGAGCAGTCGCGTCCGAATATTTTTTCCAGTCAATGTGTCTTGTGAGGTCATATGCCATGTTTATAGATTCAGAAGAATTCGACCCAATGGTGATGGAAATTTTGATTGGCAAGTGATCACTACCGTTGGGGTCCTGGATTACATTCCACTTGCAATCTAACGATAGTGAATTCGAGCAAAGCGAGAGGTCAAGAGCACTTGGGTTAGCAGGAGGTTTAGGCACACGTGTTGTTTCCCTAGTGTTCAAAACGCTCATATTGAAGTTGTTACAAAGGTCATATCAACAATGAACGATTGTCGTCGTACTGTTCCCCCCAGGCAGTTCCGTGAGAGTTGAAGTCTCCAAAGATCAATCGTGGCTCAGGAAGGAGTGAGCACATGTCATCAATTTGTTTGCGGCTAACCGCAGCTCTCGGAGGCCAATACAAGCTGACTATACAGAGGTCTTTGCCTCTGATGTTTGCATGACAAGCAACAGCTTCGATCCCTCCAATAGGTGGAAGGTCAATTCGAAAAAATGAGTGGCACTTATTGATCCCCAAAAGCACCCCTCCGTATCTATCATCACGGTCCAAGCGTATAATATTAAAATCGTGGAAAGAGATATCATCTCGCGAAGAAAGCCAAGTTTCGGACAGAGCAAAAACATCACAATTGAAGTTATGAATTAAAAATTTGAATGTATCCAATTTAGGGATAAGACTACGACAATTCCACTGAAAAACAGTGACATCTCCGACCTCTCTATCTAAATTAGACATCAAGAGAGATAATCATTGCAAAGAGGGGCCATGTTTGCATCAATTGCTGTAAAATTGTCTTTAATACTGGAAGCATTGAGATGACAATGGTTCTGATGGAGTCGGAAACATTAAAACACTTGAAGATTTGATCCAAAAGGTCAGACAACTTTATAAATCCCGATTGGGAAGTTGAGCTGGACGGAAAAACAGGGACAGTTGGGGTTTTTGATGTCCCCTCGAGTGCTGGGTCGTTCGAAGGTGAACTATTCCCACGGAAGCCAGGAGGAACCTGATTTTGCTTGTCCGCTGCACTCGATTTTTTAGGCAAGCTAACTGGGGGTATCACCGGGGGGACTTGTTCTTGAACTTTGGGAGTGGTCACATTTTTGCGCCAGGGATTCCCTTTGAAAATAAACGGTGTGCCCCCGCTAGCTGTGCTTCCATTTCATCAACTGGCAACGTGGAAAAGCTATTGTGTGTTGAGATTGGTTGTTGTTGTTGGGCCAGTGGAGAAGCGCCCTTTAAAATTTCCGCAAAAGTGCGCTTCGAGCGTTCCTTTAAAGAGCGCTTCTGTTTCTCCCAGCGACTCTTGTAAGTTTCACAAGCTGAGAGCGCGTGTGGGGATCCTCCGCAATATGGACACTTATGCTCAGTCGCACTGCAGGATTTCCCCTCATGTTGCTCTCCGCAAGTGGCACAGCGCTCCTTGTTGGCACAATAATCTGAAGTGTGACCAACTGACTTGCATTTGTTGCAAGTCATGGGCTTTGGCACGAAGAGTCGCACAGGTAGTCTCAATTTGTCCACCATAACGTAGTCAGGGAGGGCGGCACCAGCAAAGGTGACTCGAAACGAGTCTGACGGCGTAAATTTAGTTTGGTCCCCATCATGGGAGAGTTTCCCGAGTTGGCGACAGTCCAAGATCTTTACTTCCATTGAGGGAAGCTTCTTGAACTTGCCTTTCCCTTCTTTTTTTATTTGTTCGCTCGTCAGACCCGTTTCAGTTATCACCCCCTCAATTTCTACGTTATGGGAGGGTATAAATGTTCTATATTCGAGAGTGAAGTGTTGGTCAGCAACAATCTCGTTTGCGTGTTTCCGTTCATTCACGACAACCCGCAATTTGTTCGGTCTAACCCTGCGAATTTCAGATACAGAAGTGTATCTGGCCAGATCTTTCATGATCTGAATCACGTTAAGGCTTTTTCCTTTTGGTTTTGGCCGGAGGAAAACAACCCACGGGCCAGTTCCAGGTGCATCTTCTGGATAAACTCTGACACGTGGAGCGGAAACAACAGAGGGAGAAGACGAGGACGAGGATTGGGTTGGATAGGAAACATCAGAAGGGGGAAGCGAAATCGATGATGGGAGAGGGGGAGTGGAAGTAACAGTCGGTTCAGAAGGGAGGCTTGCTATTTTCTTAGAGGGGGGCTTGGAAGGATGAGCAGATTCGTCTCCAGAAGAATTATCTTCTTTTTGAGGGACTCGTTTATGTTTTTTCCCAGATCTTAAATGGGATTCATTATCGGAGATCTCCATCTCTGGAGATCCTCCACTATCCTCCATTTTACAAAAATTTCTGTCTTATTTCTAATATATTATTGATTTTAACAATAATCTCGAAAAAAAAATAACAAAACAAAAATAAATTATGATAATAATATTAAACAATGAACAAATGAGTTGAATAATAATATTAATATTAAATATGTGTACCTTAAAATAAAAGTTGTTCCGATACTGCGCTCTACTGCCCTAACCAGGGAGAGACAGAGGCTACGCGCTATGGGTCAACACAATAGCGCAAGAATAGCTCACACGGTCACGTGATGATAATTCCCGTTAACGACAGCCACACGATGGCGATCCCGTTATGCCGATGTTCAACAGCCGCCAAGGGCTGCAAGCTGCAAGAGCGCTGCTTCTTTTGTTCCACTTCACAAAAGGTCAATTCGAAAGCGGGCAGCAATGACCTTCACTCGTACACTATACCAATCGCACAATAGTAAAAGTGGCAACGCACAATAACGACACTGAACTTTACTCGTCAAGAGTTGGATAGCGAATGAGAATTCGAATGTTTTCATTCAAAAATAGTGATTTCTAAAACCGGACAAACCATGATCAAAGTTGGTCAAACCATGATTATAATTCCTCTTTAAGAAAAATCGTTAGAAAAAACATAAAAAATTCAATAGTTTCAACACCTTATGGTAGTATTAGCAACTAGAGACTTGGGGCTTTTCAACAAACCCAAACTCGTATCGTTTATGTGCGATTTTCATGAAGAAAAATCGATTTGCATTTACTAGTAGCGTAAAAACACCCCAAATCGGACAAACCAAGATCATTTACCCTATATCAACGGTCAAAAGAGGATCGAAGGGCTTTTATGATTTTTGTTGTTTCACACAAAATCCACAAAACCACAGTTTCTCGTGCTGGTCATGCCGGTTGTGGTAGTTGTGCCGTGTGCCGTGTATAGCGCCGTGGGTTTGACACTGTATGGCTGTACTGGTCGGGTGATTGTGTTAGTAAATAAATATATCGCGCAACTCTGTGTTAGGGTAAGGTGACATTGCCTAGGAGTACGCACGAAAATATGATTGTACGAAAAGAAACAAACAATTTTGTTCTATAGAAGCAGACGAATTCGAACGAAGCAAGGAGAAAGCAATGTAACCACACCAATACAACTCAATGTGGTTGTTTACTTTCACTATTGCATACAATTCGTACGACCACTTTTCTGCATCCAGTGTCACCGCCGCCTTAATCAGTAATTGTCCAAACTGCGACTCAATATGCGCTCCACCACGCTACGTTCGTGGCACGTATGAGTCGTGTTGGTAGACTCGCGTTCGCTTACGAGCGCTATACGCTTCTCAATTTGCGCCTAGCCTAATACCATGGACAGACATATAACTGTACTAGCGCTGTACGTGTACAGCGTTGTACAGGTACCACGATAGCATGACACACATACTTTGGTTGTACATTGTACCGCATGTCAGACTGACAATCAGAAGTTTGAATTTATTGCATTGTATTTTCACCAATATTTCAATGAAAAAGGTTTTTATTTAGCGTCTAAACTATCGAACACAACAATTATGTTTCAATCTGAGTTATTAACTCAAGAGAAAGTCAATGAAAAGAATGTATACCAAATGTTTTGATTCGTTTTGTTCATGCTACCCACCACTAACCGTCTATGGCGCTGCGCACAGTACAACTGTAGCCATGTACAGCGGAAAAATAGGTCGGTACAGGTACAGCGATTGTACCGAGTTGCTTGCATGGTTCTAGCGCTGTACATGGTGACAGACATACAATTTTCGAAGTACAACGCAAGTACAGCTGTATGTCTGTCATAAGTATAAGTGTGATGGGCTGTGAACGAACGTAAGTTCCCCGTTAACAAATTCCGCGCGCGCCACAGGAATGAAATTAATCTGTCAATAGTCCATCGATGAAGGGCCCGCGCGCGCATGTTGTGTCTTTTTATTGTTGTCCGGAGTTCTAAAAACAGACGCAGCATCTCGTGCCGCTGAGGAGAAGCGGAAGTCAAACTTCCGACCTTTCCAGAGACAGAGCGAGAGAAAGGGAGCAGCTGCCTATGATGATGATGGTTGGTGTGCCATAAAAGATGTAAGCGATCACTTTGAAAGGTTATTCTTATGTTTTCCAGATACCCATTTCCGGAACGGGAGAAAACGGAAGAAAATTGATACATTTTTCCGAAGAAATAAAAAAAAACAAGCTTCTCAAGTGGATGGTTCCCCTCGCGTCGTCGTGAACTCCCATTTTTATCGGATATTTTTGGACCATTAGCTCATCTCACGCATCATCCGTGCTGTCGATTTTGAAAACCGATGGTTTTGAATCACCCATGAGACGTCTCTGTGTGAACGGGCAGATTTTTTGATTGGCAGATCGTTTAGCTGACCATTAATGGGGCCGGTTTCTGTTTACTCGAAATAATTGTTGATTTTCGTGGGGCCAGGAACCGAACACACAAAAGTGTTTACAATGTGCGAAAACGTTCGGCGCGCAAAAGGTAGTCTCTTAGCATGCATACAAAACGTACACAAAGCGAAATTCATATGCGTCCACCAACTCAAGCGTCAATTTCCGGTCAAACGGGTGATCAGCAGGTCCGATAGGGTAATCAATTTCATTCGATCATTTCACCGTGCGCTTACATTATTCTCTCGACAGCAGCGGCAGTAATAAACTCCGCTTCTGCAGTTAATTATCGACGAGTGCAAGACGAAAGCTGTTAATTTAGTTTACTTTTACCCTGCTGGTTAGTTTATATTGCGACGACTTCTCGGCAACCACTTCCACACGGGCCCCAAATGCGGCCAGAAATGAGGAAAAACCCACGCGGCCATTCATTTGCCGTTCCGCGAATGGAACGTTTCCTTCAAATATGTTTATGTATACATAAAGTTCTTGCTTTTTCCTCTTTTGGTCGTCACCGACCGACCGACCGGTGCGCAGCCGGTACGGTTCCGTTCCGCTTTCGTACGCACTACTCGTCATCCGCTTGAACGTGCACGGATTGCGGTGCGTGATCTTCTTCCAAAAGATCTTGCGACCGGTCGGTCGACCGGCCCCAGGATGGCTGGCATTTCGACGCGGATGGCTGACCGCGGTTGGTCGGTGTCAACCCCGCGCGTAAGTGCAAATTGCTCTCCAGTGTCGCGCGTGATTGAGGTTGAGAGCAATCAATCCCGTGCCAAGTCTGTGATGGACTCGAATCGAGAGTCTTTAGTTTGTGGAAGAATATTTGTATTAAGATATTATTAGAGGTGAATACGGAATTATTTCAAAACAGTATATTTATATATTTTAGGAGACGAAGGAGGACGTGTTCGATAGAAAAAAAATTCTACGCCAAATTTTAAACGTGTTTTTGAACCTTTCTTGAGCCCTAACTGTTTGCCTTAACACACATATGACCTCGGATTTTTCTTGTTGCGCTTTCCATCAATTCTATCAATTCGCATCAACAACATTTACACAATGAGTATCGGTCCACTCCCGAAGATATTTATTGTATAAAAACAAAATAGTCGGAAATTAGACTAAAAAATTATCACATATCGTAAAACATCCGAAAACAATACATGTTCTTTTTTGACGTGGGACTACGTCTAACCGGAATATACGGGGGGTAAAATGAAAACCTAAACACAGAACATGCAGGAAAAAATGCAAGATTTCGAATGCTTATAACTCGAACATTTCTTACTGGATCGAAGAGATGTTTGCATCAATTGATAGGGAATATTTCTACGCGTCTATCGCAATTAATAGAATGTTATGTTTCATTAGATAAACAATTAAATAACTGTGAAATGTTGAGCTTTATCTGAACGCCCTAACTGCCTTGTTTTGATTGGCCCGATTTACGGTTTCCCCAACACGACCATCAAAACCAAGCAGACTTGTGGAAATCGGCATTGAAAATACATGAAAGCTTTTGTTCCCTAACAGAGATTTCAAAACTAATGTGCCTGGGGAAATTGGCATGGCAAATTCATGCAGGTCGGGGGTTTTTTTTGTTCTATAGAAGTTGAAGTTGTTGATTCATGCAAGCCGGGGGCACCCGCATTTTTGTTTTGCATAGCGGGTTATTCAAGATTGCATTGAAGGATATGCCTTCATATGTTCTGCTCACAGAATTTCTACGTACACCATTTGATGATTAGGCAAAATGTTTTCACATTTAATTGAATTGGGAAATTGTTTCATTCAATCAAAAATTTAATCAGTACAAACAAATGATTGCCAAGCTAAGATAGTCCCACGTCAACCTTGCGATTATATCATAGATATAACCCACCCATTTTATATTTTCTTATTTTGTAACTGTCAGTCCCAGTGATCATCGTTTTGCTAACGAAAAGCACAATGTCAGTCCCTCAACGGGGCTCAACGTGTTAAAATATCTCTAATTTAAAAAGTACATAACGGACGATTCTATTACAGTCAACTCTCCCTAACTCGATGTTCTGTATCTCGATATTTTCCCTAACTCGACGGATTTCATGACACCTTTGATTTTACAAGCATTCTTCTCTCCATAACTCGATACCTCGAAGTGTTTTGATTCATTTTTCGGTGGATTTTCACCTCCCTAACTCGACTGATTTTCGCGAACATGTTTTTGTGCGTTACCTCTGATTTCAATTGCTCTTGAAAGTGAAGACGCAGTGTTCGTGTCATCAAGCATTTTTTTTTCAAGTATGGAAAACCACGAAAAACGTTTCAAGCGAACGATTAAACCGCTAACCATTGTGCAACGTTTGAGCTTCATAGAGCAGGTCGAAAAGTATGGACGGAAGCGGTCTAAAGCTGGAAATAAGTTCAGTATTGCACAAAGTACGGTATCAACACTATTCAAACTAAAGTAAAAATGGAATCGGAATGGAAAATTGAATCTAGACCAAAAGTATACAAGGTTAGTCGGAAACGAAAAGCTGGAGCGGTCAATGGATTTTTGTCTTATCAAGCCAGAGAGAATAATTTACCTCTCTCAGGTTCTATTCTTCGGGATATGGCTTGCGAATTTGTCCAAAAAACGGGGAATTCCCAACTTTAATGCACAAGCAACAATGACACGGGAGCGATAAACTACACCCAAACTAGCGTTGGCAGAAAACATTTCATCTTTGGCAGAAATGATGCCATTTCGTGTGCTGGAGGGTCAAATGCGCAAATAATGAGCTGTTTTAAAAGCTTAAAAATGTATGTATGCGAGCAGACATCGCTTTCTGTTTTCTTTTCTCATTTCATTTGGGATTGTGCCAAAAAAAAAGTCCAACGACGTCGTCAATGGGGATCGAACCAAGGCCGGCTGGAATGCAAAGCTATTACACACGACCACGCTATCCATATAGCTGCCAGCGCCGTTATATTGAAGCGAGATAATATTACACCTCATCATAAAATGAAGTTGGAAAGTGTTTTCTAAGAGGATAAAGAGGAACATGAACGAGAATATATCTTTCTCTGTCTGGGCCGTGTATTTGGCAAACTATACGAACAGCTTTCATATGCTTTCATTTAAATTCATTTAAATATTGGCTCTAGCATATATATTATACAAATGATATGCATGTATTGGGGAGTAGAACATTTCTGTTATTTTTCAGCTCATTTAATGTAATAAATCGGGATGCCATAATTTGTGCTAAAAATTAACTTTGGGTGCACCGTTGCTGATCAATGAAAGTAGTAAAAACCCACGATGTTTCAATAAGAAGAAGTCATTACCAGTGCACTATGGTCCAGGAGGTGCATTTAAGTGGAAATTAGCATCTAGAGCTCGACAGTGATTCTCTAGACAAAAACTGTCTTCGACAAAGTTGTTCCATATAATAGAGCGCTCATTCTTATGTTATCAAAAATAGGGTGACCAAAATTTTCGATGAAATGAAAAATCTAACTTTCTTATCTTTATAGATAGAGGTAAACATAGTTCGACAATATTGTAGCCCTGGTTATTTTAAGTAACTTTGTGGAACAATATTTCTTTCTATCTCTTCAAATAACCGATATAGCGCTTTTTCTCTAGATTGAGTTAGGGTTACCATGAAAAAAAAGGTTTTTTTGCTCTAACTTTTATATGTAAAATTCTACATCAAAACTGTCTTTGAATGATCTTTAGAGCTTTCCAATCCACGTATTTTACGGTGCATAACTTGTATGTATCTTAATGCTACTCATAGTTATTGATGGGTTTTCCCCGAAAACACGACCTTTTCATTTGCTTGGCGTTCTTTTTGGGGCAAACATAATAAAAAAATATTGATAGCATTTTAAAGAGCACATTTGATTCTACATAAGGTGTAACTTCCAAAAGAGTGTTATTTTTTGTATTTGAGTAAATTAAATTTGAAATTATGAGTTTTTGCATATAAATGAACAAGTTGCAATTTTTAAATGCATATAGTAAGCGTAAACTTTAAAGCAGCATCACTTCAGTTCAGTCTTATAGCCACTCAACATGGAGGTTCAAAGAAGACACATATTTGTTATTGTTTTCGGTGGACGAAATATAGAAGACGTAATACAATTATTACGAGAAAAATGCCAAGATATATGTGTTTTGAGTGCCTGGAAGTGCCTGAAAAGCCAAATGCTGAGCCAAAGGATGAAGCGTAACCGTGTTCGGGAGATTACAGAAATATTTTCTGCTGAAGAACTGGGCCTCGCAACAGCTTCGGATCCAGTATTATCTCTTAGTAATAGGCAAACACCAGAGTATTTCGATCTTCTGATTACGGAAAATGCTAAGCATTTGATTTTGTAGTTTTTTATTTGTATGATTTTTATTTATTACTATGAATTTAATTTCCATTATAACAACTAAAACAGGTTAATATGTACATACGGAAGATTATAAAAATAAATTTGAATAAAACAATAGGAACAACAAAAGTATGGTAAAATAATGTCATCAATCAACTCATCGCCAGTAAAATATGTCAATATATTACTAAAAAATAACACGTCAAGCCCCGAGTTGTTATTCATACGGTTTCTATTCAGGAAGCATAATTTGTCGGTCCCCGCTTTTCTTTTTATACAATAAATATATTTTATTGTAGAAAAAGAAAATAGTCAGAAATTTTTCTCGTAATAATTGTATAACGTCTTCTATATTTCGTCCACCGAAAAAGGAAATCAACAATGTGTCTTCTTTGAACCTCCATGTTGAGTGGCTATAAGACTGAACTGAAGTGATGCTGCTTTAAAGTTTACGCTTACTATATGCATTTAAAAATTGCAACTTGTTCATTTATATGCAAAAACTCATAATTTCAAATTTAATTTACTCAAATACAAAAAATAACACTCTTTTGAAAGTTTCACCTTATGTAGAGTCAAATGTGCTCTTTAAAATGCTATCAATAATTTTTTGTTATGTTTGCCCCAAAACAAACGACAAGCAAATGAAAAGGTCGTGTTTTCGGGGAAAAAACATCAATAACCTTGAGTAGCATTAAGATACATACAAGTTATGCACCGTAAAATGCGTGGATTGGAAAGCTCTAAAGATCATTCAAAGACAGTTTTGATGTAGAATTTTACATATAAAAGTTAGAGCAAAAAAACCTTTTTTTTCATGGTAACCCTAACTCAATCTAGAGAAAAAGCGTTATATCGGTTATTTGAAGAGATAGAAAGAAATATTGTTCCACAAAGTTACTTAAAATAACCAGAGCTACAATATTGTCGAACTATGTTTACCTCTATCTATAAAGATAAGAAAGTTAGATTTTTTATTTCATCGTAAATTTTGGTCACCCTATTTTTGATAACATAAAAATGAGCGCTCTATTATATGTAACAACTCTGTCGAAGACAGTTTTTGTCTAGAGAATCACTGTCGAGCTCTAGATGCTAATTTCCACTTAAATGCACCTCCTGGACCATAGTGCAGTGATATACGAGAGCAACACCAAGGTTAGGATGGCCTTAATGCTTTTTGAGGAATGGATCATGCAATTTGACGAAAATTTTTCCAATGGAAATAGAAAGGTATTATTTCTGGAACTATGTGTAATGGTAATGTATCATACTCATATCTATCTCTTCTCAAAGGTGGTCATGTTCGTTGATAACTATACAGCGCACCCAAAATCTCTCGGACCAAAGCTCAAATCGTTAAGTTTACAATTTTTCCACAAATCTTTACTTCCGTAGCTCAGCAGCTGGACTTCGACATAATCAAGAACCTGAATCCGTCCTATCGCCATCTTCGATTAATTAGTTCGATTAGTTAAACGAAGACTGCAAGAAATGGAGGATATTTGTCCTTTTCAACCTTCATGTTATTCAGCATTCTTACTGTATTTTAATGCACTCTTCAGATACACCGGTATTGGATGCATTTGAAATACTCTCACCCTCTAAAATGAATGAGGTTAAATCTGAGACTATTTAAAATTGCTTCAGGAAGTCGAATTTTCCTTCAATGATGATGGTGATATTCCGCTGGCATAATTAATGCGTCGTGAGCTTGCTGATGTCGACAGTACAATACCGTTCGATTACTCAATGTCTTCTAATGATTAGTGCAAAAAAGACCAAAACGTGATTTGCTGTGATCTAATACCAGATACCGATATACTGGAAAGTGTTGAAAAAGCTGAGAAAAACGTCGAGGATAGTAGTTCTATTGAGATGGAGAATATTTAGGAAGATTCAGATGATTGTGTCGAAATTACTTCTTCGAACGTTAAATCAAATCTGAAGAATATGTCCAGAATATTGAAATGGGTGGTCGTTTTCTTCCGATACAAACCAAACGGAAAAGACCTCAACGTAGATTAAATTAACAATTAATAAAAATATCTGGGAAAATATACTTCCGTATCTGATATTTCTAAAGTGAGACCGAGAAATCTGCGAGTCGTCGTGACTAAACGTAAGCACGCAAACCTTATTATTGATTATTTCTAACTAGCATTTCTAGCTGGAGTATCGCGTATACATTTCTTCTCATGGAGTAAAAATCAGGGGTCAAATATCCTGTAGCGCCCCTCTATAAATAATTTAAAAGTTCATCTTTCTAACCAGACTCTAGAGATCCATTGAAGAGTTATGAAATAATAATGTCAGAGGTTAAATTTTCCTTTCCTTCTATAAAACATAAGATAGGTAGCGGTAGAGAGATAAATTAAGAGATAGTAGGTAATAGAAAAGGTAAACTCCGCCTGTGGAGTTCAGTCGGTAGAAATTAAAGTAGCTAGTGTTTCGTTAAGAGAAATTGAGGAAAATGAAGGACAGTCTGAACTCACAGCTAGGAGTAAAACCACACCATACCGCGAAGTTATGATCCACAAACGTCTGCCCATCGGGCGATGTTTGGATACGACAAGATCTCAAAAAAAAACCAATGATTGAAAATTACAAAAACTGGAAATTTAAAAAAAATGAAGATCGAAAGAATTGAAAATTCTAAAAATTCTAAATTAACTTAACATTAGAAAATAAAACATAAAAAATGGAAATTCAAAAAAATGAGAATAATAAAATAAAAAAAAATTAAAATAAACTTTTTTATAAATATTTTAAAAATTCTGGGCATTCAAAATTAAAAGCAAAAAATATATAATTTCAACAATTAATACAGAATCTTATAAGCTCAAAAATTAAAAATTTAAAAAAAAACTATAAATTTCAACACACAAATAATTAAAGAATCGAAAATTTAAAAACAAATATGAATTCCAAAATTTTCAAAATTGACAGTTCCATAAAGTGAAATTTAAAAAAAATCTGAATTATAACATTGAAAATTGAAAATAAACGAAAGGATCAAGACTTCCAAAACAAAAATGAAAAAAAGAGATTTCAAGAATTGAAAATTCAAAGAATTGAAAACATCGCGATTAAATTATTTCAAATGAAAAACTTGCACTGTTTAGAATTCTGAAAGTTGAAGAATACCAAAATTAAAAACTGTAAATTTAATAAAAATTTGAAAAAAAAATGAAAATTAAAAGATTGGAATTTGGCTTCAAAAAAGTAAAAATTCTAAAATAATAATAATTAGAAAAAAATCAAAATTGCAAAAATTACAAATAAAGTGATTGAAAATTCAAATAATGAAAACCAAAACAAATAATTGAATTTGAAAAAAGTGAAAATTCAGAAGATTCAAAGTTTAAAAAAAATTAAAATTCATTACATTCAAAATTCAAAACAATTAATATCCAATATAATGATAATTAAAACATTGAGAGTTCCAAAAAGTCTAAAATTTTCAAAAATATATAATTCCAAAAAATTTTAAAAATTGTGAATAGAAAAAAAATCTAAAAACTTAAAATTCACTAAACTTGGGTCTTCTAAAACTGGCAGAATTAGAAATTCTCAAATACTAAAATTCCAAAAATTAAGAATAAAAAAGGCAAATTAAAAATTTCAGGTTTCTAAATTCAAACAATCCCTAAATTGAAAATTACAAACATTTACAGTACTAAAAATTTCAAATTCGAGAAATTTTAAATTCAAAAACTTCGTATGTTTACAATTTGAAAATCGAAATCGTTAACAGTTTATCTCCACCACCCAGCGAAGTTGTGAACCACAGACGTGCGCTCCTAGGGCTGTGTTTCGATACAACAAAATCTCGGCATATTGTTCGGTTCTCCATGTTTGGAAAGCAAACCCAGCACGGGGTGATGGGCAACACTTACCCGCATCGAAGTGCTTCTCGATTCGCTTCCACTGGCGCGTCTGGTTCAGCGCGATAATGGCGGCCGCGAAGAAAAACAACAGACATCCGATAATGGCCAGCAGCAGCGAGGCCGCCTGCCAGTCCCACATTATCTCGGCGGTGTTTTCCTTCCGCCTGCCGGCTGCTCCTGCATGCTGCTGCTGTTGCTGCTGCTGCTGCTGCCGGAGATGATCGTGCTGCTGCTGATGGTGGCCATCTTTCCGGCGTTCCTATTGGAAAGAACAAAGAAGCGTTCCTATTGATATTCGCTATCTTAATCAACGCCGTAATTTGCACTAACCTCCTTCCAGTGTCGCTGATCGTGACGCCCCTCGGTGCGACCCAACCGGCCAAGATCCATATCGAGATCCTGCATTGTCCCACAGACCGTATCCATGTACTCCTGGCATGGTCGCAGCACCAGCTGCTGTTCGCCGCAGATCCGACAAGGAACGCACGCCGCCTGCTCCGGATTCCACCATCGATCCGATTCACAAATGGCTTCCACACTGGATAATACTGTCAACAGGAGCGCCACGACCGTGATCCATCGTGGTGCTCTATGGCTTGCATGACTACTACTACTACTAACGCTTCTACTACTTCCCTTAACTGATGACCTCCGTGTGGAACCTAAACTGTCACTATCATAGGTTGGCGGGTGCCTCGTGGACTCCATCGTACCGACAATCCAGGGTGGTGGTAGAGTCATATTCTGCAAGCAAAAAGTAGGTCGGTTAGTAACAAACCCATATCATCGAAATCAAAAACAAAATCAAAACAGTATATCAGCGAAAAACGCGCGCAACACGCGAACCAAAACAGCCCAACCGGAAGTGCCAACTCTGGATGGGGTGAAACTGTCCACGCGTGCCCTCTAGTGAATATTAAATTTATTCTCCACTATGCGGAAAAGGACAGACAATAATTAGAGTGTGAGTGGAAGCGGGGGCACGGACAAAGAAGGAACTGCTGTCCAATAATCGATTGGAAGAACCCGATGGAAGCAACATGTTACGTAAGGCACCCAGGTCCCCAAAGAAGAACGCTTCCTCAACAATTTGTGCAGATGTGTATGCGACTACGCGACTACGAGCGCGACTAGCCATTTCCGGTGCGTATGTGTTCCGCGTGGCGTACTGTTTGCGAGACGCGCACTAGGTTTTATTAATTTTTAATATTTTTACGATTACGACGGGCATCGTCATTAGTTTCGCTTCGGTTGGAGCGCAACTACTTCGAGCTACACTTGAATGTCTTCCATCCAACTCGAGGTTTCTTCATTCATAAAACTCATATAACAAAATTTGCATGCAAAGAGTTGGTTGCCGCGGGCCGTTAGTGATTGTTTTTAATTGACTATTATTACGCAGTCTCGCGCAGTGTGAAGCAAACAAATAAAGAAGGAAGAAGCCCGGAGGAAAACAGGATGTTTTATGCAATGTTTTCAATATGTTTTTCCTGTCTCATGCGAGCGCTGGAGTTCGATTGTTTACAAATAAGCTGTCTGTCTACGGTGTCAACAAATCGATAAATCAGAGGAAGTAACAAAAACACACACAAAACTTCAAATGGCAACCAGCAACCATTTGAGAAATCGCAGAGCGCCATGATTATTCACAGCGCTTGAAAGCAGAAGCCTGCTTTGATGCGGTGATGCTCTCGAGATAATGGCCGCCCCCTGGTGAATCCGTCAATGTCAGAGTCAATTCCATACTTCCAACGATCAACCAACCATAGAAACAGCGGACCTCGCAAGTGCTTGACCAGCGCTCGAAGCTTGAAGATCTTATGGCCGCCGGTTCGTGATGAGGAGGGCAATAAGGGGAAAATGCAATTTTCTCGAGAACTCTCCAGATTAGCTCGGATTGATTGCGTGTATACTGCCCACGAATGCGGCCGTGAATCAAACCGTGATCGGAGGAGATTGTTCTGCACCGTTTCGGTGCGGCGCGTTGCGCCATCTGGCTCATTGGAACGCAGTCAGCGCGATTGGAGAATTCAAAGAATTTAAGAGATAGATCAAATGGAGAATGATTCATTTGAAATAAGCCAATGCCAATGTCCGGCGATTTGATTCAAAAGAATTGTGACTTTGGCCGAATCGAACCGTTTGATCCGAAGATGTCATTCAAGCAAAATGATCAATTTGACACGAATTTAATAAGCAGAATTTAGCTTGGCAACCGAACCGGGCGAAAATGACAAATTTGATCCATTACACCCGCCTTGGTAACCATGGTGTACACGAGTAAAAACGGAACACATTTGAAATGGGAGAAATTCATACTGTTATTTTGACGTAGGACTACGTCTTTCATTTCTGTACCGGGGTGTAAATTTGATTGCTACTTATTGACTCGAAAAATTGCTTCGATGGCTTAAAAATAGCTTTGAAAATAGGTTATTGAAATCACACAATTCCGTAATAACCTGGCACCCACTCGGAAATCCATTAAAGCCTCTTATAAACAACGAATCGAATCGAATCGATGGTCACGCTCACACCCCTATGCACTATGCTCTTCACTCTCAATTCTCTTTTTTTCTACAATAGGACTGCACGGAGCCGCATTGTTTGATAAAAGCAGCAGTTCAATTATCGAGTGCTTTCCGAGGAGGAATCAATCCTTCTTTGATCGTCAATAATTATATGATAATCACTTTATTCGAAAGATGATTTTTATAAGAGTTTTATTGACAACGTTAGTCCTACGTCCACTTTGCAGTTTTATCACAACACAAGCACAGATAGAACTCACTTCCAGTTTTTTTATATTTTACAAAAGTATCCAAAAACAAGTTTCAAAATCGAAATTGATACCGCAGCATTCAGCATTATGCCAGAACTTAATCCAGCATTTGAATCATTTCTGGTACTCAATTTCCGGTATGGTTTTTTTTTTTCCAGAAAGCAATTATACGACATTCACCCGTGTTCTGAAATCCGATCGAGTTCAAATTACCAGAAAGAATGTCAATTTTGTAGTTTGAAATCCGGTCGAGTCATTTCCAATCGGGTTGTGCAAATGTGACGACCTTGTCACGCAAGGGCCATAGCTACAGTTTTTAGGTATTCAGATAACATCAAGTAATCATTTTCTTTAATTAAAAAAAAAATTCAAACTGCCGTAAGCCTTGCTAATTTGATAGAGAGCACATCGCTCCACAAAAACGGTTGAATTATTTTGGCGTTTGTGTTGTGTTAGGGCAATAATGCCACACATTTGCATTTATCGACAAAAGTTGGAGTTTGAATCGAAAGGATTTTGAGTCACGAAATCCGATCGAACTCAGGAAAAACGACAGACATCCTGAAGGAACGAAGTTGCTGAATTGCTGGATTGACGAATTTCACAGCAATTTTACAAATGTTCAGATATTACAAAAGTTCGCAACACTTCTTTAGAGCGAGCACATTATATAAATTTTAGTTCGAAGTATACACCTCTGATGTTACCATTCACGTACAAAGGTTATTCTTGCAACCTTTGGGCCAGCTGGATGTAAAAGATCAAAAAGTAATAAAGTAACAAAATACTAAATTTTCAAAGGGAAAAACACTTTTCATCAGAAAAAAATCACAAAAAAAACTCGAGAAAATTCGCCTCGATGTCAATTTTGAGCGCTGTTTGTTGTAGCATCATTAAGAGCAAGTTAACAAGTTGTGTTGGGTGAAATTTTGTGTTGGAAACAGAATTTCTTGTGCCGAAAAGTTGGGAATGTTGCAGAATACATTTGATGTCTCAACTATGTTGCAAACACGGGTGTATAAGGTATGAGAGATTCAAAGACGGCCGAGAAGAGATGAACGATTTGTCACGTCAAGGACGACCATCCAACTCTTCAACTGATGAAAACATCGACAAAATAAAATGAATGATGCTCAGAAATCATTATTTAGGTTCGAGAGAGCTGAGAGAGCTCACCAGACCGTTCGTCATATTTTGGTTGAAAAGTCGCAGCACGACTAGTGCCAAAACAGCTCAATTTTCTTCAAAAATTTCATCGCCATTAAGTGGCTAAAGACATGCTTGAACGATCGAATTCTGATCACACGTTCATCCAACCCATTCGTTACTGGCCAGATACGGCACCGTGTGACTTTGTCCTATTTCCGAAATTCCAATTACCGCTTCGTGGGACATAAAAAACATAAAAAGGAATTCACTAAAGGCAATTCCTAAATACAGATTTAGAAAGTTTTTCGATGACTGGATTGTTCGTTAGAAAAAAAGTTTTGCTTCAGAAGGGGCTTATTTTGAAGGCGATAATACAAATAATCCGTTGGAAATTATAAAAAAATAATTTTCGACAATTTATTTGTTACAAAAATTTTTGGCTTCTATCTTCAAATACATTTTCTTTGCGTATTTGTGTGATTTCTTGCCCTTGCCGGTATTAACAAACAACTAGTGTAGGGATGAAACACAATTTTGATATACCTCTGAGCAGAATGAAAATATTTTAAATCAAGGTGGGCCCCTTTGCAACTTATTTCATGTTATAAAAGTTTTAGTTTGCGATTTCTCAGTATCGGCCCGGACAGCGAGCAGTCAACAGTTCCTCTTAATGCTGATGTCACACACAGCAGTCTTATGGTCCGCTACCGGAAGTGGCCTAGGTCCATGGAATTCAGCAAACACGAAGCAAGCCTAAACTGAAATTGAGAAAGATGTTACAATTCTTTGGAATCCTACATACAACATGTTGGATTATTGCTCAAAAAAGAGACAGCTGTGTCTATTCTAGAACATACGAAGTTCCTCTTGTCTATAGAGCTAGCGATCATCCGCAATTCGACATTAATGCAATTAAACCCGGTGTTCCGCTTGTGTAAAGCGAAAATGGTAATGGATTATCGGGGTCGATCCCAGATCAGTTATCAGCAGTGTTGCCACACGTACAGACTTATCTGGAATAATACAAATTTTTTCGTTATTTTTGGTACAGATTCTGTACGGTACAGAGTACAGATTTTCGTCAAAAAGTACAGATTGGTACAGATTTTTTCCACGCGTGAAATTTCTTACATTTTAACAAAGCAACATTGAGGTACATGACCACTTTTACGCCGCAGTATCACTTGATGCTGCTGATCATTTACAATGCAATAATTGATCAGTTCCATAAGGACGAAATTCCTCACAAGAATCGTCAGAAAGGATTCCCATCGGACGGTGCGACGTATGTTTTGCCCCAGATCAATTGAATCGTTTATTCCAGACTAAAAAACCTGAATTCACGATGCTACATGAAGAGCTGAAAGATTTTCATTTGATCATTCTCGTTAATATCCGCAAGGAATCTTTCGTTGTTTCAATTGTTTCAATGCTATCAAATATGAAGATCATTTGAAAAGCGAAAAAAAAAATTAGGTTGGAATAGCAGCAAAAGAAATTGCCAATGGATAGCTAGCGGCAGATAATTTCAAAGGATATTTGTCGCAGTTTTCTCGTGGAGCTGATCAAGCAAATGAGAAAAATATTCGATTTTGATGATTCGACGCTCAAGAGTACGCTTATGTTAAATCACATAAACTTTTTCAATTTGACAAGCATTAGCTTTGTGTTAGAAGCAGGGCTCTGCATAGTCATACTCAACTGAGGATAGTCAGCTGACTATCTGACTGACTATATCCGTATTCAGTTAGTAATGACTTTTGGCTTCTTCACGCAGTTCCTCCGCCAAAACGACTGAACAGTCAGTCGGGCGTTTAGTCGCTATCACCCTCTACCGACTAGACTATATCATTTCATTCTTCCCAGTCAAATTGTGCTCATTGCATTTTGAAATGACTTCCCTCAAAACGAATTCGTTTCTCTCTTTCTCTCTCCCATGTACGTGTGCATGCATCGATGTTTAAGTTCAACGTGGTTTGACATACGCTACAGGTGAGCTAGATTCTTTTGTATCGTACACGAAAATTACTCACACGTATAAAATAACGTGCAGTGTGTGTGCGCTATTTTGCACGCCTAATTTATTTATTTATTTATTTATTGAAAGATACATTCATCTGACATAAGTCTTAATGAACTAGAGGGTTTAATATTATATGAGCCTAGAACCAGTAATACGTCGCTGGAAACAAGCTGCAGGTTCTCCAAACTCGAAAAGCTCCTCAACTGAACAAAATGTGTGGATCATGCTCGTAACAGGCTCGTGTTGTCCATATGAAGTGCGGTGTGGGTCATGCCGCAACAGGTACGTTGACCGGAGAGATCTGCTTGGTGCACGCAGATTCAAACGCGAGAGTAGGTAAAAGGAGTCGATTTCATTGGCCAAAATCTTTGCGACATAAGTTGCTTGTTGAATTTTCCGTCGGCGTTCTAATGTATCCATACTCAGCAAACGACATCTTTCAGCATACCGAGGCAAATTTGAAGGATCTCTCCAAGGAAGTTGCCTTAGGGCTCGACGAATGAAAGTTCTCTGGATACGTTCAATTCTGATGCTACATGACAGTTGGTACGGAATCCAAACCACAGACGCAGTCTCGACAATTGGTCGCACAAGTGAACAGTATAGTGCCTTTAGGCAGTACGGGTCGGAAAAATCCCTCGAAATCCTGGATATAAATCCTAGCTGTCGATTCGCCTTAGTGACTACCATTGATCGATGCAAATCAAACGAAAGCTTTGGGTCCAACGTTATCCCCAAGTCACTTACTTGTTCAACTCTCTCCAGTATAACATCATCAATCGAGTAGTCGAATGTGATCGGTGTCCATGTTCGATGAAAAGTCATTACTACACATTTAGATATACTGACAGAAAGTTTGTTCAAGCGGCACCAGTTAACAAAGAGATTCAACATTTCTTGAAGCCGAAGGCAATCTTCGATGTTCTTGACGACGATGTAGATTTTTAGGTCATCGGCATATATGAGCACACAACCACTTAGAAGGATGAGCGTCACGTCGTTGAAAAATATTATGAACAGCAATGGTCCCAAATTGCTGCCCTGAGGAACGCCCGATGTTGCGATGAATGGCGCAGAGGTACAAGATCCCAGCTTAACGCGGAGAGTTCGATTGAGCAGGTATGATTCGAGCCAATTCACTAGACTATCAGAGACTCCCAATCGAGACATTTTCCGCAGAAGGATACCATGATCGATGCGATCGAAGGCTGCTTTCAGGTCTGTGTAAACGGTATCCACTTGAACTTTGTTTTCCAAATGTGCAATACAAGTTGACGTAAATTCCAACAGATTCGATGACACAGAGCGCCCTGGCATAAAACCGTGTTGCGACGGAGAGATGTAGCTTTTAACATGAAAGAAGATAGCTTCTTTCACAATTATCTCAAATATTTTTGAAGCAGCAGAAAGACTTGTTATACCCCGATAGTTTGTTACGTCTCGTTTGTCGCCCTTTTTATGAACAGGAAACATAAAGGAATGCTTCCAAATCTCGGGAAAAAATCCTTGATCCAACGATGCAGTAAAGATCCAGGCTAAGGGCTCAGCTAAAGCATCAACACAGCGGCAAAAAAACACCGTCGGGACCCGGAGAGACCGATTTCTTTAATTTCTTAACGGCCTTAGTGACATCCGTAGAGCTAATCCCAAATGAGCGCAGATTAATGAGATTCTCTGGAACATTGATAGCTGCTTTTACAATTTCATCCGTATTCGCAGTCGCATTCGAAAAAACCGAACTGAAGTGATGAGAAAAAAGGTTGCATGATTCGAGCACAGATGTTGACTCCAAATTGCCCAGAAACACGGACTTTGGAATAGTCGATGATTTACGTTTGGAGTTCACAAAGTTCCAGAAACTTTTGGGATTTCGACGCAAATTGGTCTGAACACGCAAGACATACGACTTGTAGAGGGCTGAATTGAGCTTTCTATAGGCGTTGCAAGCACGATGAAAGTTGCGTTTAGTTTCAGTGGTTCGATATTGGCGGAGTTTACGCTGACAGGAATTTTTGTCGCGTCTCAAAAGTCGCAGTGGAAGAGAGCTCCAAACAGGAGAGGCAGCAGGTTTTCGTCTCGGAGTATTGTCATTAAGCCAATTGCAAATAATATGGCAAAATGTTGCAGCCATATCATTAACGTCATTTGTTGCCAGCCTACTGTTCCAGTCACAACTCTGCAGATAATCGTTGAGCATGGCAAAATCGATTTTGGAGTAGTCTAGCGGCTGTTGAATAGGGTCATATGATTCACAGTTAGCACGGTCCTCACAATCGGTTAGAGTTGGTAAGGAGAATAATAGCGGAGGATGATACAGATCAATAGGTAACAATGGGCATATCGCTTCGTTCACAACAATATTGCAATTAGCATCACATACAACCAAATCCAGGATCCGACCCCGATAGTTGCGAACTAAGTTGTATTGCCGAAAGTGCAGGAAATTCAAACCATCAACTAGAGCAGCGCTGGCAGCAGACATCGTGGAAGCTTCCTGACTTAAGGCTTCGTCGTCAAGCAATTCCCATGTGATGTTAGGCTGATTATAGTCGCCACAAGCAAGAAGAAGATTACCATCAGGCATTATGTCACGTAGCTCATGCAGCGTAGATAGATGCGCATCAATAACACCTACATTCTGACTTCGATCGGGAGGTATATAAACGGCGCAAAGCATTAACCGCTTTTCGCGAATACAGGCAGACACACAAACTTGTTCGAGATTATTGCCATGCATTGTGCGTACCTCAACAGATTTATGATGACTTGACACTGCAATAAGCACTCCTCCTAATGTAGTTTTGCGACTATTACGTGGACTACGGTCGCAACGAAAAACGTTAAAGTCGGTTCCAAAAAGTTGTAGCGAGTTGACACTGTCGTCAAGACCGGTTTCGATCAGGATAATGACCTCATAATTACAATCACAAATCGCTACGATGAGGTCATCGATTTTTGTTTTCAGACCGCGTACATTCTGGAAGTACATCCAGACATCATTTATGCTGGTGGCCACACGTCTGTTGACACGAGATGGTTCGAAGCGTTGCTCATGTTGACTGGAAGAGTTTGGAAATCTGAAGGGGGGAACATCGTCAGGCAGGATAGGTTGAAAATTACATCCATACTTGCCTAGACAAGCAAGTCGGAAGACCTCTTCTCTCACATCAGACACAGGGCCGGGGCGACTACGGCTGCATACATGGCTAATGGGCTCGACTGTGCTAAGTGGATAGGAGGCTTCCAAAATGCTTATTTGAGTGCGCCCCGGTGTCCATTCATCGGCTATGTTGTGGCTGAGATGGTTGCTGCTGGCTTGAATGTTTGGTTCACAGCAGATGGCCGCCGAAATTTTTGAGCCGAGTGGTCTTCGAATTCACGAAAAAGAACTCCTTCCGGCCACGATGACGGATCCAAGGCATTCGTCTTCAAAGCCGGATCAAGACCAACTTTGAAAGAGACGAAGCGCAAGTTGTTGGTGTCTGTTCCTTTGGCAACTAATTTCACGATTTCAGGTTCTGTTTCGATTTCCAGGTTTGCTTTAACCATTGCAGAGATTTGATCACTTGTCACATCTGGACGGATGCGTGATAAGTAGAGCCAGAATTTGGTATCCGGTTGTACACAGATTGGTACCGAAACGACATTCTGACACAGCAGTTTCGAACCAGTCTGACACTCATATGTTTTAGGTATCGGAGAGTCGGATCCCCGGAATCTCTTCGAAGGACGAGTTGGTTCACTTCTTGGTCAAGGATTAACAACAGGGGACGGGATTGATGGAACAGGCTTCGATGATAACTGCTTGATTTCCGTCTGCAGGTTGCTGATAGCTTCCGTCAGGGAAACCAAAGGTGATTTCTCATCGGCCAAGTTGGTGATCGAACGGAGATGCGAGTTCTCGAAAAGCTCTGCGCATTGATCACACATCCAAAACAGGTTCTTCCGATGTGAAGTGAAGTAACCCGTCAGGGCACGTGACACTCCAGAGCACTGCATGTGAAATAATTTGCCACAGTATCCACGGCAAACCACCACGGTATCAATGCCAGTTATTCCCGACAAGCATTTGGCACATGTTTTATCCATGCTGGCAGTTGAGCAGTTGTAACGCCTTAAAATATATTTCGGGCGGTTCCCAGCCGGTCGATAATGAAACAAGCACGAAGTTGATCGCTCCGGCAACGGCACGAAGGTGATGAATGAACCACAACAGCGCGATACAATTGAAGTGATACAAAACAATCTTAACAGTCAATTTGCACTCCAAATAACAACTTCATCAGGGATATTTTTAAACAGGATAGTCCAGACAATTAAAATTAGTAACTTGGTCAATTAAATTAAATTTTTAACTACACAAAACACGTTAAAAAGCAAACAAAAACAACAGTTAGCTTACACAAGCTGCTGTTTACACTTGTACACTATTGTTAACTAATACTAACTACTACTAGGTTCATTGGTTTGAGCTCACGATGGGTAGACAATAAACCGTCCATTGATGGGGTAACTTCTTTTTTGCATCAGAAATCATGTTTTCGTTCCCATTTATATGGACGTAAAAATAAGATTGCGTACGCGGGTATGAAACGTGTCAAGAGGAAATGGAAGTGTGGATTGAAGTCAGTTGAATGAAGAGGCAGATTTGTATTCATTAGTCGAGTCAGTTAGAAAAACCACTGACTGGACTAGTTCACCAGTCATCCTCGCTAGTCAACGCTAGGCAATTCATTTTTTAGCCAAATCACTTTTTGTTGTGGGCGACTGCCGAAGCAGTTCTAGTAGAAGCAAATCTACTGAGAGGAGAGTCGGTCTTCATTTTTCGCCTTCGAAGATTTCGTGCCCTGGTCAAGAGCATTTCCAGGATTCTACAATGGGAATGTACAAGACACATTTCAGAAACAGAACAGTTTCCGAAAACGAGCATGTGCACGTAGGTGAACAAAAAATGGATGGCTAAAAAGGATTGATGGTTCGTTCGTATTCCGGCGCTTCGATGTCTTGTTTGTGACGTTCTCGCTATGCCTTACTCCTCGACAACTATCGAGCGATTTTTTTCTGAATATAATAAGAACAAAAATAAGCTTCGAAATCGACTCAGCAACGATACGATGACGCTATTTTGAGATCGAGAGATTTGATCAAACATCGTAGCGGCAACTCGAAAATTTTAATAAATGAGATATGCAATCTAGATTTAAAAAAAACTATGTATATGTCATCAAACACACGAATGAGTTGCGTATGTAAATGTTGTATTCGTAATAGATAAATGAGTATTTTTTTCATGCTAATAAATTAGTTTTTTCTCTACAACGAATATTTTCGATAGTACAGATTTTTGGAAAAAAAAAGTACAGATGAGAAAGATTTTTAATCCTTCTGGTACAGATTAAAATGTGGCAACACTGTTATCTAACTCGGACCAGCTGCTGATTTGCCAATTCTGAAGTGTTCCCGAAACTAATTGAAAATACGCTTCTATACAAAGTGCTCATTCGCACTTTCATGAATAACAAAAAAAAATATATATATATAGGCAAAATGTGTAACATTTTTGTACTACCTCAACTGAATGCTACTGTTCATAGAATATTTTATACCAGTGATTTTCAACCTTTGTTGATCCATTCCCCCCTTTAGGAAAACTAATCCCAGTGCTTCCCCCTTATCAGTAGTAAGAAAGTCTGTAGAATATCAGTAAAATAATGAATGAATACAAACGGAATTCAAGTTATATTCGCAACAAACTTGAATTTATACTTGTATCTAATTACAAAAAAGGTATATAAAGTATGGCACCTGCGCCTGAACGATTTCCGCCAAAATCGTAATTCTTGAGAACGTTGTCGAAAAGCACACCTCATGTCATCTTCGATATCCACTCTGCTAAGGTTTTTTGTTTCCATCAGCAGCATTGTAGGTAATCTAGATTCACATAAATACAAAGCAAAAGACAACAACACTCGTAACCCTTATACCGCGTATCAGGATAAGAATCGATCATTTATCGACGAGTTTGTTCTGAAATTGATCCGAAATTTCATCACAACCAGTCAGAAATCTCGTTCTTCGATAGAAGGAAAATGTGTTTCAAGTTTAACTTGTTGTAAAAAGTTTTTCGTAAAAAAAGTGGTTTCGATTATCATCATTCACTGACGAAAGTCTTTCAAACATTGCGAAGTTGTTCAATTAAACATTACATCACAGATTTAGAAATGTTTGCCGAGGCTCGCAAAGAGTATCCAATATTTTTTTTTTTGTGGAAATTTTTGCTAATCACTGCCATCTTCAAAGCGAAGTAATGTGCAACATTCCCTTGCACTATTCCCCCCTTTTAATGACCACATTCCCCACTAGGGGGGAGTTCCCCACCGATTGAAAATCACTGTTTTATACGAAAAACATATGCTATGGATGTGGAAAAATAATCTCCAGAAAAAATATATATCATTTGGGAACATGAAATCTCGCGTAGTTAGAAATCCCTATTGTTCACACTAGGTCGAAAACAAAAGCAAAAAGGAGATTAGGTACCCAGTTATCAGGTTCGTCTCAGGTCAAAACTTATTGAACTAATAAGTGAGGTTTCTTCGTTTTTTTTCAAAAATTAATGCTTTATTCTGCTAAAATGATTACAAATTTAATATTCAAAGTATTGCTCATCACTTGTAACAACTTTTTCCCATCTTTCTGGTTATTGACGGATCCCTTATTCGGCCGTTTTGTCGGCTAACCACGAATCGATCCAATTTTTAACTTCATCAAAATTGGAGAAGTGCTGGTCAACCAAGCCATGTTGCATCGATCGAAAAAGGTAGTAATCGGACGGAGTAATGTCCGGAGAATATGGCGGGTGGGATAGGATCAGTTGGAGCATGGTCACTGTGAAGTTCTCGCTAGGAAGGGAAATCTCCCGATATCAAAGTACGTCTCACTAGTACGAAGGCCCAAGAGGAAAGAGGCCGAGTCATGGTTGTACATGTAAACTAAAGCATCGCCTGCTATTAGGTACAAGTAGTCGTACGTCATGTTCAATTCGGTTGACACTTGACAAATTCAATAAGCTCATTTCACACTTGCTTAATGACGTATATCACACATCTCCCCTCTACTCATGGGAACTAAATGTTTTAACCGATTTGATGTTTTAGTATATGTGTAATTCCCAAAACCAAGGAATCACCCAACACTATATCGAACCGCTCTTACTTGTGCTGTTGTCCGTATAATGATGGGCAATGATTAGTGCTTGGCAATGATATATCAAGTATGTGCATGGGAGGTACAATATTTCAATAAAGCGTAACAAGCGTTATCGACAAGGTAATAATTTTGAACTTGTGGTGCCACTCATCCTCTCACATCCCTTAAAAAAAATTGCCTAGAAGCATAGTCAAGTGTGAAATAACTACAAAAATGATTTCCATTAATTTCACATAACACATTCCTCGGGAATGTGATTACTAGTTCAATCGGTAGATACGATTTCGTCATAACTTGCGGAAATTACAAAACAACCAAATGTAAAACCTTACATATATCTATTCGACACCTTGCTCCGATTCGCACCAAGGGATTCTGAATGTTTCAATCATTTGACGTACTGCGTAGATGGATTCTGCATAGACATTAACTTCATTTAACTTCATCTTGAGTTTTTATCTCATCTGTCGCACAGAAAACAAAAATAACGATCGCAGAAATCCGAAGCAATCCATTCTGAAGCAATTCCGGACTTCAGAGCATCTCCAGAAGAATTGAGCCTAAAGACGGAAGAAAAAAGAAATCAGAACTCCGAAAATTACGATATACGTGAGAATTATTTTTTTTATTTTTGTTTTTCAGCATCCAATTTTTCATTCTCTTCGTTTAGCCATCCTAATACTTGATCTTTCTGTTGTTGGTTTCGATTGTCGCTCTTATTGCTACTATTCATGCTACGGTCAAATGACCCGTGACTCCACGAGCGTTGCATCTACGATTATCTGCAGAACGGGTTTTGGATTAGTAGTACGTACAGTTACATTTAGGGCAACAAGAACGTCGACCAGCTCCATGATTTTTATATTTTATATTCAGCCTTGTTTAGCTTGTGATCGATTAATAGATGCTATGTAACGACGGTTCATTGGATATTTTTCATTCCACGATGCTTGTCGCTCTAATACTACCGCGAACTCCCAAGGTGGCAACGTTTACATTTGAAACTGTTCTTCACGAGTTGCTGACTGGATGATAAAATACGTTTCGTGGCCAAATGCTTTAAGAGCTGCATTCTGATGCGTCATGAACTATCTCCACCAAACTTGCGTGGAAGGTTATCATTGGTTAATCTGGTCCTTGGTTTAAGGATACTGCCAGCTCCGGAAGAACTATTTGTTCCGTCGTCAGGTGATATCATCCTTGCAGAATATGACTGAAAATTGCTCATCGTGATTATTATTCGAGTGATTCCGGCAACTCAACAACCTCTTTGCTCTCGTACACTGTACTTCCGCCAGTTTCAAGAACGCACCTTTACATTCCAATCATGTTAATTCTATGCGGTCGTAATTTCTTGATTTCTCCCGTCTCGCTTTTCTTTCAGCTGAATGCCCTCTCGCTATTATCATGCGGACATCCCGTCTCGCTCTTTTCATGCGGACACCCAGTCTCGCTATTTCCCTGCGGACATCCCGTCTCGCTATTTTCCTGCGGACATCCCGTCTCGCTATTTTCCGTGCGGACATCCCGTCTCGCTTTTTTCGTGCGAACATCCAGTCTCGCTTCTGCCGCGCGGACATGTCGTTACGCGCATTTTCCATAAGTTTATTTTCTTTTTTACTTACTTCGTTTGTTCGGGGGATTCCCTTCTTTTCAAGAACGTGATCCAGAAATAATACTCCAAATATAGAACACATTCGACTTTTCGACTATGCCTCCTGGCAGGATCGCCAATGTGGAGTTCTCGCTGGAAAGGGAAATCCCCCGATATCGAAGTACGTCTCACTAGTACGAAGGCCCAAGAGGAAAGAGGCCGAGTCATGGTTGTACATGTAAACTAAAGCATCGCCTGTTATTAGGTACAAGTAGTCGTACGTCATGTTCAATTCGGTTGACACTTGACAAATTCAATAAGCTCATTGCACACTTGATTAATGACGTATATCACACAGTCACCATAAACTTCCACCAAAATGCGATGACTTTCCGCAGCTTTTTTCTTCATATTGATGTAATGAAGTAACACTCCCCGCAAAAACACTCTCGTTGGTACGAAATTCGACATACTCGAAAAATCAAAAAAGTCACAGGAGGGTTGTGTCCGAGACACGTCCGCATAATTGACGTAGGATTCCGTTAGGTTATCTGTTGATTTTGGATAATTACATCGTTAAACTCTTTGATAATGATTAGGTGGACCTGAAAAGGACCGTTTTGTTTGGTTGTTGGGTATTGTTTGTTCATTCCACCAGTGTCTAAAGGGTGATGATTACAGAAGGATGAAAAACAGTCGTTGGTTGGTGCGTATCAGATAAAGGATACCGAAGTGGAACGAGATATGATGAGAACCGCCCTCTATGATCCTAGACGAGATGCCTTTTGTGATATGTATTGATGAAATAAAGAAAAAAAATCACCAATGTAATATAAGATAATTATTAATACCGAACACAATTATCAATTTTTCTTATCAGTAAAAACATGTTACTTTAATATAGCGAAAATATATTTGAAATGGGAAAGGTAATTTTCTTTTATAATTTTTACTTTCTGATTGTTTATTCAACCCAATGCGAATTTTAATTGGACTAACAATACCTAATACTATATGTACACCTAATACCATATGTACTATATGTAGTGAGACTCTATGTTGTACGGGAAAGGGTTAACACAACGGCTATCGTATACAATTTTACACCTACCCTTGTGCTAAATTTTTCACAATACACGATCGGACATTGATATGGTGTTTCACGAAGCAACCAACATTAAAGTTCCAAATTTAAATTTTATTTGCTAGAATTATTCGTATCACTCTTCTTATTTGCAATATAAAAATGCCCCCGACTTTCATGTATTTGCAATGCTGATTTCCCCTAGGCAGCTTGGTTTTGATGTCTCTGTTAGGGAACCGCCGCATGTGTCGTCAATTTCGACCAATCAGAAGTGGGTATTTCCGTTAGGATAGGGGTTGAGATTTTTCAATTGTTTGATAGTTAGTTTAATGATATATTATTTTATTCAATATAAAAAATTGTTATGGAGTGCCGAAATCGATTGACGCAAAAATTTCATCAATCCGACATCAAATGACTGAGCAATAAGCGTTTGAAATTGGACAATTTTCGCGATGTGCTCGATTCTCGATTTTCAATTTGTACCCCAATTTGTTCCCGAAAGACGTAATCCTACGTCAAAACTATGTTCTTTACGCTTCAACTTTTTGACATATACCAAAAAAGACGGGCAATGAGTAGCTTTCCAACGAATATATGGAAATTTGATTCACTGGAATAATAATTTTGTTACCGGTACACCCAATTCATAACCCCACACAAGCCACAATCCAGCCCAGACTTGGTAACATTTTTTTTTGCGTGCCCAGCAATGACTTCGCTCGTTCGCTCGTTTCCGAAATGTAAATACACACACGCGCGAATCCCATCAACATTGAACTAAACTGGCCATTTCGCGGTGCGGTGCGCGTCTTCCCGCAGGCAAACTGCGTTCATCACTCACCCGCGGGTTGGTCCCAATGACCAACCAACCAACCAACGACCGGTCCTGGGGAGGAAGGTACCGAATGCGCTTACCGCTCCGCCAGCAGAACAGAAAATCGGTGCGGAAAAACGGCCAAAAATAAATGGGATGTTTGTATACACACGCGAACCCTGGACAAGGACTGGGATGGGTGGAGGGATGGATGGAAGGACGGAGCGATGAAATAATAATTAACTTCGCTTCTGCTCTGTTTAATGCCTTTTTTTCTTTACATTAGAGTTTTTTTACTGGCGTGTACATTAAATGTTGCTGTTAACTCTTGGTGCTGCTGCTGGAAGCAGCAAGAGTTAAGATGGCCTCTGTTTTGGTTCGACGTTGTGTTTCGAGTATTCGAGATGCAGTGCAGTACTTACCCGGATTCGACAGAATGACAACAAATGGCTGGTTTCACTTTCCGCAATCGATCTTGTAAAGCTCGCACTTACAAACTGTCCACTCGCGGAGCATTTAACCACCGGTGAGCATGATGTTGAATGACCATAATTAGAGGTTGTAGTTTTTTATCGCTTTGAAGCTTCCGGCCTTCTGGCGGCGATGACAAAGAATGTTCAATCAAAGCAAGCCGGCTCACAAATACGCGTCGTACGCACGTCGTTTGACAATCCACACACGCAAAGTCACGACATATCGGAAGTTTAACGCACCATCTGTGTGTCAGTTAGCTGCGCGCGCGTCGCCTTCACAAAGGCTCCCATTTTGTCCGGGCAAAGAAATGGTTATTATTATTCACTCACGCCTGTTTTGTGCCCCTACTGTTCCTCTGTGCGTGTCTGGAGGGCAACCATAAACAAGTTTGGTACAACTTGTCCCCCGAACCGATCCGGTGTTTTTTTTTGTACGTGTGTGCGACGTTTCTGTACGTGTGTTTATGTTATTAAGGTTTTTACCTCTTCTCGTTTTAGTTTCGTTTCACGCCCAGGTTCATCAACTTTCGTGACCGGATGGCTAGAATGTGTGTTCTCGCCTCCCCCGCCCCGTAAAACTATCTTTGGAAACACTTCGGTACGTGAATTCCACACTGCACTGAATTTATTTCAAACAGATTGCACTCCAGAGAACCACCGGAAAATTCCTGCCTCGGAACCGCACTTCGTGCGCGCTTATTCCGCGCGGACAGGAAAAACATCCGTGCCGGAGAAACTTTGCACCAACCACTCACAACACTGCTGCCACACTCTTCCCTTTCCACACGCACACACTTCCCCGCACCTATTGACCGCTGTGCCAATTACTCAAAATCACAAAATAACGTGCAACAACTGCAACATAGTAAATTCTTCCTTCCGACCGCTGCCCCCAGCATTACGAAACAGTCGCATAACGGGAGCGAACTTTTTTTTTTGTCAACAATTGAACTCGGTAACATAGAGTTACACGACCTATATAACGGTCACAAAACCGCCCACTCAGAGACACTCGATTTGTGTTTCACACGGATTACACAAAAGTAAAGGACCGATTCTGGTTGTCGAATGCCGCCCCGGGTCGATGATTGATGAGGTCAAACGGGGTGTTTTAAAATAGAGTGAAACTATCCGCGATTGTCACGCGAACGAATAGTCGCGCGAGGAACAAACTTGAAGTTTGATTCTATGCTGAGGACGACTCAATTGGTACTAATCCGATGAATGAGCGCGACGTGATTGCCTAGCGTTGCGGGAGTTGAAGGTTTTCTCCGAGCGAAAGAGAGAAAGAAAGGCGAACGAAAGAGAGTCGGGGAAGTCAGAGACAAAGTCAGGATGTTATGAGGTCTGCTTTCGGTTGGAAGATATCCTAAATCTGGTTATAGTGCTTTGAATAGGAAGGCAACTTGTAGCGCCCATCCGAAAGGTGATTCTTTCATCTTTTCCATTTAATTATTCATTTCTCATGTCCTGAAGCTATGGCGCAGAGATAATAAAATTGTGCTGTGGAAAGCGGCTCGCAAACTGGGAAATGTTTTGTTTGGTTTGGGTGTTCAGTGAGCGAAGGGGCTTTTATGCGAGATTTGAGTTCCCACAAGCTTATGTGGTTAGCGCATACATTCAGGCGGAAAATCGATTCTCACCGAAGGTGAAAAGTTCAACCTTTCCGCTTATGTACAGTGATGGTAAAAATAATGAATGCACTGTTTGTATAAGTCATTTTTCCCTTTCTGCATACAGGTTTAATAATGAAGCGGGGTGACAAATATTAATAAACACAAAAACAATCATGATCAACTGATGTTTTTTCCTTATCCGGTGTAAGGTTATGAACCCATTGGTGATCGGAAATTTTGAGCAGCTTATCGAGCTAAATTTTCATTCTGGATTCATGAGCTCATATCATGAATTCATCACCATGCAGGTTGATCCTTCTTCGTATATTCCCAACCGTGTTTGTTTTCCTGACTACATCAATTCCTCTGTACATTTTGATCTGTTCATGAAGGAGAAAATCCATGAAATTCCAGATTATCTTCGATCGAGGATCGCTCCTACGATCTTCAATGCAAAGTATGGGCGTATCAATTGTGATAATATGTACTATACAGATGGGTCCTCAATGAATGAGTCCACAGGATTTGGAGTGTTCAACGAAATTTTCAGCACCTCCCACAGTCTTCATAATCCTTGCTCAGTGTATATTGCTGAGTTGGCAGCAATTCACTGGGCGCTGGACAGCGTCGCCTCACGACCTGTTGAACACTATTACATTGTAACGGATAGTCTTAGCTCTGTCGAAGCTATCCGTTCAGTGAGGCCGGAAAAGCACTCGCCGTACTTCTTTGAGAGAATACGAGAAATTTTGAGTGCTTTATCCAGACGCTGTTATGTCATTACCTTTGTCTGGGTCCCTTCACATTGCTCCATTTCGGGTAATGAGAGGGCTGACTCATTAGCAAAGGGAGGTGCAATTGAAGGCGATATTTATCAGCGTCAAATCGCCTTCAATGAATTTTATTCTTTAGTTCGTAAAAATACCATCGCTAACTGGCAACGCAAGTGGAACGAAGATGAATTGGGTCGGTGGTTCCACTCGATTATCCCTAAGGTTAGCCTCAAACCATGGTTCAAAAGTCGGGACTTTATTCGGACCTTCTCCCGACTCATGTCCAATCACTGTTCTTTAGATGCGCTGCTTTTTCGTTTCAAGCTTGCCGACAGCAATCTCTGCGTTTGTGGTCATGGTTACCACGACATCGAACACGTTGTTTGGTCGTGCGAGCTATATCTTGTCGCCAGGTCGAATTTAGAAAACTCCCTTCGGGCCCGAGGAAGGCAGCCCAATGTGCCGGTGAGAGATGTGTTGGCTCGGTTAGACCTTGATTACATGTCCCAAATATATGTTTTCCTTAAAGATATCGATCTTCGAGTGTGATTGTTCTTACATCCTTTCCCCCCATTTTCCCCTCCTCTTCGTCCTTCGCGAGCTATCGGTTCCCTAACATTAGAATAAGTTAAATTGTTAATACATATTAGATGTAAGGATAGTTTAAGAATTCAGTGTGATGTGTGAGTATGAATGTGAAAGTGAGTGTGAGTGTGAGTGTGAACATGGTTACAATCTCCTTACATCCCATCCTTTTCCTAAGGAAAATGTGTCACCCTTCTAAACTCGAGTCGACCGCGAGTAATCGGTTTCTTATTCCATTAACCGTAGAATTAAGAAAACATGTTAATAGTAAAAGTATAGTTGAGAGTTTGGCTTCTTTAAACCTATGTAACTGAGCCTGTACAAATAAACGAATTATAAAAAAAAAACTGATGTTTGTTTATTCACAAGCTATAAAAAAATTACCAGGAGTGCGGGTTGAAATTGTCTGTGGATTTTTTGAAGAAAATACAAAAACTTCAAGAGAATCTCAAAACATTTCTAATCGTAGTAGTCCCCGTTTGATTCTACACATTTCCCATCCCTCAGGCAAATGGTGGATTCCTCACCAATAGAACTTTTTTTGACGTAGAACTGCGTCTTTCAGGGAGGGTGCCAAATCAGAAAACAGGTAATGTTTTTATGAAATGAAGTTAACGTTAATAACTATTTTCACAGCGAACACATTCTGATGATTTGCACACCAATCGAATCAGAAATTCTCTTAGATTTGTTTGATATGCTATACATTACAATTCACTAATCCCTAAACAATTTAAATTAATGAAAACTGGAAGTATTCTTATTTTTTCCATACATTTGTTTTGACGATTTATGTGCTTATCTACCCATACCTTCAATAACGAGCAACTGATACATTCGTTTCTGCCCGTTTTCGACATATTTGGTATAAATAGGTCATCCGTGATTTGAAGTCACACATCTCGTACGATTCCTGTTCTTCCTCCTCTTCCACTTCCTACAGGTCGCCAAAAAAGGAGCAACCGAGCTATAGTAAGGTTGCAGCTATTGGTTTACCACCTACGCCAACACCTTCACCTCATTCTTCTTCTACTGAGGATCTTTACAGCATGCCATAACTTGCAACCCTGTTTCTTGAACTAGATCGACAGACTAGAAGTTGTCGCAACCAACAGGAACAAGTGCAAGTCATGCTACAGTTTTATTACAACCGTGGATCGGTCATCTCTAAGGCTAATTAATTGGAATGCCTGCTCTCTCAAGAGTAAGGTCATCGAGTTCGCTGACTCCTTGGTGACAAACAGCATCGACGTAGCTATCGCTACTGAGACGAAATTTAATTTTTAGGAATTCTATCTTCAGCTTTCGCTTATAATCAGATAAGAGTGTATAGATCACGTTGGCCATGCTTCACTGTAAATTTTTCGTAAATTTGGAAAAATGTCGTCGAACGAAAAAGAGCGTCGTGAATTAATCCTGTGCACTCATTTCGAGAATCCCGAGTTGTCACATCGGGACATCGGTAAGATGCTGGGAATCGTCCAATCAACGGTCAGCAGAGTACTAAAACGATACTTCGAGAACCTAACCATCGACCGGAAGGTGAAGAACGGCAAAAATAGATGCTCCGTCAATGAAAAAGATTACAAGCGCGTAGTTAAGCAGTTTAGACGTGATCCGAGAAGTTCGGTCCGGGATGTCGCCAATAAGCTGAATTTGTCAAGTTCATTCGTCAGCGGGAGGGCCTGCGTACATACAAGGTTCAGAAGGCTCCTAACCGCGACGAAAGGCAAAACATGGTGGGGAAGACGCGAGCCCGGAAGCTGTACACCGAAATGCTGACGAAGCCTGGTAATGGACGACGAAACCTACGTCAAAAAGGACTTTCGTCAGCTGCCGGGCCTGTTTTTCTTCTCCGCAGAGGACAAATTCAGCGTTCCGGAGGAGATTCACAAGCAGAAACTATCCAAGTTGGCCAAAAAGTACATGGTGTGGCAAGCGATCTGCTCTTGCGGAAGGCGGAGCGCCCCCTTCGTGATGACCGGCACGGTAAACGGGCAGGTTTACCTTAAGGAGTGCCTACAGAAGCGCTTACTACCACTATTGAAGCAGCACGAGGGCCCGACCATCTTCTGGCCGGATCTCGCTTCGTGCCACTATTCAAAGGACGTGTTGGAGTGGTACGAAGACAACGGGGTCACCTTCGTGCCAAAGGAAATGTACCCGCCCAACGCGCCGGAGCTTCGCCCAATAAAGAAATATTGGGCGATTATGAAGCAGGCCCTCCGGAAGAACCCAAAAGTTGTCAAATCGGAGGCGGACTTCAAGAGAAAATGGATGTCTGTTAAAAAAAAAAACTACAACCTGACGTTGTACAGAACCTTATGGACGGGGTAAAGAGGAAGGTGCGAGCATACGGGCTTGGGCTCGAAGTATGAATAAAAAGAAAATGCCAAAAGTTGTTTAATAGTTTTTATTTTACTGTCTAAAATTTTCAAAAGGATCGGTATACTGGGCGAATTTCTACAGCGATTTTTCCGTGATGCAATTTGATGTGACACACCCTTTAATGCTGGATTGAACGCTTACTTTGTATAGACTATTCTGGCAGCACCGTAAAACAAATGCTGATCAAAACAAACTAACATGTGTTGCAAATTGCATATATTGAAGCTTTTCTGAAATGTTTCCCAAAGGGATGCAAGCCAAAACAAAATAATTCTCTGAAGATATGCAACAAGTGAACCAAACAACTCGAAAAGTTCTGACACTTGCATCGATAGCTATCACTCGCTCGGTGCTATCGAATTGCTCCATTTCTATAATAGTAAAATTGAGTTAACGAGCAAAATTCTTATCGCCTCGATTTCTATAATAGGGCCCATCATCAAGCTAACACGAAGGCAGTCGAAATATGTCATCGGCGGGGACATTAATGCTCGACATCAGTCCTGGGGAAACCAAGGGAGGAACTCGCACTTCTCACATTCCTCGTTGTGGAGCACATTCCATCATTGATTTCTTCATTTTCAACGTGGATCGCCACATCGGTGATCGTATTGCCCTTAACGAGTTGAGTTCGGATTAGGATTGGGCGATCTCGGATCGATTCTAAGAAGATCGATCTTTTCCATTCCGGTTTCCGATTTTTTGGATCGATTTTTTCTTTATTTCGATCTTTTTGTAGATTGGTTTTTTAGTATCCATCGATTTTTATCTCACCACTCACCAAGGCCACTTAACTTTTTTTTAACATAATGTCAACCAGTCTTCCGTGTTTCACATTGAACACTGGGTACGAGACGAACAGTGTTCTCCCTACTGTCGCAATTTTATGTTTGCAGACAAACATTATTTTTTGTACCCGTTGTTTAAGAATGTGTCATGTTTGTTTCCCATGATGTTCAAACATGATGTTCAGTTTCTCTCGCATTTTCATCCCAAGCAACAGCAGTGTGTAGAATAAAAGAAGCGAATTAGACAGCACACCACCACCACTCAACACACGGTGTGTTGGTGCGTTGATATGAAAAGGGAAGGGAAGCATTTATCATGACAATGGTGCAGTCGCTTCCCCAGACTTCAATTGGCAACATGCACGCAAAAAAATCTCATAGAAACTTCTTTCTATTCAGAGAATGTTTTCTTTGCACGAAACCAAGGATTATATAATCAGACTTGCAAAATGTACATGAACTCATAGCCTCTTAGTTCATGCAATTTTTGTAATGCGAACTAAATTTCAAGTTCGTTTCTGTGAAAAAGTATTCTACGAAGAAATATTTTAGGATGAATAATTTCTTTCCGTGCGTGAAAAGAAACGAAACGAAAGCAATGAATACTGCGACATCGGGTGATATGTTTGTACATGATGTTCGTGAATTATGAACATCGTGTTTGTTTACAATGTTTATGTTTGTGTATCATTGTTCGCGTTTGGGATAGACATTCAACACTAGCGAAAATCATGTTTGAATTCAAACAAAGACATGTAATTTTCACATCGGGTGGACATGTGTAAGTGTTTGTCGGAAGACTGATGTCAACATTTGAATTGCTTCTTCTACGATATACTTCTGTACAAATGCTGACAGAGATAGAAATAGCGACAGCTACTGAGGGGATGAACTGTAACCAGTTGTGCATACTCACCTGATGTGACATCAATTACAGGCGGAAGATTGTTTTCTAGATCTGGCGCCGAAATCAAAAATCGGCTTCGACTGAATGGCAGATGCATGGCACGATTGGCTTTTGCAGGATCATTGTCAGCTGAACTCTGGGCGGTTGTTGAATTTCCAATAATGCTTTTTCAATTAATTAATTTAACAAAACGACTACCTGACGGCACAAGATGAATGCACGGTGGCTATGGTCTTCATGCTGAGAAACAAAACAAAATGCGTTCCCCGTTCAAAGAAAAAACGGCATTCATATAGAACAAGCAGATAAATCAAAAAAAGTTATTGATTTTTCAAAAATCGATTCGGCAAAGATCGATTTTTTGGTACCGATTTGATCGGTGGATCGATCCCTACGCCGTTTGGAACATCGATTCGATAAGATCGATCTTTTTATAAAGATCGCCCAATCCTAGTTCGGATCACTTCCCAGTGATGATTGAATTAGGAGTGGATGTAGCAGTCAGGAGGCCACAATGTAGGCGGGACTATCATCGTGCAAATTGGGTGGAATTACAGCAGCTTATCGAAAACAACATTGACCTCCATCAGCCTCTTGAATCTGCCGAAGATATCGAAACAACAGTCAGCTCTATTCAAACTGCAGTTATGCAGGCTCGCCAAAACCACATCCCAGAAACGATTCAGGTGAGTGATTCTGTTCATATTGATTCCATTACTAAATATTTGATTGGACTTCGGAACCTCTATCGAAGGCTGTACCAACGTACTGGTATTCGAGAGAGGAACCGACAGTATAATCAGTTAACCAAGGCCAGAATGATTGATATCCGTAACAAAAAAAAATCGCAAAAGATATTAGTAAACTTCCGAACAACTCCAAGCAATTTTGGAGGCTCGCTACAATTCTCAATACCAAGTCTAATCCTATTCCTCCTCTTCTTCAACCTGATAATTCAGAACGATTGATAACACCTGCCGAAAAGGCTAATGCAATTGGCAACCATTTCGTTAGTTCACACAATCTTGGCCAGAACATTACAAGTCCATTTGAAGCTTCGGTGAATGATACTGTAAGGACTGTAAGTAAGGATTGGCAATATCCATTCTGCACTTCAAGAGAATGAAATCATCTCGACTGAAGAGGTTGTCTCGGTTATACGTTCGTTGAAGAACATGAAGGCCCCCGGCTTCGATAGTATATTTAACATTGAGTTGAAACATCTTAGTAACAACTTATATGGAATTATGACTTCTGTCTTCAACAGATGTCTATCACTTGGCTACTTCCCCTCGAGTTGGAAGTTGGCAAAAGTGATCCCGATACTAAAACCCGGAAAAGATCCTTCTTCTTCAAAGAGCTATCGACCAATTAGCCTTCTCCCAGCATTTTCGAAAGTATTCGAAAAAAATATATTAACACGCATTTTTGCTTTCTTGCAGATGAGCGCAATATATTTTTGGATGAGCAGATTGGATTCCGAAAAGGCCACTCTACCATTCACCAGCTTCGTAGAGTATACAACATAATCAGACGAAACAAGCCAGTTTCTTGATGTTGAAAAATCATTTGATAATGTTTGGCATAATGGTCTCATTTACAAGCTTCAGAACTTTGGTTTTCCTACATCCTTAAGAAATTCAACGTGAATGCAGGTGTTCCTCAAGGATCCATCTTGGAACCAATTCTTTTCAATATCCACACTTCAGATATTCCCGCTCTCCCATCTGATGGGAAACTGTCATTGTTTGCAGATGACACTGCCATCATTTACAAGGGCAGAAGTATCACAAAACTAAGATCTAAACTTCAAAGAGGATTAGACGCTTTGTCTGGATATTTCAATAATTGGAAATTATGCATAAATGCAGCAAAGACACAAGTCATATTGTTTCCCCACAACAACGCTCAAAAGCTTGTTCCTCCTCAAAATATGACAGTCAGTCTTAATGGCAATAGTAGTGAATGGTTTTCAGAAGTAATGTATCTGGGTCTAACTTTCGATCGAAAGCTTACCTTCAGATCACACATTGACAAAACAGACACAAGATGCAACATTTTAATCAGGTCATTGTATCCCCTGATCAGTAGATACTCTCGATTATCTCCAACGAATAAACGTGCAGTATACAAACATATAACATTTCCAGTTATCGCATATGCCATGCCCGTTTGGCAGTGATGTGCTCCAACACACAAATTAAAACTTCAACGCATACAAAATTCTAAACTCTCCAACCAGAACACGAAATTCAGAGATACATCAACTGGCCGGGATTAAAACCTTGGATGAAACTATCAATAATAATTGTATGAAATTTGAAAAAAGTTGCGCTCTCTCAATACACGGAATAATACAAAATCTGTATGATTATGCCACCAGACTTTCTAGTCGTTACCTTTCAAGTCTGATGTGAGTTGACAGTGCAGTTCAATCGTAAAGTGAGGACGTAAAGTGAGTCGCATGTATGAGTCGAGTCTACTGAAGTAATAAAAAAACTAAATAGCTAAAAAGTTATTTCAAAAATTTCGATGCATTCTAAAATAACATCCAAAGTGATAAACAAGTGGATTGCATAAAGGGTGTGTCACATCAAATTGCATCACGGAAAAAACGCTGTAGAAATTGAATTTTTAGGAATTATATCTTCAGCTTTCGCTTATAATCAGATAAGAGTGTATAGATCACGTTGGCCATGCTTCACTGTCAATTTTTCGTAAATTTGGAAAAATGTCGTCGAACGAAAAAGAGCGTCATGAATTAATCCTGTGCACTCATTTCGAGAATCCGGAGTTGTCACATCGGGACATCGGTAAGATGCTGGGAATCGTCCAATCCACGGTCAGCAGAGTACAAAAACGATACTTCGAGAACCTAACCATCGACCGGAAGGTGAAGAACGGCAAAAATGGATGCTCCGTCAGTGAAAAAGATCACAAGCGCGTAGTTAAGCAGTTTAGACGTGATCCGAGAAGTTCGGTCCGGGATGTCGCCTATAAGTTGAATTTGTCAAGTTCATTCGTCCAGCGGACCAAGCAGCGGGAGGGCCTGCGTACATACAAGGTTCAGAAGGCTCCTAACCGCGACGAAAGGCAAAACATGGTGGGGAAGACGCGAGCCCGGAAGCTGTACACCGAAATGCTGACGAAGCCGCATTGCCCGGTAATGGACGACGAAACCTACGTCAAAGCGGACTTTCGTCAGCTGCCGGGCCTGTTGTTCTTCTCCGCAGAGGACAAATTCAGCGTTCCGGAGGAGATTCGCAAGCAGAAACTATCCAAGTTTGCCAAAAAGTACATGGTGTGGCAAGCGATCTGCTCTTGCGGAAAGCGGAGCGCCCCCTTCGTGATGACCGGCACGGTAAACGGGCAGGTTTACTTTAAGGAGTGCCTACAGAAGCGCTTACTACCACTATTGAAGCAGCACGAGGGCCCGACCATCTTCTGGCCGGATCTCGCTTCGTGCCTCTATTCAAAGGACGTGTTGGAGTGGTACGAAGCCAACGGGGTCACCTTCGTGCCAAAGGAAATGAACCCGCCCAACGCACCGGAGCTTCGCCCAATAGAGAAATATTGGGCGATTATGAAGCAGGCCCTCCGGAAGAACCCAAAAGTTGTCAGATCGGAGACGGACTTCAAGAGAAAATGGATTTCTGTTCAAAAAAAACTACAACCTGACGTTGTACAGAACCTTATGGACGGGGTAAAGAGGAAGGTGCGAGCATACCGGTTTGGGTTCGAAGTATGAATAAAAAGAAAATGCCAAAAGTTGTTTAATAGTTTTTATTTTACTGTCTAAAATTTTCAAAAGGATCGGTCTACTAGGCGAATTTCTACAGCGTTTTTTCCGTGATGCAATTTGATGTGACACACCCTTTAAAAAAGTCCGAAGTTCTACGTCGAAAACTGCGGTCGTGTCCTAGATACAACCGCTTACAATTTTTTGTTTCGACAAAAATCAGATCGAAACCCATGATTCTACATCATCGTAGTCGGTGAAGTGCACTACCTATTGGAACAAAAAGGTGACAATCTGAAGGAACCAGATTTAGAGAATACGGCGGATGCAATAACGTTTCCCAGTTAAGGGTTATTGTTGTGTTCTTCACGGCGTTAGCGAAGTCGTCGTTCAATGCAAATTTTAAATTTATCATTTGTTGGTGATAACATTCACCGTTCCACCAAGTTTTAGTAGTTCATGGTACACCATACCCTTCGGGTGCCATCACACACAGAACATCGTCTTCCGACCGACACGATTGGACTTTGCGGTCAATGAGTCAACTTCACTAGGTGAAAGCCATGATTTTTTTGCACTCACGTTTTCGAAATAAATTCAGTTTTCTTCGCCAGTGACAATCCAATGCAAAACCCACTTTCTGTGGTGCCGTTGAGGAAGCACTTTACAAAAGGCTTTGCGATGCTCCATTTGCATTTCGCGTAATTCATGTGTCACTTCCAGATATTTCCCACGGCATTCAATTGATGACCAATTGTGGTTTGGGACACATTCAGTGTTACTGCCATTTTTTGTTGTGTTTGTAAGAACCAGTATCAGATATACTTCAGTCCCAGATATTCGGAGAATCACACATTGAAATGGGAACAACCGTGAGCCGCTTGTTTACAGCGAACATTCGAGAAGGAACCCGACTAATGCTTTCTTTACGATGCAGGCTTTTAATCGCATGCGATATACTCACTAGCGATATTTTTCAGTGCAGCTCTTTACAAAGGTGCGCGATAATCTGTCTGTCAAACCTGCATCTCCCTAACATTTGTTATGGGCAAGGTCGTACTAGATTGGTGGAACAAAATCGTATCGCTAGAAGTGTGAATGCAAGTATAAAATTACAGATAATTAATAATTGAAAAACTAACAAATTCAATCGAAAAAAAATGTGTAAAAATAATTATGATTATGCAGCAATACGCAATCGACTCGGCTCGCACTAGATGAAGAGTTTCATATGTAAAGAGCTGAACATTTATTTCGATTTATCGTTCCACCCATCTAGCATACATTGTTCCACCTGTCTGATGTATTGGGTTGGGGAAAAAGAAATGTCGTATATTGTCTATATATGGCAACACTTAAACATATCTTTTGTTGTACTTATCGCATCGGGTCATACTATACGCAGAGAAGAGAAGTGGAACTTGAGAGAAAAAAGTGGCAACGATTTGTGGCAAGAAAATGTAAACAGTGAAAAAATTGACAGATAGTTTACGCTCTAAAAATTGAACATAATGTTAAGATGTCTCTATAAGGGTGGGAGACATCATATATAAGGTGGGAGGTTCGTATATAATGTTATTAATGTTAGCATCATCATGACAAACACGGCGAATGGTATAGAAATTACGAACTGAAATTGAATAAAATATACATATAGACGCTAAAACGCTGTGGATAGATATTATAATGCATTTTTATCGGTTTATGTATAATGCATTATAAAATAAATCCATATGTTTTGTAATCATAACTTGCTGTGCTATTCATAATTTATTTAATTTATTTATTTGCACAAGGTAAGTATCAACAGATTACATTCAAACCAACAGATACAACTTACTTAAACTATCTTATACATAACACTAACATTATTACATTATTACAAACAAGTTATACATTCAATAGTCATGGTGATAAAATATTGTAAAACATAAACTTAAGACTAGCACGAGAATGATTAAAGTCAAATATATGATAACATTTGTTGAATATTTTACACATGCTGGTCAGAGGTTCATTTGCACCATAGTTTGTACGAGATGCCGGAATATTCAGAAACGGGTGGGAACGTAAATTTATTCGTCTTATGTGTATATTTAACTGTTGGAGAAGTGCAACGCAGTCTATATCTGACCGTAATAGATCAGCAATAAACATTGCCTTAGACAGGTCTCGACGCACATTTAGAAGTTGCAGGCTCAACAAATTACATCGACTTTCGTAACTTGGGAGGTTAACGGGATCCCTCCAGGGTAGTTTTCGAAGAGCAAAGCGTACAAATCTTCTCTGTATGGACTCAATACGATTGACTGCATTATTGTAGAACGGCGCCCAAATTACTGAACAGTATTCTAAAGTTGAGCGGACTATTGAACAGTACAAGGTTTTCAAACATGCAATGTCTCTGAAATCCTTTGCATAGCGAAAGATAAATCCAAGCAGAGAAGATGCTTTGCTGGCGACATATGACACATGCTGTTTAAAGGTGAGATGAGAGTCAAGCATTACTCCCAAATCCTTCACAATAGACTCTCGGTTTAGTGACTGCCCACGAAGAGAGTATGTGAAGCAGATGGGTGATTTCTTCCTACAGAAACTGATGACAGAGCATTTCGAAGCATTCAGTATCATCATATTGTTTTGACACCACTCAGCAAATATGTCCAACTGTTGTTGAAGGAAAACTGCGTCAGTACGATCGTTTATGACAAAGTACAGCTTGAAATCATCCGCATAAGACAGCTTCTGGCATTTGATTGAGAAGTGAATGTCATTCAAATACAGCAGAAATACGAATGGACCGAGATGGCTGCCTTGTGGTACACCAGATGACACAGGAAAAGATTGAGAAACATGATCACCTATTTTGACGGACATTTGACGACCCGTGAGATAAGATCGAAGCCAGTTGAGGAGTGCACCATGGAAGCCAAGCCGCTCTAGTTTGGCAACAGCAATCTTATGGTTGATTTTGTCAAACGCAGCCGAGAAGTCAGTATAGACAGCATCAACCTGTTTCCCGTTATCAAGCTCGCGGATTATAAATGATGTGTATTGCACTAGATTTGTTGATGTTGATCTTTTCTTCGTGAATCCATGTTGTTCAGCAGCTATATAACTGGAACAACTGTGTTTAACGTAGTCTAGGACGATTAACTCGAAAAGTTTGGACACAGCACACAATGCGGCAATGCCTCGATAGTTCGTAACAGAATGCTTGTCGCCTTTCTTAAAAACAGGAAAAATGAAAGAATCCTTCCAACCGTTAGGGAAAATTCCAGATTTTAATGAGAGGTTGAATATGGCTGCAAGTGGTGTACTCAGGACGTCTATACAGTATTTAATCACCAAGGCGGGGATTCCATCAGGACCAATGCAGGTGGAGTTTTTCAAACGAAGACCAGCTTTACGGACGTCATCTATCGATAAATGTGGAAGGGGTTCAATGGCTAAGTGCATGGGAACTTCTCTTGCAGCATTTGAAACGAGTTCATCAGAAACCACTTCGCTAACGAAAACACTGCGAAAATGTGCCATGAACAAATCGGCGATTCCATCAACGGTAGACATTTCCCGATCTCCATTGGACATCGTGGAAGGAAGGCCGGATTCCTTACGTTGATCTTTCACGTGATTCCAGAAACTTTTGGGATTAGATCTAAGCTTATGTTGAAGACGATACTGATGATTGCGATAGAGATGTTTGTTGAGCGCCTTATACTGTTTGTTGATTCGTATGTATTTCTTTCTCGATTTTTCTGTTCGCAGTTTGCAAAACTTCTTCAGAGCAGCCCGCTTAGAGGTTTTTAGGCGCTTCAAACGATGACTGGACCATGGAGGGTGAATTAGTGAGAGCGAAATTTTCTTTGGTACTAACTGGTCGATTGCGTAACCAACTATACTTGTAAATATATTCGATGCAACATTCACGTCACAACCTCGCATTTCTTCATCCCATTTAATGTTGTCGAGAAAAGCGATCATTCTAACGAAGTCAGCTTTCCAAAAGTCGTATGAGATGCTTCCTGTGGCGTTTCGGTAAGGAAAAGCCTGGCACAATTTTAGCGATACTTGTAGAGGTGGGTGGTGGATGCAATGTTTCACTAGAGGCTCAGGTGCCTCAAAAATTGAGCAGTTGGAAATTAGCTCCTGACTGAGAAAACATAGATCGAGCAGTCTATGATTCGCATTGGATACACTATTCAGTTGACGGAGACCTGCAGTACTATAACTATCCAGAAGGGCAGCCGCTAAGGGTCCAATGTTTGAGCAACTGGATTGAGTATAGAGGTATCCGGCATCGTTTACACACCATTTGAGTGAAGATAGATTGAAATCACCAATAACAAGAATGTCGTCGTTTGTACTCATCTTCGATACAATCCAGAAGAGAGAATTTATGTGTTGATTTATCAATTCAGAATCTCTTACTCGGTCGGGAGGCAGATATACTACACAGATGAATACAGATTTTGATTGTAGAGTGAAGGACATCCACAGTTGTTCAACACCAGTGCAATTCGGTGGATGGAGCTGTCGAGATTGAAAAGTTGACCGAATGGCAAGTAAAACTCCACCACCATTACTTTTGGGGCTCGTGTCTCGTGACCGATCAGTGCGATATACTGTGAACTCCGTGCTGAATATTTGCCTAGAGAGTGTGCTGCTTTTTAACCATGTCTCCGTGAATGCATAGATGTCGTAACAGGCGTCTGAACAAGCCAATCTGTATTGAGCCACTGACGTGTTGATGCCTCCAACATTCTGGTAATAGATGAGTACGTTATCTTCCAGTAGTGTGTTATAGTTACACGGGACACGGTCGCTGTAACGCGAAGATCCATTATGTGGAGAACAAGATGAAAACAATGGATACTTTCCTGATATTACAGGCTGGACGACTCTTCCACCAGACCCAAGCACAGGCCTGGGACGACTGTTGAACGCAGGCAGGAAATGCTCGACTGTGCTGGGGGGCTCAGAGTCTCCCATAATACTGAACGGTTTGCGTCCCAGGTGATGAAGACTATCAGAGTTGGAGAAGCTGCGATGTGAAGGATTTTCAACGTATGAAATGTTCGTATTTAGAGTGTACTTGCCAGAGGGGGTAGCACGGAAGACCCCGTCTCCAGAACTGAACACAGAGCCAGGACGACTAGGACACTGCTGGTTAGACTCAGGATGCAGCACGACTGTGTCAGACGGAGAGGAGTCTTCCATAGTGCTTATTTCTGTGCGTCCTGTGATGCGATGATCTAAGTTGCAGTTAGGTGACGGATGGATGATCCGTTTTTTTGGTTAGGCTCAAACATACGTACGGTTACCCCATCAGGCCAGTACCATGAGTCACCAACAATTTCAGATACGGCTTTTGATATGACAACTTTGAAGGATACGAAAGAGAGATCTTCTAGACTCTTCCCTCGCGGTACTAGCTTGGTGATTTTTAATAAAGATGAGTCAATGTTAACAATATCATGAATATGCTTCTTCAAGTCGTTTTCGTTCTGTTCCGGTGCGAAGGGGGTAACATAGAAAGACACCATATCGCTGTCAGCTTGATCCTTTTTTGCCACTTTCAGGAATGCGGTGTTGGGCCTTGTAGTGCATCCCGTCTTAACACGCGATGCAGCATCAGAGTCGATGCGAGACCGATTACCTGCATCTTGGGTGGTAATATTATCGACAATAGTCGAACGATTCAGAGTTTGTGTTGGAGTGGATTGGCACGAAAGGTTATTACGTGGTGGAATGCTGCTCGTGGGACGGGATATATTGGTGGTTTGAAATGGTAATATCCGCACCCGCTTGTTGGGACCAACTACAAACTTTTCTGTTGGTCGTGCAATTGTGCCGTTGATTTCATCAATAACCTCGAAGAACGATGTATCGCAACAGGACCTTGTATTATTTGTGCGATCATCTAAAGTCTCATCTAGAGTAAGGCGATTCAGGTCATGCAAAAACGTTGATTGATGTGTTGGTTTATTTTGTTGATTTTGTTGCTGTTTTCCATAAATTATTGAGTTAATTTTTCGAAGATTTTCTCCGTAGACTCCTAGACGAGTATCCATTGAATCAGTCCGAATCATTAGCTCACGTAGAGCTTTCATGATGGTTTTTTCTCGGTCGTAGACGGCTGGCTCAAAATTCAAGCGACAAGCATTGCAGAACCAGAACAGCCCAACACTGGCAGTCCAAGATGAATATTGGACCTTAGTAAGTCCTACGCAAGTATGATGAAATGCCGTACCGCATGTTCCGCTGCAGGTTATTGCCCTACCTGAGTTCAGCGGTCTCGTGCAAACATTGCAGGTATCCATTTTGTTGTGGTAATGAAGACAGTTTGTAGCAATTCGGTTCAATTCACCACTATACGACGGTAGTTGATAACGCCCAGATGTAGGCAGTATGTTCAACGAGTTTGCGATTGATTCTGTTGAGTGATGCTGATGTACATAAACAATGCGAACGCAAATGAATAGCGCAGACAGAAACAATTACAGAGGACTTTTAAAATCCACAAAATGTTCCATACAAGTCACTTTAATGTCCACTAACACTGGTAATGGGAACATTAACCACAGGATATACGGCAAAACATATATGAACAATTTACAGTGCGGAAAACACACAGTAGACGGTTATAAATAAAACGTAAACAAAACAAAACACAGCAGTTCTGCAGTTCAGCAGTAACAACATTTATGATCGTATTCCACCAATGATGACAAATGTGTAATTTACGAATGAAGCTCCGCCATAGAAACTGAACATTGAATAAAAAAAATTAAAATGTTCAAGAACATCAGTTGAAATATTTTAAAGCATTCTCATCGGAATAAATTGAATGATACAATAATTATACGACTAAATAATGTAGGTACGCATAAAAAACAACATAAAAATATGATTTCTGAATATTTTTTTTTCAGTTTTGAACACACCCCATAAAAAGCTATTTTTATTTTTTAAAATACCCTCTGTTGGTATTGTATCTAGAATTTACAAGGTAATAAAACGTCAATTAGTTTCTAGTAATCAGTTTTTTAGTTGCAGGGGAAATTGACACCAAACTATATTTTTTTAGTGTTATATATAGATTCCATGCCAAACCGACATAGTGGTTCACAGATTTTCGTGTAAATTGGTAGTTTTGTTCCTTTTCGTTAAATATTAGATCCCATTCCATTTTAGGGTGGTTCGAAAAATCTAGTTTTCTCCTTTTTTCCAAAAATATTTTTTTTAGATTCATATCTTTTGAACTACTAAACAGATTCAGATGATCGACATATCAAATTGGCCAGTTAGCCAGTTTTTTTTAAATACTATACTTGCAAAAAAATCATTTTGTTTTCTTGATTATTGATCGTAATTGTTCTTTATAGTTTTGATTCAAGGGCGCTATGTTTTTTATATTTCTTCTCGAAAGCTGAGGAATTTTTAGATAACATATTCAAAAATGTGTTCTTCGTTTTTAAATTATGATTTTTCAAAATTAACCGATAGGGGGTCTCCGTAGCCACATTGGTTGCGCGTTCGCTTAGTAAGTGATCGATCGTGAGTTCAAAACTCAGGGCCCTCATTGACCATCTTTGTGTTGTTACAGAATAGCTACGTCCACGCAACAATCATCAGTGATGGAGATCGATCCACGGTCGAAATAAGATCGATTCATCCATACAACTGCTCTGCTCTGCAAGACACATCGGGCTGCTGTTCTATAAATAACTCAACAATGATCAATCAACTGTCTCCGCTGTCCGGTGGTCCAACTGGATAATGGAAGAACAGAAAGAATACTCTTACGCCTAAATGGCTACTGTGTGAATGTACCATATGTAATGGTATAGAAGAAATACTGGCGAATGGCAACTGTGTAATGTGCTAATTATAGATATGATAACCATGTGACATGTACACGATTAAAATTCGGCTCTGTTACAGCTAAAATGCTAATGAGCCTTAAATAAATAAATGGGATTAAAAAAATAATTAACCGATGGTTCAAAAAATCATTTTTCTCCTTTTTTCCAAAAATGACGTTTTTGAAAAATTCATAACTTTTATCTACTGAATCGATTCATATAATCGACATAGTTAATTTAAGTCAATTATTTCACACGTGCAAATAATTTTTTTTTCATTTATGAAAAACAGATACAATTATTAATCACGAAAACAAAAATAATTTCCACGCAAGTGTAATATTTTTCCAAAATTTATTTTTCGTTTTATTACTTCTCGAATAACTCTGAATTCTTGGCTTTAATTTGATATATCGATCATCTGAATCGCTCAAGCAGTTCAAACGTTATGAATTTTTGAAAATAGGAAAAAGAGAAGAAATTAATATTCCGAACTATCGGCTAACTCTAAAAAATTATAACTCAAAAAAGAAAAAAGAATATATCTAATTTTGAGTAAAAAATATAAATGTGTAAAAAAATCCTCAGTTTTCAAGAAAAAAATATAGAAAAATATAGCGCCGTTGGTCCCGAAACCATGTAAAAAACGGATACAATCAAGAATTACGAAAACAAAATTCAAATTTCTTGGAAATTTGATATTTTTCATTTTTCCAAAAAGACTAGCTAATTCACTTCAATTTGATGTATCGATCATCTGAATCGGCTTAGTGGTTCAAAAGTTATGAGTTTTTGATAAAGGTCATTTTGGGAAAAAGTGAAAAAATCGAAACACCCAAAAAAATAATAATACAGGTTCAATGTTTTACCATAACGAAAACAAGCTACCAATTTTCCAAAAATCAGAAAACCAATATATCAGTTTGGCATGGAATGGCTGAAGTAATACTGCAATAGTTCACAAATTTCAAAGTTCGCGTTTTTCTTGTTGTTTTTCATGTCTTTTAGTGCGGCCATAATAATAATTAGAATTACTGCATTTGGATTGATGCTAGAAAATATCATTAACTTCCTTGAATAGTGGATGTGATATAATTCACTTTATATATGTATATGTATTGATAAATGTTTTCAAACGAATACATTTGTCAAACAAACTGCAAAACTAAACACTTTTATACTGTGCCTTCATTTTTTGAGTTTAACGTTCAAAGACTCTTCAATAAAAATGGCATTGGAACAACATAGTAAAACTGACATACAATTATGACAGATGATTGCTTTTTGAATGGCGCGTGCTCCTGGTGAACCGCCAATTAAAAGGCAAATGGTAATGTAAAACTGAGAAAAATATATATAAAAAATATACAATCTAAGACTCTTTAAGTTTGTTTTTTTTTAAAGTTACTGCTTGGCATGTTTGCGGATAACGGAAAGATATGATATGTTGGTTTGAAAGTTTAGAATTGGAAAAAAATATAAAATTCATGTGAATGGAGACAACTTTTGTGTACAGCACATGCCACTAGGGCCTTTTGCTGATTAAGTAAGTAACATTTCTTACAAAACGTCATAACTTTACAGTCGATTTCAAAAATCGTCATATCAAATGAAGTCTCATTCTTTTATGAATCAACTTTAATCTGTCATTCAAACAAACTCAAAAATTAAATACTACAGAAAAACTTTAATTATAACGTTTAGAGAATTTGCGACTTAATTTTCCACAATTCGCTCTTTCACACCAAATTTTTATCTTGTCGCAATTTCAAACCTCTCAAATTGAATTGTTAAAATGATAGGTCAAAGAACGAAAAGCAGGAGAAATTAACAAATAATGGAGGGTAAATAATAAAGCAATATTAATCATGGATTTTTAATAACCATCTCAGAAAAATATTGAAAAAAAAACATTCCTTTTTTAATTTCTCTTTCAAATTTTGATAAAATTGCACTGAATAGTTAAATAAGAGCAATATTAATATTTGAATAAACTTATGTAATTATAAACATGTTTATTCCATCCTTCCCATCTTCTCATTCTTCATTAAAGACCTTGCGTCAAGACAGCTAGAAATCCATACACTCTCAAATCAAGTGTGCCTGAAAAATTTATATTCTTCACGTAAACAAGCGATGAAAATGTGGACACTTTTTAGTCAGTGAATTGTATGGAGTTCCACTGCTGTGCTATACGGCTATTTAAAGACGACAATCTGTGTAACAAGTGTCGTTTTGACAGTGTTGTGATTGTCCTTTTCAGTCTCAAGTTATAGCGCGTCGAAGATGGAGTCCACCAAGCAAGAAATTCGTCATATTTTACGTTTTTACTACCTGCCAGGTAAAACTGCAACGAAGGCGGCCGAAAAAAATCGTGTAGTTGATGGACCCGATACTGTAACGATTCTCACAGCACAGTGTTGGTTTGATCGATTTCATTCTGGTGTAGTGGCTGTCGAAGATCCACCCCGTACTGGTAGGTCAATCGTCGTGGGAACCGATAAAATCGTTGAAATCATCCAAGTAGACCGGCATGTGAGCACTCGCTCGATTGACCAGGAACTGTATAGACCAGTATAGACCATAAACCGTTTGGAACCATTTGCAGAAGATTGGATACCAAAAAAAGCTGGACGTATGGGTGCCACACGAGTTGACGCAAAAAAATCTTTCAGACCGAATCAACGCCTGCGATGCACTGCTGAAACTGAACGAACTCGACCCATTTTTGAAGAAGATGGTGACTGGAGATGAAAGGTGGATCACGTACGACAACCTAAAGCGAAAAAAGTCTTGATCGAAGCGAGGTGAGCCGGCCCAAACCATCGCCAAGCCCTGATTGACGACCAGGAAGGTTTGGCTGTGTGTTTTATTCGAAATTGGAAGGGAATCATCCACTATGAGCTGCTCAACTATGGCCAGACCCTCAACTCGGTTCTCTACTGTGAGCAGCTTGACCGTTTGAAGCAGGCGATTGACCAGAAGCGGCCAGAAATGATCAATAGGAATGGTGTTGTTTTCCACCAGGACAACGTTCGGCCTCACACATCTTTGATGACCCGCCAGAAGCTACGGGAGCTCGGATGGAATATCCTATTGCACCCACCGTATAGTCCGGACCTGGCTCCAAGTGATTATCATCTCTTCCGGTCCATGCAAAACGCTCTTGGTGATACTAAGTTGGCCTCAAAAGAGGCTTGCGAAAACTGGCTGTCTGAGTTTTTTTGCGAACAAAACGACACATATTTGACTTAAATTGGATAATTTTAAGTATGTTGAATAACGCGTCAAATTTCGATCAGAAATACGACATTTATTTTTCCCCAACCCTATATGTAGTATCTCCTGTCAAAGCAACGCGATTTTCGCAACCAAAGCATGAAGAGTTCTATCCTTTTTCCCACTGTCATGGGTGATTACGGGCTTTGCTCTGATTGGTTGACGAATAAAAATGACCGTAAGGGTCGTATAAATAGGGCACGGGATGTTCAGAACAGTGTTCAGTCGCAATAAAACTATCGATCAGTATAGATCAAATGTCTGGACTATACTCGATCACATCTCAACTCTGGAACTCTGCTCAGATACCTCTCTGGGCGGGGACACTCACATTGAGGAGTTTTGATGTTTTCTTTGTTTATTTTATAGAGGCTTTAAACTAGAGAGCACTATTTTTAACACTTGCTGAAGGCAGCGGAGGGATGTCATCCAGAACGGCGGCCAAGCCTAGTCTACACCTATCAGTCTTCATTTTTCAATTTTTATTCCAGCTGCCCATTGGTTTTTGCAGCTATTTACAGCGAATTGAGAATTAATTCCATAAGACATAAGTTTTTGTTGTTCTCATTTTTTTTCCTGACATGCTCTTTCTCTCCCTGGTTGATGATTATATCAAATATTGCAACTGATTTTTTTGCCGTTTCCATATGGGTTCTATAAAGTTTTTCGCCACTGGTTTAACCGTGGAGAATACTAATCTGCATTCCGAATGGGGAGAGAAATTGTTTCGCAATAACAACCCTCCCGATAATATGAGTAACAATTGACGCTTTCCGTATGAGTATGAGTTGCGTGTGTCAAATCCATGTGTGAGCAATTTTTTGATTCTCGCGCGCGCGTGTGTGTGTTTGTATGTTTGTGCCGATAATTCCCGATGAATTCCGTTTGCTTGTGTTTTGGATTGACTAACAGAAGAACAAAAAAATGTACAATTCGTTCGTTTCCTCGCGCATCATCTCCAAAAGCATTCCTTACATTCCTTAGTCTAACTCCTATTAGTGTCCGTGTTCTGAATATCAATGTGAGATACTTTTGGTTTATATCATTTTTCCATTTGTCATTCTCGAATCGCAGTTTGCTCCTCTGTTGCTTTTTGTATTGTATATAAATTACTAATTATAATCAATAGTTAATAATAGTTTTAATAGTAATAATATATATCAAACTCCAATTTTTAATACAGAGACAGTTAAGACAGCTTTTTGAAAGCATTGTTTTTGCGTGTGAGTGTTTTTTTTTGTTGTTTTGTGAAATATCTTTGTTTAATAATATATTCTAATTATAATATTCAATCGTTTCGGTGTGCATTTCGGTTGAGAAAGGTGGGATTGAAAGCGACCTATTTTACAGAGTGTGTGTGATGGAAACAATATAGATTTACAGGGTTTTTCGTTTCGTTTCGAAGTAGAGAGATTTGTACAGAACAGAAATTTGTTCTAAAACGCGAAGAAAAAAAAACACTACTTAAGTATAGCTCTTTTAAGTGAGTTTTCGCAGTTAAGGTGTGCTCCTTTGTGTCTACCAGAAACTAGCTTTGAATATGTTCTCTTAGTTCATTTTAAGTCTTTTCCTCGTTCAAAAACTGGTTTAGATTCGCTTTCGTTTGTTTTTCCTCTTCCTCTACTGACTGACTATTGCAATTGTGTAGGAATCTATCCGTTTACAGTGGAGTGAACTTCCTGACTGTGAATCAATCGGATGAAGATTCGTCTCTTTTCCCCCGAAGCCTCGAAGCAAGCTTTACGACAACTATTTTCAGTACATATCACATTCCATATTCACTTGGCGTTACTTTTGCTTTTCTTCGATTTACTGTTTAAATTTATTCGATACCAAAACAAATACGTACAAAAAACAAATGTGTACTCTTAATCAATTCTAATCATACTGCAATGTGAAATTTCTACGACTTTCCAATTGATCAATTTTATATATTTTCATTGATCACAATTCTCGTATAACTTTTCAACAGGACCTGTCTAACAAATTTTAAATCCAGAGAAAATCATGAGTAAAGGATGACGGAATAGTTTGTAAAAGTGTTGGTCTTGTAAAACTTTAGGACGTAAACAAAATTTTAAAATTTCTTGTACAAACAATGTAAGCAATGTAACAGTTCGGCTGAAAAGTTCATAAGGTTGACGTCTAGGTGGCGCCTCTTGCAAAAATCTACTTGACTATCACAAAGCACCATCTTCCAATTGATACGTGTCAAAATTTGACAACAATCGGTCGATTGGTTCGTGAGTTACAGCATTGAGAGTGAACCAACTTTTGTTATTGTCAAGAAATGGAAAAATTCGAGTTTCGTGTATTGATTGTAAAATTGCATGAATTGGGCTTCAAATTGCTTCCGTATTCACCGTATTCTCCAGATCTGACCCCCAGCGACTGTTTTCTGTTCGCAGATGCGAGGTTATTTCATTTCATTTTCACCGTGAAGTGGCGTTCGTACGCCTTTCTTCCTGTGCAGGTTGAGTACAAACAATCTCAAGATGATCGTGAATCGTTGCAGATTTTTGACGTAGGACTACGTCTAACCGGAGATATAGGGGGTAAAAGGAAAATCAAGGCACTGAACTGTAGGAAAAATGGAAGATTTCGAACGCTTTGCACTCGACCATTTCTCAATAGATCGCAATAATCGTCGTTTACATCGAATGATAAGAAATATTTGTACGCATCTATCACAATGAATAATATTATTTTTTCTTGAGATGAACAATTGAATAATTGTGAAATTTGTCCAAACGCGCTCTGTATCTCCTTTTGATTAGTTCAATTTGTGCTCCTCAAATGGGTCCGACCAAAAGGAGCAACTAGAGTAACAGCGGAATATAATTTGGATACAAGCACTCCATCTTGTGATTTCACGGCCAGTCGAATGAAATAAATTTGGCTGTTGCTTCCCAAAAACATCATTCTTTGTGAAACATTCGGCTTGTGAGCATCGTTTGCTGGACTAGCTAGACGGCGAGGAATCGAATGCCTTCCTAAAGGCATGAGTGTAGAGGAGTTTCCGCAGAGGGCCTGTCTCAAGGCTAGAAACGAATGAACTGAAATGTTCAGAAATGTTCATCAAGGCGACAACTATTTGCATCGAGTGGCGATTGGCCAACGCGATCGCAAAACGCCAGCAGAGAGCGGTAACAAAAAGTTTGTTTATTACACAAACTGCTTCGCTCCTATAACACATTACGATTTTCGCAGCAACACCAACTAGCATCCGGAACAAGGCATCGAGGGCGTTCAAAATGTTTTTTTCTTCTTCTCAAAACCACGAGTTTACAAAGTTTTTTTTAAATTGGAACCATTCCATAAAACACGGCGCTTTTCAGGGCCATCAAATCTTTCAAAAAAGAGTTTTGGCAGTTCAATGCATTCTAAAATAATATCCGAGATAATAATAATAAAAACCAGAAGTGGGTTATATCAGTGATATAACCCCAAGGTAGACGTAGGACTACCACTGGCTCTGGAATCATTTGTTTAAAATTTCATCTGAATCAATAATCAATGAATGAATGAATGAATAATTATTTCTAAAGATTGTTGAAAGTTTTCCTTGTTAGTGTGTGAGTGGATGAGTATGAGTATGCAGTTGTTATTAACATGAAATTCAACTATTTCGAACTTGTTGGTGGTCCAGAAAAGAACCGTTTGGTTTGCGTGGCTTTGCAAAAGCTACTGATGAAGTTTGATACATAATTCTATTTTGTTCTCGTGAGAATAGCAGAAGGGAAACAGATACTCTTGGATACGATTGCATTATGGGAACCGAATGCGCAAATATTACTTTGCTCGAGCGCATTTGCAAGCGAGTAAAAAAAATCACAGCCTGCATGTTTCGCGATGACGGTTTCTCCAGCTGCCTTGATTTTGCCTCCGTGTTCGGGAACACATTCCGATTATCACAAAAGCAATCATCATCAATGAGCTAGATTGTTATGATTTCAATATCCTGTTTTCAAAGCAATTTTGAAGCTATTAAAACGATGTTATAGACCAATAAGTGACAATCATATAACTCTTTGACATTCTATCTTTCGAATGAAGTTAGCATTATACCACTCCATTCAGCCGATAAAGAGGTATTTACGTTCGAAACCTTGCAGTCCAGCGTCACTCTCTCGGAAATTTCAACGGTGTATCGTCCACTGGATTTTGGCTTATTTAAAGATTCAAAGAAAATGGATCCAACGGAGTGAACATTTGCACACGTTGGAATGGTAACTGGAATCAGTCGGAACGAGTAAAAGATTTATTGTAATTAATTTAGTGAGTTATGGGTTATGAATGAAGTATTCTTCTAACATACCTTTCAATGTGGAATTGTTCTGGTTGGAAAACGTCAATTTCTCCAAGATTCAAACAAAGAATTTTGACGCCATATTACATAATTGTTATAGCTTCCTAGACTTTCATCAAAAATGACATGATGTGCTTTAGTAATACCGTTGCCAGAAATTTAACGAACATTTAGAGACCCAAAACGTTGATACTTTGTTAGAAGCTTGCACTAGATAAAGTGAACACTTGTCGGAAACAAAAAAGTTTTTTTCCTGACTCTATTGAGTTTCAAAATTATATAACAAAACATTTTCAAGTACAGTTCTTCTTTCCAGTCGCATTTAACCAGACTTAAAACAGTCTTTTTCGGATTGTACTGTTGGCGAAAATCTAGTTTGAACTGTTCTCCAGATAGTAAATCTTTGTCTGTAACGAAGGTGTGAATTGTAGTCATGCAGAACTTGCAAACTTCCTCAAAGTACCGCGTAATAGAATGAGCCGGTAAAACTGTCAAACTTGCAGCGCTGTTGTTTTTATAGCACCCTTAGAAAAATCCTCGGTCGAAAACTACTAAATACATTTGGTAATGCAAAATTAGTAGAATGTACAAATTTCTTGTACATATTGTCAACAAACCCGCATCCCTACCAGAGATTAGTATATTTTACTCGATAACATTAGTAAGCTTGGATATTGTCATATCTGAAAATTGGTGAGAAAAGCGCGTATTAACCATTTTCATTGTTCCCATAAGGCAATACGGAGGTATAATAAGGATATAATTCTGATGTAGCCGATATTGGGCTTCCGAATCATGGTTCTGCTTGACATATGTGTTTATTAGTACGGTCGAAAATGACTATAGATTGGTAGTATTTACCAAAAAAATCGTTATATTTACTAATTATTTCTCTCAGTGCACTTCAGACCACCGTAAGCAAACGTTTTATATAACAGTGGAACATGTATGATATGCATTTGGCCATAAGATGGTATGTTTGTATTGAATTTTCATAATTTTAAAACCATTAATCGGGATGTTTGTTTAAGTATGGTGTGCACAGTTACTTGCATAATTAAATGCGTTGATAAACTTAATCGGTTTACATTTGTTACTTAGGACCTTTTGAAAAGTTAAGCGAGTATTGGTTGTTTGAAAAGAAACTTTGTATTTCCTAAACTGAAGAACATATGAAACTGAGTGCAGCATCTGACAACTGACCATAGATTGTATGCAAGTGAAAAAACTTGAACGCAAGATTGCCATTTAATTGGTCGAAAAAAGATTGCGCCATTTTGCAGTACTAGATTATGTGCCACTGAATTCAATTCGTAGACTAATTTTTAACCAACAAGAATAAACTAATATAACAAAATGTAGTTCTTCTCTATTAACATAATCATACAAATGCATCCTTTTTATATAGCACACAAAATGGGGAAGTGAGCTCTACCAACGCGTCAAAAGCTTCCACCGTTCACCCCTTTATAATCACATTTTCCTTTAAAGCAATACTATCTAACTTCAACGATTCTGTCTGTTCGCACAACCTGCTCACCCTATTTACAGTCCTTCCTGGGCTCATCGTCCTGTCCCTCCTGGGTAGGATTGCTTGTACCAGTACCACTACTGACTCGACCGACGGATGCGGGACCACTATGGTGGCTACCGCAACTGCCGGCTCCAAGCGAACCTCACCCGATGGAAGAATTTCCCGTTGCCGTCGTCGTCGTGCCTGGCCCCCCAAACTTACTGCTTATCTTGTGCGACACGCTCACGATGGCCATCTCGTGCTTCGAGTCCAAATCACAGTCATACAGTCCACTCAGCGAGTCCAGGCTCAGCAGCCGACTGCTGGCACGGGACGATATCGAAGTGTCATCCACGTCCGGTGCGTTGTAGAGCGAGTTCACGTCCGACAAAGCACCCTCGGCGTCCGTCAGACCGGCCTCGTTCAGCAGAGAGATATTCTCCAGGCCGGGTTCGTCAGTGATGTAGCCGGTGCTCTCGGCACCGCCTGAAAACATTGAAAAATTATTTTCTCTGTGAGTCATCAATGAAGCTTACGAAGACTTACCGGTCGCCTCCTCCCGACACTCGTCATCGCTCCACTCCGACTGACTTTCCACTGGGTTCGAATCTAGCGACTGGTGGTTGTGATGCGAACTATGGCTATTATTGTGATGACTACTACTGTTATGATCCCGTTCCCACCCGGGTCGATTGTGTCCCGCACCGTACTTCAGTTCATCGGAAATATAGTTCCGCGTAACCGCATCCGAATTGCTCCTTCTTCGTTCTCGCCCCATCCCACCACCAGCGGTGGCCCCCAACCTCCGTCGTCCTCCCTCCATCCGCTGCTGCTGTGGACGATTTTCATCGTCCTCTTCTTCCTCGTCTTCCTCCTCCTCCTCTTCTTCCTCATTCTCATCGTCATCCTCCGATTCTTCCTCCTCTTCAACTTCCTCCTCTTCTACCCCATCCGGTTCGTCGTCATCAAGCATATCATCCGAGTCCCGTCCTCGCCCCCGGTAAACGGCCTCATTCGACAGCCGCAGGTCCTCATCCGCCTCGATATTTGAGGAAGTCTCGTTGGAGGATTTTTTCGATACACTGTGCTGCTGCTGGAGTTGTTTTTGCTGCGACAAATGGTGCGGCGCCGGCGCATGGTGATGGTGGTTCCGGTTGTGCAGTCTTGGCGACTGTGTCAGCGAGTTGTGATTGTGGTGGTGATGATGAGGGTGATGCCTGCTCTCCATGGATCCCGTTCGCGTCCGGTAGTCGTGGATGATTTCGCACGATTCCGTGTCCGAGGTTTGCCTGCGGATAAATAATTTAGTTGAATAATCTTCAAAAAAAAACAGATACGGGCGAAGGGCGTAAATCTATGCGATTTATAATCATATAACAGAAACAATATGAAACAGTTTGAACGTTAATAAATACTTTTGCTGGGAACGGCCCAATGTCTCTATCATACGAACAAAAAATTATAGGAGGTTGTGTCCAAGATACGACCGCATTGTTGACGTAGAACTACGCTGTTATGTTATAAAAGTCGTTTGTTTAAACCTTCGGATATTATTCTATAATGCTGTGAAATTTTAGAAACGACTGCTTAATAGAACAATCTCTGAAATTTTTTTTTTTCATTTTTAGAATCAGTTGACGATAATTGACTGATGATTCATTCTTGCCTTCACAGAACAATACACTAGCTGATCGTATGTCGCAATTTATTTCATGTCAATGCATTGAAAATTTACCTCGAACGCTATTCCGGTGGCCTTTTTCGCAATTGACAGACTCGGTTACAGTCGATTATATCAATATATCTTTAGCACCGCGAGGAAACAACAACAATGACAACACTTGCAGGTATCAAATTAGGTGCTTAGTAAGTGATTTGATCGATTTCTCTACATCGACTCTCTCTTTTGATCATAACTTAGCTGCAAATACATTCCGTACTGTATTTGGCAATGTGGAAGATAGGTCAGAACATCATCTATCAGATTCTATAGCAAACTTAAATTGGAACGTTTTTGCAGTTGAGTTATTAACTAAAGAAAAAAAAATTGATGAAGAGAAATCGATCAAGTCACTTACACCCCTTGCATTCTAAGCCCCTCAAATATCATGCTACATGTTATTTAGTATTGCCTCAGTGGAATTGCACCTCCAGGCGTCGTTCGTACAACGTAAACCAAGCGCCAAACAAGCGTTCGCCATAGCATGCATACAGAGTCATACATTGGTGGCTTAAAACTACTAGGAATATAAACACGTCTCATCATTTTGCGCTATTCTCAAAAGAAACACTTCTGTTTATATTACTGGCCTCGAAAAAAAATGCATTACTTTCTCATACTCGAGATGAGCGCAGCTGTCACCCTTAGTGGAGGAAGTTTTGCTACTGGCAAGCGAAACCTAATCACATACAAAATTCCAGAACGACATTCACTTTCTTGGTGATTACACAAGCGAAATGAACTCTTTTTTTAATATCAACAACCTCGAAAACAGTAGCATTGCTTCATTATGATCAAGATTAGTGCAAATGCAATCCTAGTTGTAGGCAATTTTGCGACTGGCACGCGGACCCAAATAACTTGTAACATTCCAGTACGACATTCAAGATGCTTGGTACAATCTTAACGCCATAAAACTCGCCAATCTTCGCCATAAAGTCAGCTTAATACATTCATGCAATGTCAAAAACACCATCGAAGCCCTTATGATGACGGAAAACAAACAATGTTCACTGCTTGAAAAAAGACTGAATTATGCCACACAGCTAGTACTCTGCAGTAACACCCATCGATACGAATTCGCTGATGAGTTTGTCAAGAGCAACCGCCTTCACCACTAGCGGGGGGAGCTTTATGCTGCCTGGGTAACGGCGTTTACATTTTCGATCGACGCGCCGAAGTCGTCTACTTCGCTGTTGTTCGATGCGAAGGCTCGGTTCAGTGCGAGCGCTTTTCACTGCACCAACATCGCGTGCATCATCTGGTGACGCTTGCCTCGAAATGTTATTGCCCCTGGCAAAGCGTTCGTTTTTTACAGGGCTCGAGCCAGCCTTCCTCTTCTTCTTGCTCATCACACACTGTGCGAAGCGTCCAATTTATGACGCGGAAAAAACACACGATACGAATAACGCGAAAAACGAGCTGGAAAAATCACACGACTCCAAGTTGAATTACCACTGGTGGAGTCCAATCTTAGATCGAAGCGCAGCGAAGGAAGGAAGGTCTTGTATTATAGAGACTTTAAACTTTTGCAGTTCATTCGTCTCTAGCCTTGAGAAAGGCCCTTTGAAAACTCTACTCTACTCTACTCCAGCGCTACCACCTCCGCCCTCTTGCCTTGAGAAAGGCACTCGATCCCTCGCCGTCCAGCTCGTCCAGCAACGATGTTGTCCAGTCGGTGTCCACACAAAGAATGCGCAGCGAAAGCAAAGTGAATTGGATTACTCAACAGTCCGATGCCGAATGAAAGATTGTCTCAGCGAGATCCACTGTTTATACTCTAGGCAAGTATTCCCCTTCATTCTTCTTCTTTTCCTTTGTTCACGGTGACTTTACACCTACGATTTCCCCTTCGTAGCTCGTCGATAAGTTGCTCGTTATTGACAGTTCTGTTCGGGAAAGCACACAAATGGACTGAACAAATGCATGGGAAAATAGAAACGCTTAAAGTTTTCATGAATTTTAACCATTTACAAATAAAGGGATTCTAATGTATAGCATATTAAACAAATCTTAGGGAATTTTCGATTCGTTTAGTATGTAAATCGCCAAAATCCGTTCGCGGCAAAAATAGTTATTAACGTTAACTTTATTTCATAAAAACGTGACCTGTTTTCTGATTTGGCACCCTTAATGAAAGACGTAGTTCTACGTCAAAAAAAGAAGAAAAATGGTACAGATTTTATATACCATAACCATTTGGAAGCCTGTTGTGCAAATCAATCGCGGGCGAATCGTCGACTCTAAATAAGGGGCTCATAATGAAAGGCGTGTAAAACCGGGTTCAGCCGGTGCGAGTAAGCATACGAATCGGACTAGTCAGTTACTGCAGTGCAGCTACCACCCGGGTAACGTCTTTAGAGAACCCCTATTGAACTGACAGGAGCCAACATATCGAGTATCCCACTGACATTTTCCCTTTGTTTTCACATGAATTGGGTATCCCACTGACAGTTCTGCTTGAAATTTTGCTAACGATCCTAGCGTCAATCATAGCACCCGGCTGGCAGCTACTCACACCATGTGAGCACATCATGCCAGTTAGTGTCATGCGAGATCCGGCGTGCGATCTACTTCAAAGTTTTTTTTGATTTCTTTCGCACTCGCATCCCTCAAAACGTCAAAAACAGAATTTAGCGTTCGAATCAGGGATGCCAAATGTAAAAAAATGTCTCCATTTTTAAGATATTTGAAAATATGCGAAGATATTTATAGACTTGAAAATTATTGTAAAAACAAAACCCTCATAGTTTTTAAACGAAATCGTTATTATTTTGTTATGCACGCTGGCGGAGCATGCTTTATTATTGAGTAGTTTTCTTGAGAATCTCTAATATAGAATCATTATCAGGCACGATTTTCATTCAAAATTCATACACAATTTTCAAAGAAAATATTGTTCTGAGAAACAGAAAACATATTCGATTTAAAAAACTACATTTTCATTCATTATGCTAATTTCTAACGCGTATTTATTCTACCTGCAAATCTACTATCATTTTTGTTTCACAAATTGGCACACGAAGCTGTTGGCAAGGCGAAATAAATAATATTTTAAAAAAATATTTTAGATTGTCATTTACAGCATCACATACTCCCGGAATTATTTTAGCTATGGATGCTTTCAGAGATTCTAAAAAATATCGACAACAATCTGAACGATATTCCAAAGGAAAGGCACATCAATTTCGTTTTTTAATTTCCCTCTTGCAGGTATAGCATCCCTCATGAGTGTATCTTGGCGTTGTATTTTTGAACCAATGAAATCCAACAGTATTTCCACTTATTCAGGTGTTTTTCTCAACACTGCTATGTACTAAGTGATGATGGTTTTAAATTTTACCATGTGAGTTTATGGAAGGTTTGTAGTTCTTTCCATAAATTAAAATGTTATAACCATAAAAGATTATTAGATTGCGATGGGTTTGGAAGAAATTTAACTCTGCGCAATTTCATATATAACAATTTACCTCTTTCAGTAGTAAAACTGTATAAATGTTGACAATGGTTGAATCAATAAAGGAAATTTGAGAGCACAATCAAAAACAAGTTGAAAAATGCATGGTTCCTGCATGTGAGAACTACCTTGGAAAGTCCGGAAGTAAAATATACGAGATTTGTTTTTAGGTTGCATTATCATCATTTTCTTAGTTCAAGAACGAAATCCAGATGGCTCACCGATCGTTTACCTTTTGCGTTGGATCGCCAATAGAGACACTATTGTTTCTATGGTTTCTATGTTTCTATGTATTCGATCACTATTTTACTTTGAAGCCGTCTATAGAAAAATGTTGAAAACGAAGTTGTATACCTGATGAAGTAATAATCTCATATCCACAATCACACAATTCTGAAATGCACAGTTACCAAGATAATTATTTAATTAAATTCACACTTACATATGACTCGATTCGGAGGGATTCTTGTTCCGCGTAGCCTCCTTGATCGCTTCCAGCGTTCCCGGGTGCTTCGCCAGCAGCAGATTGTTCACGTTCTTCACCTTTTCCAGTGAGTCTCTCCGCACCGGAAGGTGATGATGATGGTGATGCTGCGACTGCGTCTGCTGTTGTTGACATTGATCCATTTGTAGCTGCTGCTGCTGTGGATGGTCCACAGAGGAGTTATTATTGCTTACAGCGGCAGCCGATGCAGCCAGCATCGGTCTCGACTGCGATTCGGCCATCCTTCGCTGCAGCTCCCGCTCGAAGGCCGACTTTGGGAAGCCGCCGGGCGCAGCCGGCGTCGAACCACTTCCACTACTGCCCCGGTCCTGAAACTCGAAGCTCGTACACGATTCGCCCTTGTTCGGAACGGAGGATTTCGTCTCGGCCGTCGTGGTAACCTCGAAGTCCTTCATGTTGGAGAAGTCAATGGGGCTGAGCTTCGGGGACGATGTCGACGTCGGGTCCACCTGGATGTCCCCCGGGTAGAGATACTGGAGCGGGTTGTTGAAGTTGTTGAAGTAGGCGGCGCCGCCACCATGTGGTGGTAGTGGCGACCGTTCGGCGAGGTCTTCCTCCTCGCCCCCTTCCGTAGTCTTGGAGTAACTTTCGTCGGAGGAACTTACCGACGGAGAGCGGGGCCGCGAGCTGAGGTCGTCCGTCGAGGACATATCACGGGATTCGTCAAACTCGTGGGGCAGCTTGGGAAGGGGTTTGATGTACTGCTTGAGTAGCTGTTGCTGCTGTTGTTGTTGCTGGTAGAGCTGGTGCTGACGGGTGGCTGCAGCGGCTTGTTGGTGATGATAGTTCGATATGACGGGGAAGTTGTAGTTGGTGTTATTATTGGTCGGATGAGCGAAGGACGCATTCCCGGTAGCATACCGTGGCGGTTCGTATTTAGGGATTTGTTGGATCTGTTGGATGGGTTTAATGACTGCATTTCCCACCATTCCGGAGCCAAGCAGGGGTTCGTTCTCGGAAGCAGTCACGTAAGCTCCCCGACTGGCCGCGATGTGATTGGATCCACTGCCATCGTGCCGATGGTGGTGGTGATGGTGATGATGGTGGTTCTTATTTCTCACCTTATGTCCACTATGGTTCGATTTATTGAAATTGTTCTCGTCTATGTCTTTCACACTAGGATTCTCAATAATGTTGAAGTTTTCCCGTATATTATAATTTGATTGGTGCTGTCCTGTCGGTTGATGGTAGTCATTACGTTTACTGTAGTTGTTATTATTGCCATTTTTCGACAGGTTATGGTTTCCAAGAAAGCCAGCGTTTATGTGGTTGTTGTTAATGTTATTGTGCTTGTAAGCAGCTTTCATTTGTGATTGCTGTTGATGCTGCTGCTGCTGCTGTTGCTGAGGGAAATGGTGCTGACCGGTTGGCGTTTGTTGATGCAACAAATTTGGACTCTCCAAGAAGTTATAGCTTTCTTTCTTCGAGTAACTATCATTCCCCAGCTGCCATTTTGTGTTTTTCATACTTCCACTGTCCATATCGGAACACTTCATGTAGTAACTTTGGGGCTGCAAAACTGCAGCTTGCGTTTGGAAGCATCCCTGCTGACTACCACCAACACTGGTGATGTTCAAATGGTGGAAGCTATCGGTTTGATAATTTGAAATGATATTCGGCACAGGTGCTTGCTTATCCCTTCCCATCGTTCCATTCCCGCCACCCCCCATAACGATCACGCTGCTGCCCATTCCTCCCATCCCAGCCAACCCTCCGTTCAGCAGATTTTCGTTCTGTTCACACAAAAAGTACGTCACCATGTCCCCTTTACCCTTAACCTTGATCTGCCCTCGACACCGGAACTCAAAGTGACTTCCCTGTAGACTCTCGATAACCTCCTGTGTCACCTGAGTATACCCAGGAATACCGGTCGAGTCCATCCTGCTCGCCACGTTAACCGTATTACCCCAGATGTCGTACTGGGGCTTCCTAGCTCCGATAACCCCAGCCACCACCGGCCCCACGTTAACCCCCACCCTCAGCATGAAGTTATTGTACGAGTTCTCGTTGATGTTCTTCAGCGTGACCCGCATCGCCTTCACGAAATCAATCAACGCCGTCATCAGCTTCCGGGCCGAGTTCTGGTCGTTGGGCAGCATCTTGAAGTCCGGAATCAGGCCAACCGCCGCCATGTAGGTACTCCCCACCGTTTTGATCTTATCGATCGCCTGAAACCGTTCCTCGCACAGCAACTCGTCGAAGTCCGCTATGATCTCGTTGAGCAGCCGCAAACACTCCACGCCCTGGTTCGATCCGTCCAGCTCCGTGTAGAACTCGTGGAAGTTGGGCACACTGGCGAAGATCACCCCCACCTTGCAGTAGCTCTGATGATACAGATCCTGGTTGGCCCCGAGCGTACCCTGGGAATGAAAGCGAAGCTGTTCTTAAACACGCCACACTGAGCCATCCCCTACTGAACCTAGTTACCATATTGTTCCGGCTGAACTGGTTGTCCAGGAAGTGAGACGCCACATGCGACGGCAGCAGGTTGTACAGGATCCTTCGGTTCGATTGCTGCAGCACCGACATCTCCTTCTTCTCCTGGGAAGCCTGCAGCTGCCAGAGGAAATCCAGCCGGGCCGTCCACTCGACCTGTCTCCCGTGGGCCAGGATGGCAATCATGAAGATGATGATCCGCGCCAGCGAGATGGTGTGCAGCGGGATCGCCGACTCCACCCGCTGGTCGTAGCAGTCGAAGATGTTCGTGTGGGACAGCTCGATGAAGAGACAGTACATAGTACCCATCAGGGTGACCAAGCAGGTTTTCACCATTATCGGAAGCCTACAATAATATCAGGTTTATGAGAGGAACCCCTGGAAATGAAGGAACACTCACCTCAAAAAGATGGACACGGTTAGGAAAGAGAAGGCAGCCGACAGTGAGATGTACTGAGGCAGGGCACACTTCCGGTGGGCGTAATGATTGAGCACTGCGGCACCCGGTGCGGCCGCCGCCGATGGCATTCCACCGTCCACCGGGAATGGAACATTCGTCTCGTGCGAAGCAAGCACGGATGAAGAGGCGTCATGGTGATGGTGCAGATCCGGAACAGTCTTGGTGGTGAAGTTGGTCGTACACGGATGATCCGAGAGGCATGTGAACTGTGTGTGTGGAAGAGCGGAAGCATTAGCTCATTTACTCGCCGCCACCATTATCACGAAGGAGCGAATTTCCTCTCAACTCACCACATTAACCTGACCGACGGAATACAGCAGCACGATGGTGAAAATGGTGATGGCCAGCCGCAGCGAGAAACTCTGCGAGAGATCCCAGAAGATCCACTTCAGCCTCACCGCCAACAGCAGCATCAGTATCGAACTTATCCATATGAAAGCCGTCAGAAAGAGCAGCAGCAATATGAGGGTACGTGGCAGGGCCGAGATCTGAGGAATAAAAAAATATTCTCATAAAGGCGCACATTAGTGGGATTACAGAGTGGGTACGAAATTATTGCCACATGGTATGTTACTTAAAAATGTATTGACTTTTTTTTGTATTGTAAACATTCGTTACAATTAATTTTAATTTAGTTGACTTTAAGTTTACATCGAATACGTCATTTCGTCATACGTCATCGTCATTTTATATCCTAAATCCCCGATGTCTCACTTTTGAATTCATCCGTAAGGGGTCGCACAGTATCCAAGGTCACCTGGTCACCGGACACCGGCGAAATCTTTCTCATGATTTGTCTCCCCTCTCGATTTTTATGGTTTTAATCCACGATTGAAAGTAAAATATTGTTCATTTGTCGTATTTACATCACAGGTCAGTATTTATTCCAATTAAAAATGAATTCAAGCTCCCTCACATCGATTACATCACCATTACTAATACATCGTATACTTTCAATAATTCAATAATTCAGTCTTCATTGTTGACGCAATGTTGCTCAGTACCGGTCGCAAAAGATCGCTAAAGTAAGTCTCTGCCAGTGTCGTAGTACACTCTGTCCAACTTCTATAAGACCAGGTGATGATATTGCTGCTTTGCGTTATTGTAAACAAACAATGCTTCAATATATATTCTAATGTGTAGGTATTGGTGTCTACCATACACTGTATGATTTTCATGTGTGTGTGTGTGTGTGTAAGCGCTGAGCGTAAACGAATATTTTCGTTTTTTCAACTGTCAAGTTTCTATAAGACCAGTTACATTTTCCGTTGTTTTGATCAATTAAATCTAGCAAATGCCGAAGGGAAAAGTCCTCACGGAGAGAGAAGAAAGACAAATCGATGCATTTCACCAAGAAAATGTTGGTATCAGAGAAATTTCTTGTCGGATTGGACGATCCCATCAAGTAGTGCTCAATTATTTGGCGAATCCTCAAGGATACGGTAAGAAGGAGAGAGCTCCACGTAAATCGAAGCTCTCTGAACAGAATAATCGGGAAATAGCTAGAACAGGTTCGAATACCTTAAAATCATATGTGCAAATAAAGCAATATTTCAACTACTCAACTGTTCGGGTAACAATTCGTCAAATTTAGGTAAAAAATCCTTACATAAAGAGGGCTTCAAAAGGTTCAAACTCTTCATCTTACACCATCTCACATCGGAAGACGTCTGAGTTTTGCCAAAGCTCACATGAACCGACAGTGGGACATGGTATGTTGTGACAAAGAATTTTTCAATACATTTTGCTATATACCATAACGAAAAGTTCTTCAATGTATAGGTTATCTTCACTGACGAAAAAAAGTTCAATCTGGATGGTCCTCATGGTTTCAATGAATACTGGCGTGATTTACGGAAGAAGGAACAGTATTTCTCAACCAGGAATTTTGGTGGAGACTCGTGCATGGTTTGGGCGGGATTCTGTGTAACCGTGAAGCTCAAGATAGCTTTCACGTCATTCAAAGACTACACATATGTTCTGGAATACTCTCTACTACCGTTTTTGCGTGGATATCGTCACAAAAAATCACATTAGAGCAAATAATGCAACTATTCATACCAGCAAGTAAACTAAGTAAAGGATTATGAACCAAAACCTCTGGCCGGCTCGCTCTCCAGACTCGAATCCTGTTGAAAATCTTAGGGGGGATCCTTGTACGCAGAATTTACACTGAGAGAAAACGATTGAAGAGCTCAAGGTCGCAATTTTGAAAAAAAATTAAAAATATCGAGAAATCCGTTCAGCAGAATTTGGTAAATAGTATTCCAACACGAATTTTCAAGGTTATTAGTCGAAATGGTAAGGTTACCAATTATTGACATGTAAATCAGCCGATCGTTTGAAGTTTTCATTGATAATACTTATGAATTTTGAAGTGGTCTTATAGAAACTAGACAGCTGAAATTATCATATTAAGGTACAATAAATAAACAAACAACTCTTCTGAACGAAATTGACGTTCAATATACTTTATTCTAAGCATTTAACAATGTATGAATGTATCTTGTTGAAATTCTAACTTTTTGTGTTGCAACGAAATAGAATCAGGCTGGTCTCATAGAAGTCCTAGCTGGACACATTGGTCAGTATGATTTATCTTACCGCACCGAGAACACTCCCGCTGCAATTATTCCAAACTTTCATTAGAGTTCGGCTCTAGCGTTCAAAATACGTTTCTTTTGAAAGCGTCGTGTTGTTTCGGTGAGAAATATGTATCGAGTTCGGAGATAGCTACTTACAATGCTATTGGAATTTCAGGTTATGTACTCAATTTGAGCAGTCATTTTTGTTCTTCCAAATGAGATTGATTGTTTATATTATGTTTTACTACACCTTCTCCTCGTCACCAAATATGATTTTCGATGTAATATAAATAAATACTACGGTGTTGCCCAGAAAAAAATCACTAATTTATTGCACGCTTTTAATTCACGTTTTTCCCTTCGCTTCCAATCTCAACTGTCAAACCTATCTTCGGTCAAGGCATTACTTAGGTTTATATATCTTTGGTCCCTACTCTGGTACTACAATAAGCATCGTGTCATACCCTTGTTTTAACGTAAGACTACGTCTTTCATTTTGATACTGGGGTATAAGTTCAAAATTTCGAAAACAAGAGCGTTACACCAGACCAACAAAATTTTGTGCGTTAATACCTCCTAAAAATCTGGACGAAATGATATGATAAACACTTCATTCAAAATTTATTACTTATTGATCCGAAAAATTATTTCAATTTTAAAGCTACTGAACAAAAAAGCTCTTTATCAATCTCATTCTAAATGCAGTCATTCTCGAGATATAAAAAAAAAAAGTCACAGGAGGGTTGTGTCCAAGACACGACCGCATAGTTGACGTAGGATTCCGTTAGTCTATCTGCCTTGGGAGGAAGAAAAAATCGTTTCATATTTCAAGTCATTTTAACAGAATAGCTACCATATACAATTTTACACTTACATTTGTGCTAAAAGTTTCACAATACATGATCGGTCATTCATATTAAATTTCAAAGGCAACCAACATAAAAGTTCCAAATTTAAATTTTATTTATATTCTATCAAGCATAAGTTCTATTCAGTCCATTGAAACATCACTCTTCAATCAACCCATCGAAAGATTCTTATTGGAACGAAAAAACACTTATTCATCGCTCCCAACTTATTCGCCAGCATGTATGCAATCAGCAATGCCCACGCTAGTTACAATGAACACTATCCATTTGTGCGCGTCGTTAGTTAAACTATCGACCACGAGGGTATTAACATGCTGATTTCCCCCTTGGATTTGAAATCTCTGTTATGGAATACATGTCGGTGGGAAAAAACCTCCCCCTACTTTCATGTGTTTACAATGTCGATTTCCCCCAGGCAGCTTGGTTTTTATATCTCTGTTAGGGAACACATTTCGGTAGGAGCAAAAGTTCCCCCTACTTTCATGTGTTTGCAATGTCGATTTCCCCCAGGCAGCATGGTTTTGATGTCTCTGTTAGGAACCCGCCGTTTTCCGTTAGGATAGGGGCTGAGATTTTTCAATTGTTCGATAGTTAGTTTCATGATATATATTATTTTATTCAATGTACAAAATTGTTATGGAGTGCCGGAATTGATTGACGCCAAAATCTCATCAATCCATCGAGAATTGACTGAGCAATAAGAATTTGAAATTGGACAATTTTTACGGTGCGCTCGATTTTTGATTTTCAATTTGTACCCCAATATGTTCCCGTAAGACGTAATCCTACGTCAATATTTCTAATTTATTGTCTTTTTTAAAGTAAGAAGGGTCTTTTGATATGTTTGTCGTGTTATACCGCCATGTTCAGTATAACTTTATGGGCTGTTCACATATTTTTCCGAATTTAAAGAAAATATGATTTTGAGAAAAATGAATTATAATTTTCAGAATATTTTTTTCAGTGTGTATTTTTTTAATTTGTATAATATTTTTAATAAAACTACAATTTCCTACATTTCATTTTTGACCATTCTCACAACGTTTCACTGTAATCTGAGATGGTATTGTCAACTCCTAATACTAGTTGGCATAAAATTCGTCATGCTCAGCTTTGAAATCGATGAATAGATGGTGCGTAGGGACTCTGTACTCACAGCATTTCTGAATGATCTGCCGCAAGGTGAAGATTTGGTCAATAGTAGGCCGACCTTCGATGAAGCCGGCTCGATAACTTCCCATGAATTCGTTAGTGGCGATAGACGAGGGAAGATAATTTGGGAAATCACATTGTAAGCGGTATTCAAGACGGTGATCACACGAAAATTTGAACAGTCTAGTCTTTCGCCCTTCTTGTAGATAGGGCAAATAACCCCACCTTTCCACACCTCCGGTAGCTGTCTTGTTTTCCAAATTTTGTCAGTCAAAACCAAAATCAAGTAGCCAACATCGTAAAAAATAGGTCCTCGGACTGTACGCCATACAGGTGTTCATCGAAGTGCTGTCTTCATCTTTGTTGCACGTCTCATGAGATGTTCGGTGCGGATGTTCTGGTTCTTCATGCTTCTCCTTTTCCTGGAGACACTTCTTTTTCTGGAAGAGACGAGATTGCTGTCTCCGCTTCCGTTTATATTGCTCCACGTTCCGACGAGTACATACCACATGTTTTAGATGCACATCTTCGTTCTCGCCGTGTTGATATTCATTGTGAAAAACTGGCTGCAAAATCATTCAAAATATATTGCCCATCCGAGTGATCATTTCCCTATCATTCTTCTCGTCTTTTGAAGATAACCACGAATTAAGTAATATTTTAATGAATGCCGAATCTGTTGACCAGTCAGACCATATGGTATTGGATAGAACAAAAAACAAATAAGAGTCGGATGGAGCACTATGTGTGGAATGTGGAAAATGAGGAAGGACTTCCCATTTGGGAGTTTCCAAGCAAGTTAATACGGTTTCGACAATGTGAAGCCGTCAAACAGATCAAATATTTCGTTGTCAGCCCCGTTTTTGCACCGTGTTTTGCGCCGTATTTCTATACCTGTTTTGAACCGCGCTTCAATCTGGTTTGCTTTCTCTGTTGAGTTATTTTTCTTCACACAAGCATATACGGTTGGTATGGAGGCGCGCTGTTGTTTTAATACATTGCATAGAACGAGCGAAAACAAAGCGGGCGCTAGAATTTGATGTGTGTGTATAAAATGAGGCGCGCATCACAAAAGTGAGAAGCTGTGTTTAATATGTTCAATAGCGCTATGTTCATTCGACGCCCTCGTGTTTATGAATCTTCTACACTTCGTACCGAGAGAGAATATATATGTGTTTGTTATGAACGCGCGCTGATGAAAATTAGCATGAGAACACACTGGACGGTTCTACCACGCGGTTTTGGAATAACAGGCTGCCGCGGGGGCTCGATAAGGGTATGTGAATGAGATAGAACCAGTGCCGAAAATATTCCCGATCACGAAATTTAAATACGGTGAATTTCAGCCTACCTTGTATTGATAATCTACTGCTCAAGCGAGAGTCGATAAATATGAAGCAACACTATTAATGAACACGAATGGGATGAACATCAACATCAACATGCCATGAGGTTCATTTACCTTTTGCATCTTCATTACCGTCATGATATTCGAAACGTCGAACTTGAACATCACTGCGTGTTAGTGAGAATCAAAGCCTAAAATTCAACTTCAACCAATTGAGAGTTAAATCGATTAATAATAAGGAAAGGCATGACATTTTTGTTTTCGGTGACTTCGGCATTGAAACGTATAAGTATAACTCTTTGACTTTGACTTCGACGGAAACAACATACACCACCAATCATATGCACAATGGTCACCCTAAATAATAGACGAACGGAAAATGAACCTATTTTGTTTTGATTTCCGGTTCAATGATACTCAACAACATACCGCCGCACAACGCTCAACGGAACCCATAATGTTGCCTTTTCCGGATCCCTGGTCCTTTCCTTTTTTCTTTTGAAACACGTTCTTAACAAAAACTCACTGCAAGCGATGAAGTTTAATTTGGCTTTCGCGATAATCATCTGAAATGACCAGTAAGGAAAGTCCCTGAATGCAGGCTTTTTGTAATTCATCCGTGATGTTTTCGTTTAATGTACCAGGCAAAGTTCACGCGTCTCGACTCTTGTGTTATACTCATTATGACAGATATGATATTGAGTATCAACAGAAGAGAACTCATCCGACATTGGGAAAAAGTTAATTCCTCCATTCGTGAATAAATTTTGGTAATTTGTGGCACTGGATAAAAACACACAGACGGCTGTGTACGGCTCCAAAGCCGCTGTTGTACGGCTTCTCATTCGTTGCGGTGGCTCAATGGAGATGATGCGCCGCAACAGTTTTGTGAGAGTTTTACTGTTTATGCGCTTTCGAAAGGTGCACAGAAGCAAGGCAATAAGAAATGTACTATCGGGTGAGCCAATACGTGAAAACCACTCTGCGGTCATGCAGCTACGGATTCTCGAATACCATCCAAATTGTCTTGAAATGCAATATTTCTGACGTTTGTGATCAACTTCTCTATCCCTCTGGCTCAGGTCAACATTCCGTTTTTCTCTATTCTGTTTCTAATCAACTTACTGTCCAAACAGTTGCACCTTGTACTCGTCTTGCATCCGTCTATGAAAATATAATAATGGCAGCTAGTGAAGCCGTCGAAAGCCGCTAAATGTGTTTTACATCAAGCTCTTCTTCGCCTAACGGACGGAGGCCAGGTCTGGCCAAAACACTACATCTTCGTCTGGATGATATTTTTGGATGAAGGAAGATGCGCTTCACGTCAGAATTCACCTCCTTGGTGGGGAACGTAAAGAAGCTAGTTCCCTGCCAGTCGTTTCCATCAAGCGTTAAGTAAAAAAAATCTTTGTTCATTACTTTCAGCCTTTACTTCTGGGTTACAGCGTGCTGTTCCGACACGGTCAGTCTTGATATACGTTTCCGCATAATGATGTCCACCTTCGCTAGGTATTTTTTCACCATCTAGCCCGTTACTCCGATGGAGCCACCTTACCCTCTGTCTTCTGCTTTAGCCTCAGATGTAGTTTACGATCGCGTAGCACCGTCGGACGACTGGAACCAGGCTTCTGTTCAATGCTCTCATTTTTCTCCAGAAGTGGATGATATTATAGATAACGGAACGGACGTGGAGATGGAGCTTTCAGTACGAACACACCATAGAACGCAGTTGTTTTACCGTCTTCGCCATAACTTCCGCAGTTCAAATGATGTTGCTGTCAAATTTTGTTTGAACACTCGTGGGTTACTATACTTAACGATGCACAATTAGTCTCATCGCAAGCTGTTAAGGTTAGGGGGCCTCCGTAGCCACATTGGTTGCGCGTTCGCTTAGTAAGCGATCGATCGTGAGTTCGAAACTCAGGGCCCTCATTGACCATCTTTGTGTTGTTACAGAATAACTACGTCCACGCAACAATCATCAGCGATGAATATCGATCCACGGTCGAAATATGATCGATTCATCCATACAACTGCTCTGCTCTGCAAGACACATCGAGCTGCTGTTCTATAAATAACTCAACAATGATCAATCAACTGTCTCCGCTGTCCGGTCTAACTGGATAATGGAAGAACAGATAGAAAACTCTTACGCCTAAATGGCTGCTACTGTGTAAATGTGTACTATATGGAATGGTATAGAAGGGAATACTCTAACGCCGAAAAATGGCAACAGTGTAATGTGCTAATTATAGATATGATAAATATGTGACATGTACACGATTAAAATTCGGCTCTGTTACAGCTAAAATGCCAATGAGCCTAAAATAATAAAAGGGACAAAAAAAAGCTGTTAAGGTTAACGCATGAAAAATTGGTAAAATATGTCCATTTTTTAATGCGAGCGTTAGGAGCGCAATAAAATAAACAGTGCGTAAAAATATTTTATGACTCGAGCTTTTTGTAGTTTTCGCTTGGTGGCTAGAACATCCCGCGTTTGGCATCTGCCCGTTACGAAGATCTCGAATTGACTATGGCATGGCTCCAGTGGGAGAAGAACCGATATATTCTTGTATAATTTTTCGACCAAACGCTCAATAGTTGTCTTATTCGTGTTAGGACAAGTGCTTATGAAACTTGATTGGGCGAATAGCGCGGTGAGCATATTGAGCTAAGACTGTTTGAAAAGATAGAACCGTGGTCGATGAGCAATGTATCAATGATCCATAGGTCATTGTTTATCGCATCCAGCTCATCGACATACATGAAACAATGATCTCTGAGTTTTTGAAAAAGGTATTGGAATTTTCATCTACGATGCTGAACCCAATTGACCCGTTTATGTGTCAAAAATATGCGTTCACGATATTTCACCAAAAAGGTTGGTTGAATTACATCGGATCGTAGATGATCTATGATTCGCTGGATTTCTTGACGTATGGATGGATAAAAAATGACAAAGATGACTGGTGCCTGGGTAGAGTACTGATAATACAAAGACATGAGACTTGCCTGAGTGTTCAGTTCGAGCAAATTTTTGAAGTTATCAATCACCAATGGGTTCATGATCTTACGACGGATGACAAATCAACAATATAGCTCTGAGAACCAGATTGAAAACAGAGGCACTGCAGGTCTCACACTGTGGCCACAATTTCGTACTCACGCTCCTTTTGGAACAAAATCCTACCTGAAGTCCCGCACTCAGAATCAACAACAGCAGGCTGCACCCCATGGCGGTGGTGAACCCGAGATCGAAATCCTGATGGTACTGGCGTTCCTTTTCCTTCTCGCGGAACTGCAGCGTGATGCGCTTTACGTGCACCGACTTCTCCCGGTCGACGCTGCGCGCCTCGATCGCCTGCGATAGGAACTTGTTGACCCGGTTCGAGGGCTGGTGGTACACGCTGGAGTGACGCTTCTTGAACGGTCGCTTGAACTTGTCCGTCACCTTGTTCTGCGTGAAAACAAGGGGAAAATATTAGGTGATAGCAAATTGAAGCCGGTATGAATGTTATCTGGTCATTTGGCAGGCACTCCTAATGGTTGCAGTTATGTGAAACACTAAACCGAGCAGCAGCAGCGGAGATAAGGTGCATTTGTGGATATCAAGGCATAAAAGTGTGCATTCACAATGATGGAAAAAAACGAGCAAATCGAATTTCGAAGAAAAAGCCTTTAGCCGTGCGTTTTATTGACTGGCGGAGGGGAGTGCAAGCTGTGAAATGTGTTTTTGTGGGAGCGCATTCATGAGGTGCATACCGGGGTCGGACACTGATACCCATCATTACTTGTAACATTCTCGAATAAGCTTAATTGCAGCAAACAATTCTACACATAAATCATCCATCAACATCACAATCGAAACCAATAAAATGTGGTGCGCCCAACAGTTGTCCCATTTGCTGTTCCCCCATTAATTTTGTACCCATTCAATCTCTGCGGTAAATTAATTGTTTTATGATTATTTTGAGGGGCTTGTTGCGCGTGTGTGTGTACGATGTATTTTATTTGAGCTGCCGCACCATTTCTGGCTTTTAATGGCATCGTTCTGGCTCGCCAGCCAGCCAGAGTTAATTTTTGTTCCTCGATTTACAACGCAAAAAGAAAATATGTTATTGGTCGGGGGACACATGCTTAATTTGTTTTTCTGTCGTCGTTTCAACATAAATTGACACGTGGATTGCAAAACAATGGGTAACCAAGTCCAAGTCAGACAATAAAATGGGGCTACCAAGTCTTGTGAATATCGAATCGAAACAAACGTCGTCTTCTTCAATGACCTCAATGTTTCTAGAACAAATTTGTCTTCTCAACGCAGTATTACTTGCTTTTTTTTAACCCTTTCATGGCGGTACAATATGCACATGTCGAAAGCTGTGTTGCGCCAGACCAGTGACTGGTGAGTAAAGCAGTATCCGGAATTTTGATACCGTTTATATAATTTAAAAAAAAAGCTTATATCCATTCATTGCTCATTTTTGGAAGTTGTGCACAATGGGAAGATTTATGAGAGCCTAAATACATACAGTGACGGAAAAAAGTAATTTGACCATGACTTATTGAAACCGATCCAACGGTCAGGGCTTTTTGAAATAAATCTCAAATCGTGTGTTCTTTCTTCAAGACAAATTAGTGTTTTATCGTGCTCAAAAAAAAAAACATTTCAATTGAATTGTTATTGAAGTATTTGAGAAAAAACTGCCCTTCCACCATTTTTGGAATACGAGGAATACGGGGCACAATGAAAAGAAAAAGAAAAAGCCTTTTAATTACAACTGTGTTAACTGTGTATACTTGATCACCATTTTCGGTGGTAGGATAAAACAAGTTGTTTTCTACTATTTTTAAAAAGTGGATTGTCAAAATAACATGATAAAATAACTTACAGCTCTAGAAACATTGGAAACCCATATCATATGATATCGGTTTGTGTTATTGTTGTCAGTTCGTTCTCAAATAAAAAAAATTGATGGATCATACGAATATTGTCTACAAACAAAATTCGACCTCCATTTGATAATATATCCGCAAATTTGGCCCTGCAAGAAACTCAGCCGGACCGCGCTGGGCGACGAAAGTGTTTAAATAGTTTTATTCCTGTTATATTCAATATGATTTATAAAACTGTCAAAAAAATTTCAGGTATTAATTCATTTTCGAGATGCTTCGAAAATCAAATTGATTCAAATTAAATGATTTAAAATAAAAAACGCGTCACAAACTGAAAATAATCAAGAATATGAACAAACATTCAACATTTTCGTAGTTGGGTAAGTCTTTTCCATAGATTTACTTATTCCTTATCCACTATTAGGACCACCCTAGTGTACACAAATTGAACCACTCTAGTGCAACACCAAGTATCAGATATCTGTAATGTATCATATTAAAATATTACCAGTATGAACGCAATTGTGACCAATTTCAGTCGCCATTTCATGGAAATTTTATGTCTTTTTATTGTAATTAACCCATTACTGCCCAGGTGTACAAGAACTTGATCCAAATGGCATGAAACTTTCTAGTCCATCTAGGTTTGTCCCGAAACGGAGTGGAAACGCAATATTTTGTTTTGGAATTCTTTGGAAGTTGAGATATCTGACGTATGAAATTTTATACGCTGAGCCGATACGGTATCAAAAATGGAAATCATTTGAATATCGAACAAAACGGTTTTATTTAATGAAATTCAACTTCAACAACCATTTTCATGGTTTATTAGCTCTTTCGTGTACTGACGTTCTACGCATAATTGTCCCACGGTTTATAGGGATTGCATAGAACATAGTACTGTTATGCGTAGAACAGCAACGGCAGTGTATCGGATTTAGTGTCACTGAGTATGGTACCGGAAAAAGCACTCCGAAGGGTGCAAACCCACATCACACTTCAAGTAAATATACGTCGTACATCGGTTGCAATACGCACACCTTCGTTGGGTACCAGTTGGATTCGTATTAATGAAATGAAATCCGCTTCTTGCTGCTGTCCAAGGAGCATTCGTGTGATTGGCCTCGTTCAGTGTTGCTCTCGACATTCACTTGTTTGCCAGAATCGGAAGGGCCGTCCTCCGAGTCACTATCTCCAGCATCCACATCGCTGTCTCCACAGCTTGGGACACGATGACAAAGTCAATATCATTTGTTGACACTAGATTTTCGAAAGCGTCTCCGTCCAAATCAATCAGATATTTGTACAGCTCCTCCGGATTATCGTAGTTGCACAGCGTATGAAATTTCATACGCTCAAAAGTAAACATTTTTTTTTTGCGGTTTCATAATTTTCTTCGGATTTTTTGCTAGATATCATTTTTTACACTCGCCTAGTAGTGTTGTGTCACAGATTTGAGCAATTTAGAATCCTTTAAGAGGTAAAACTTTGATAAATTTATGTTTACTTTTGCGACTCCATTAAACTCGAACTTTGCAAGCTTCAATACACAACAAAACAAAAAAAATGACAGATAAAATGACACTGACACAAAAAACACTCTTAAATTATCATGTGGTATCATTTACAATGCGCTTAACACTTTTACAATGCGCTTAACACTTTATCAAAAACGGGCATTTTTGCGTATTAAATTTCATACGCTGGGCACTAATGGGTTAATTAAGGTCACCTTAGTGAAACATAATTGAAGCACCCCAATAGAGGGTTGCGTACTAAAAAAGACTTATAATGTATTGAAATTGCATCATCTTTGGAAAAAGATGAGTGCATTTTCAGAACTTTTCGGTCAATGCACGGTACAAAAAATATTATACTTTTTCACCGCCTGCTTTTTTATTTACCTGAACCCAATGATTTTATTGTATTCGTGGATTCACATGGAAAGGGCGATGGATTTTTTATTTATTTTTTTTTCAAATATATGTATTTCATTTTCAGTCAGACGACTGTTCGTCTTAATTAGAAGTAATTTTCCATGAGCAAGGCAATAGTAACAAAAAATATATATTTGTATCGCGCAATGTCTCTGACAAAATCTTAATTACACAAAAATATGTACGAACACGAGAAAACAGTAATGCAAGTACAAGTACAGTACTATTTTTTTTATTGAAATTTAATCTGAAAAAAAAATGAAAAAAAAAGCCAAATTAAAAAAAAATCTTTGGATTATTTTTTTTTTTACGATTTATCGTGATACACACTTTGGTGATGTACTTTGAGTAATCTTCTCATATTTTTATTTACAAGTTATTGTAGATAGCGTGAAACGATTGTATTCTATTAGTCAGATCATTTCATTTGATATCAATATTGAGGGCATTGCAAAAAATGCATTGTCGACGAATTTATGTTGTTCATAGTGTAGTGTATTCCCCAAGTAAAGCCATTCAGCCATTTTGTAGCGGCGGCCAAATTGATTTTTTTTAAATCATGGAATACGCAGTTTTATAATGACAGTAGAGTTAAGGGTATGTTCCAACTTTCAGATCAATCAGTCAACAGGAACGGGGTCAATCTTCTATTAATGTTGGACAACCCTACAAACACTCATAACATAACATACATAGAAACAGGGCAAGCTGAATGGCACCATTAAAAAGTAATTGTTTATTTGGGAACTGCGGTCATCTTGGAATTGGATTTTTCATGATCTACTGTGTTCTACCAGTCAAGCCCTTTCATTTGATACCCATATTGATGAGGTTATGAAAAAAATATATATGGCGCCATCTTGTGGTGGTGGCCATTTTGGGTTTACATTTTTCATAAATAACTGTGTTCTACTCGGGGCTCTGGCAACCCTATCCCATCCAATGCAAATTGAGCGTAGGCAGCATAAAACAGGGCTCGCGCTTAGGGGGCTCACGTATTGTTTAATGTTTGGAGTCATATATGTTAATATTTGATTACGTTGGATAGTTTTTTTTTGGCAAGCGATGTTTGGATTGGATACCCATCCGGAAGCTTTCTTGACGATTTGCAATTCAAATCACAGCCCAAGAATCGCGCAGAGCACTTCATTTTGAGTTTTAGGTTATGATTTCTATGCTCATGATTTTCTATGCTGGCTACTGAAAGACGGCCATCTTAGCAATCCCTTGGTTCTACTAGTCAAGCCCTTTCATTTGATACCCATATAGATGAGGTTCTGAGAAAATATGAAATCCGCTATTTTGTAGTGGCCGCCATATTGGATTTGCATTTTTCAAAAATAACTGTATTCTACTAGTCAAGCCCTTTCATTCGATACCCATATTAGCTATTCAATATGGAATTATTATACAAATTATTCAAAATTTCCGAAAATCAAAAATAAAATACTCCGGATAATCGAATCCCGGATAATAGAGTCTTTGGATAATCAAGTCCGACCTGTATAACTATTGGCTATAAATGCCGTATTGATAGTCACCTTATGTTTGAAGAATTTAATGACTTTTGAGTGACCCTGTACTTCAGTACCGCTGTCACATGTCAAAATATAAATAAAAAAATAAATTGCTCTCTCTCTAGCCATTAGGCCGTAGTTCTGTGCGCATGGTATCTAAGGAATTTCTCGTGAAATTTAGTTTATTCAATCTGATATATTGGACAAATCATCAGTTTGGACGACTGTTCACATATTCTAGGAGAGGTGAACACATATTTTTGTTTAATCTCATCGATTAATTAGCATAGAAATTACTTTGATGTTTGAGGGCGAAGTGGTCATAGGTGCATAACGATGTTCTGTTTACTAAAGCTGATATACCTCATCACATTCTGCTCTTGAAGAAGATCCTTTTGTGGCTTGGACCCTGGATAAATATGCCACTCCAACTAAACCAGGCCTCATTGTGCGGAACTTTATGTGTTTCTTATTACGTTTTTGTATGCATGAGAAAATTTTAATTGAGATTCTAGGTGAATAGGCCAAACTTATTTCATACATGTACCTACTATATCAAATATGATTTGAACAAATTTGGACGGAAAAAACGCATAAATATATCCCATTAAGCTTAATATGTGCGAGTGACCACTTTGCCCCCACTAAGTGACTACTTTACTTGCAAGCAAAAAAAAAACTTCTATTTTTTACCTTTTTTTCTAATGATGAAAAGTGTACTATTTTGGATTTTTATAGTAAAAGCCGTTTGCTATCTTGAACAACAATGAGTTGAAATATAATAATCCTTAGGGTGATTACTATGCCCCCACTTCCCCTTCCTTAAAATACGTACGAACACATTTAAATAAAAATCAGAGTTACCTGGATCGTAAACTTTGAAAAAAGTAAAAAAAAAATTCAAATGCAGAAAAAAAGACTTTTTTCACGTTAAATTATTCGCAGTTAATTAAAAATAGAACAATACTGGGCCTTCAGTAAAAAAAATTACATTAGGAAATGAACACAAAAATTTTCGATGTAATTTTATTGGCGTAGTGATACACCATGCATTTTTTTTTTCTAAATGTTTATCTTAAAGATATTGAGAGTGGCGTAAGAACTGAAAAAAAATTTTTTTTTTTCAAAACTTTTTAGTGCACTAAAAGTTCTGGTGGAAAAATATTTTCTAATTTGCTTTCCTCGGGAATAAAACAAATTACCCAAATTTCCTATTTGGTACCCTATAAAATATGTTCTATACTGCTTGAGTTTAGGGGCACAAGTAGCATCATCTTTCAAAAATCTACGCTGATGGTATATTGAATTTTTTATCAGGATTGTTTTTAGAATAATAAAATTAGAGTTCGAAACACTTGGATTTCGAGTTTGTCGTCTTTGAGTTTTTGATTTGATAGCTGCCGTTACGTTTTCAAATAAACGTTAGATTCAACGTTCGATGAATCCTGAAATACACGACAACCCAAGTTATATACGCGTTTTTAAGATACCGTATCAAGTTCCCCTCTAATATTCTAATATAGGCCGCATGTTGAAGTCAAAACTGCGCGCGTTTAGTCACGAAATCGTCGGAAATAGTCGATCTGATTTTTCGGAGAGGAGTTATCTCGATGGCCTTTTCAGATTGCCCTTTGGTATTCTCCCTCATCGCGTTTCGAAATTAGAATGATACTACGCGTGATCAAACACGAATTATATTGTCCGTTTCATCGTAAGGGTGGGTATCATCCGCCTTCCCAAGATTATCGCCGATGAACCACGCTATAGAGCCGATCCATCTGGTCGCGAAGGTAATTTTAAGTATTTCATGACTATTCATTTGATGATCACGTTTTCCCATGTACTCTATCTGATCAATCGAATCAATTAGTGCCACAATGTGGCACAAAAAATGTGATCTTATTATCCGATTCTCAATTGCACAATCTAGCAGTTTTGTTATGATCGAACAGACTTCCCATCAGCGCTGACTACAGGTATCTTTTGCCTTTTACAGTGTTTATTACTTAACAATGCAATCAAGGCGCATTAGTTAGTAACGAAATCTCAACTATGCCCTAACGAAAAAAAAAAACGACGTAAGTAATAATACGTTGAGGAGGCGAAGTTTATTAGATACGTTAGTGTCTTCGAAGAACGAGAAGAAACATCTCAAATCCAACGATGTCTAGAGTGTGGAAACGTATTAAGGTTTGAAGACTGTCGTCGTTGTGTACAGCAGTCATCGTGGACAAGTGTATAACAAGGCTACATAAGTAGCAGAACATCATTATAGGAGGTAAAGACGCCCGTAAGCATCCACGGGTCGCTCTCTCCCCCATATACTCCTCCTGAAGCTATTAAGCCCATGTAACAACACTCAACATCCATCCGGATAACATCCATTTAAACATTCGTGCGAATGCGGGATGATTCAGCAGCGAAATGAAATGACAAAAAAAATGTCTTGTGGTAAGCAGCAACATCAGTAGCGAAAACAAAAAGCACACACACCCACACACAACAGCGGCGTTGACATTCATTCCCAAGTGCGCGCGAGTGCGATGATGGATGCATTACAAGGTGCAAACAAACAAACAAAATATGTGAGCGGGGGTGAGACAAGCGCCATCAAGGATTCATCATTACCGACGAAGAAGCGTGGGTTAGCGGAGATTCTCCATGGCGAAAAGTTTCAGCAGAAAAAAAAATACACAGGAAAATCCACTAAACAAAAGGTCGGAACAAACCAACACAAAAGAAAGGAAATACTTTTCTCATGATAGTAATAATTGAAAAACAGACAAATCATAATATACACGCCGCCATCAGCGGGAAACTTCAAGAGTGTACACACGCAAGGAGAGCGAGGAGAATGAAAGCGAGAGTGAGCGTCAACACAAATAAATAAACAAACAAACAGACAAAAGGAAAAAAAAAGGAAAATGGAAAGCAGAAAGTACAAAGTACGGTATAACTTCTCACTTTTAGCGTGGCGGAATCCGTATCGTACTGAGAGGAATCGCTCAAACAGGAGGCGCCACCCCCAGCCGGACCGCATCTGCCGCCACCGCCACCGCCGCGGCCGTCGCCCATCAGACCGGCGTTCTCTCCTGCCCCGGCTTGATACGGGCCAGCGTGCAGGACACCCTGCAGAAAGTGCACCTGGATGTTTGGGAGGGGGAGGGGGCAAACGAGGATTGTATTTTTTTGTTTTTGTTGATGTTTTCATTTCGATTCATTCTCAAGGAGTGTATAGTTTTGATGTTTTTGAGTGAAAAAGAAAAAAAACTTGCTTTGCTAGAGTAGTGAATTCGTGGGTTTTCTACTTTTTGCTTCTATGGCTGCTTGGCTAGCCAATTGGACTTCCTCAATTATGTTCTTTAAAGTGAAATGCCGAATGCTGATTTTCATTTTTTCATTTAATGATCGATATCTCAACAGCAAATGGTCGTGCTGAGACGATTCAAAAGCCTGAAAGGAAATTTGCTTCGATATTCTTTCGAACCATATATATTACCTTTTATCGAGAACTGTTTCACCCCTTAAGTTACAATATCCAGAATAATGGTGGTCTGGAAAATTGATTTATTCGCCGAATGTTTTTTTTTGAAAAGGTTTTAACATCTGAACCATATAACTTGAATCTTTATACAGCAAGTTTAAGGTATTTTACATGAACTTTCAAAGGAAAATAGGAAACTATAAAACTAGCTGTTGAATTTTATTGACGCTTTATACTTTTCACATGACAACATGACATTTTTTTTCACCTGTTTTTTTTCCTAAATTTTTTAATTTGCTTCTAATTTTCTATTTTTTTTCCTTTACCGATTTATTAAATTCATATTGTTTTTCAATTATTCGATTTTCTTTCGAGTTTCCAAAATTTTCCAAATTTTATTTCGATGTTTTTAATTCTCTGAATTCAGAATTTGAAATTTCCACTAGTTTTAATTTTCAACATTTATGAATTTTCTGAATTATTATTTTTTATTTTTTTAATTCGCTGATTTTTTTTTGAATTGTTGATTTAATTTTCAAATTTACAATTGTTAATTGACATTCTATGTTTGCTTGATTTTTTTATCTTAAAATTTGACGATTTTTTTAATTCTCGGATTTTTCATTTTTTTTAATGTCCTAATTTTCTATTGTTTTCCGATTTCTGATATTTTGGAAATGTTAAAAAAAATTACTTTTTCTTAATTCTCTGATTTTTTCAAATTTTCTGAAGTTTTAGGATTTGTAAAATTTGTTTTGTTAATTATGAATTTTCTTAGTTTAAATTTTTCAGTTTTATTTTTTTTTTATGTTAAATATACCAGAATCATGTTTTCTTATCCATCACAGATTTTCAAAATACAGGGAAACTTCGATATAACGTACCCTCGATATAACGTACAATTTACCTCGATATAACGTACAAATTTCCAAAGTGTAAAGGAAAAAAAATCAACATTTTTTTCTGATAGAACAATTAATTATCTGTATTTTGATGCTAAAACAAGTTTTGTACCTTCAATCAATCACGAAATACAGCTGATTTTGTGATTCCGGATTCTAAATGAATAAAGCTTTAATCAACAGTACGAAGGGAAACATCATAAGAAAGGCTGGCTTCGTTTTCTGATTGAAGTTATTCATTAACTTTACTAAAACAGCAACACAATAATGTATTATAGACTACGTTTGTGAGTACTTTATTATGCTTCGATATAACGTACAATTCGATACAACGTACAATTTTGAAAGTGAAATGAAATGTGAAATGTTATATCGAAGTTTACCTGTAATATGTTTTGAATTTTTGAATTTTTTTTAACTTTTTATATTTCTGATTTTTCAGAATCCCAATTTTTTACTCTCCAAATTTTTTGAATTTTTGTTTTTCTGAATTTCTGAAATTGAAGAAATTTAAATTTTTTTATTTTTAAATTTTCAGCATTTTCATTTTTATTTCAAATGTTTCTGTATATAAAACTTTCTGATTTTTTAAATTTAAATTTTTTTGCCTCTTTATATTTGTTTGAATGTTTTGTAATTTCTAGATTTCTTTTTTCATTTTCGTTTTTTTTCACTTCTATTTTTCATAAACCCAAATTTTCTCGATTTTTTTATGTTCTAAACGTTTTGAATTTTCTGAAGATCCGAAATTTATGGACTTTAAGTTTGTTTTTCAATTTGAAAAAAAAAAAAAAATTTTTGTATAATTTGAACATTTTGAATTCTCAATGTTCAGATTATTAAGATTTTTTGGACCAGCATTTTCCTCAGTTCTAAATTTTCAAAATTTTAAATTTTTCGGAGTTTGCGATTTTCTACAATTTTGAAAAGTTTTTTTTTTATTTTCTGAACTTTCGATTTTCTTTCTACAAATTTGAAATCTATGAATTAACTGAATTTCAGGATTTTACATTTTTGAATTCCATAATGTTTTGAACTCTTAAAATTTTCAATTTCCTCAAAGTTTCAATTTGTGGAAAATGCAATTTTGTGAATTATTAATTTTCCTAATTTTGAATTCTTTCCTGAATATTTCAATTTTTTGAACATAGGGTTTCTGAGTTTCAAATTTTTTGATTACTTTTGAATTTTCTGACATAGTTTTTTTTGTTTTATCAGTTTTTTTTATATTTAATTTTTGAATATTCAAAATTTTATTGTTTTTTTTAATTTTTTTCTTCTTGTGAGGTTTTTTTCTATTCTTAAAATTTTTCTATAGTTGTCTGAATGTTTAATCATTTCCAGTTTTTTTGATTTGCTGAATTTTAGTCTTTGAAATTCTATAAATTTCCTAAATTTCTGGAACTATCCCAATTTGCATTTCTTTGAGGTTTTGATTTAAAAATTTTCGAATTTTCAATGTTTGGAATTTCATGAGTTCTAATTTTTTTGAATTTAGATATTTTATTCATATTACTTTGGATTTGAAATTTTATCAAATTTTCTGGATTTTCCAGACTTCTGAATTTTTGAAATTTAATCATTTTTAGAAAAATTCATGGGTTTCCATTTTACGATTTTTTTTCCTAAAATTCTCCGTTTTTTTTATTTCCTAAATTTTTTGATCTTTTATTGAATTCCTGGATTTTTCAAATTTCTTTTCTAAAGCATCTGACATTTAGAATGTACGAATTTACAATTTCTAAAACTTAATTTTATATGTTTAAAGTTTTAATAATTTTCTTAGTTTTCAATTTTAGGAATTTCATCGATTCTTAATTTCGTGAATTTTTATTTTTCTTCATTTCAGTACAATGATTTTTTTTTTAATTTTTGAATTTCCTGAATTTTGAAAATCTTCCCATTTTTAGAATTTTCTGAATTTCTTTGAGTTTCCAATTACCTGAATTTGAATATTTTTGTAATAGTTTTTTGATTTTTTTCAATTTTCTGAATTTTCTAAAGCATCTGACATTTAGAATGTACGAATTTTCAATTTTCAAAACTGATTTTTCTAAATTTACGTAATTTTCTTAATTCTTAAAATTTTTAATAATCTTAGTTTTAAGTTTTTTGTTTTTTATTTGTTTCATCATTTCCTGAATTATATATTTTTTTAATCCTATAAATTTTCTCAATTTCTAGAACTTTTAGAATTTGTATTTCTTTGAGGTTTTGATTGTCTCAGTTCTTTGATTTTTGAATTTTCAATTTTGAGAATTTCATGAATTCTGATTTTCTGAATTTTTATTTTTTTGTATTTACCTCAATTTTAAAACTTTAGATTTCGTAGATTCTGGATTTTCTACTTTTCAGAACTTTAGAATTTTCCAATTTCATGACCTTTTCCATTTTTTTTGAGTTCCTGATTTTCAATTTTCTGAATTTAGTTTTTTTCTATTCGCTGAATTTTAAGATTTCTGTCTCTTTTTCTGATTTTTTAATTCGCCTGACGTTTTGACGTTTTGAATTTTTGTTTTCCATAATTTTATGAACTTTATTAGGTTTAAATTTTGATAATTGTCAGTTTTTGATTTTCTGCTTTTTCAAATTTTCATTTATTTTCGAATATTCTGATTTTCTTCCGTTTTGAACCTGAACCTTCATTTGTTTTGAGTTTTCAATTTCTTGTTTTTGTCAATTCACTGAATTTTAATAATTTAATTATATTTTAGAAATTTTTAAAATTTCGAAATTTCTAAATATGTACTATACTATATGTTTTTTTAATTTTGAGTTTCTGGATTTTCCAATTTTCTGAATTTTTTATATCTTTAAGCTTTTAATTTCCTGAATATTTTGAATTTAACGTTTCTCTTTTATTTAAACTTTCTGGATTTTCAAAATCATATTATATTTCAATTTTTGAATTTTTTCAAGGTCTCAGTTATTTTAATTTTTAGATTTTGTAAAATTTTAATTTTTTTAAGGGTTTTTTTTTTTGAGTTTTCAAATAATATAAAAAAAATAATAAATAATTTTCTGAATTTTCAACTGTACGAATTTTGATTTTTTTTTAATTTCTAGAATTTTCATTTCTTCGAAACGCAAATTACGTTTATAAAAGAAAGACAAATCAGGACTATTGTTGAATGAAATCATGTTGCTCTCGACATGAAACTTGTAAGCAACACAATCGACACAACACAATTCAATTGCTGATACATTCGAACACTTGATCGATTTGGCTTCGACGGCAGATATAAAATGACCCGGAAGTCAATCCAAAAAGTAAGAATAGCAAAGAGAGAGAGAGAGTGTGTAAAAAATAGCAACAGACAGTTTGCTCTAATCATGCAAAATCCGTTTCATAACGTATTTACAATAATCACCAAGCCCAGCTAACGAACTCTACTAACATCAATCAGCCAGGAAACCGTTTCCATCGACCGAATATTCCTTTCTGTACAAAAATCATACATTTTAGTACAAATTCCTTGAAGAGCTATAATAACAAATCCATCGAACATAATTCAGGTTAATTTCCACGAACGGTTCTATTTTTTTTTTGGGTTTCGTTCTCTCTAATTGAAACAACATCGAAAGCATTTGAGCTTGCCAGCGGCCTAGAGCCGAATGATCGCTTGCATTTTTTGCGTCCAAAGTAGCACACTTTGCTGATGTGTCTAAAAAAGTCTATCAAACAACACGAAAAACATTACTTACCGGATCCTAGAATTTGTAGAAACAGATAACAGAATACATAAAAAGAAGAGAGAAACGTAGAAAAAGAAATATATGTACAATAAGCTGCTTTTGAAATTTCGACGTCTGAACTTAAAATATTTGTTCTGTTTTTTTCTTTTTGTAGGAGCCAATTTCCATTTTTTTCGCAAATAAAACAAAAATGCTGAAAGTTTCTCAGTTCCTGTGTTCGAGCGACATAAAATTTTGCAGCACCATTGAGCGCCAGTAGAGTACAAGAAAGGGAGCGCAAGAGAAAGAGAGAGAGTGACAGAGAGCGAACGGCGGAAAGCGGGAAAGGCGCTTACAAGAATGTGGACTACGATGCGACGGACACCGGCACTTACCTTTCGGGCATTTTTGTCGAGGAACAATCCAGCGCCGCCGCCACCACTTCCGCTATTACCACCGCCTGGCCCTGAAGCTCCGGAAGGTCCGCTGCCTCCTCCACCGGGATAGGGAGAACCAGTGGTGGCCATGTGGGAGAACGGCACCGGCACCGAGTATTTGATGGTATGCAGCAGCTGAACGACCACGTTGGAGACGTTTCGGAAGGACAACTTCCGCCGGTTTGCGGCTCCCAGTGCCGATCGCACTCCGAGCGTGTTGAGCATGAGAGGCTGCGTGGGCGCGCGTGTTTGTGTGTGTGTGATACACATTTACAGTGTGACAGGTAACAACGGTTTCGTTTTGGTTCATTTCACGCGGGGATCATGATCATCCAGTGCATTCCGGCATACATAGCACACGCACGAATACACACACACAGTAACAGAGTAACATGATGATGCCGACGATTGGTGGTAACATTTTCGGGGAGAAATAAAAATTATGGAAATGAGAAGATAATAGATTAGTTTACAAACAATGAAGAGGAGTACAACACATCACATGGGGAAGGGCCACATGGGAGAACAAATAATATCAGACATCGCAAAAGGCGATGTCAAGGACATAAAACAAGAAACCAAAAAAAAACTAAATCAGTATATTATTCAATTCGGTGGACTTTACCTTTCTCCGGTGCGCTGGCGGCACAATGAAATAGGTATCAATCTGGTTATCCCGCAGATACGAATCTCGCGTATCTCCGTGACCCGCTTCCACCTCATACTCTCCCCCAAGGGCATCGAGCGTGGCACGAGTCACATGAACGCGACCCGGTTCACCTCCACTCTCCATGTGGTTCGCCAGGGTCACATCGTTCGACCACACATCGAACTGCCACTTCCGGAGCCCTAGCACCCCACACAGCACCCGGCCCGAGTGGATGCCAACACGCATGTTGAGAATGACATCGGTCTGTTCCACAACCGAGGCGATGGCATCGATCATATCCAGGCCCATCTCGACGGCACATCTCGCGTGATCCGCCCTCGGGTCCGGAATGCCCGACACACAGTAATAGCAATCGCCCAGAATCTTTATCCGCAGGCAGTGGTTATCGTGGGCCAACTGATCGAACCGCCCAAACAGCTCATTCAGCAGTCGCACCAGCTCCTGAGCGCTACACTGCGATGCCAACACCGTAAAGCCAACGATGTCCGCGAACAGAATACTCACGTTCTCGTGCTTCTGGATGTAGATCTTGTGGAACTGACCCTCCACCGGCGACAGGATATCGTTCTTCATCTCCATCGCCACGTGCTGCGGAAGCACCGAAAGTAGCAGCCTCTCGAGCTTCTCGTTTTCATCCTCCATCTCGAGTCGAGCAGCGATGCAGTTGCGAGTGTCGAGAAAGGCCCGCCGCTGGGCCCGTTCCATCATCACGTTCACCACCAGGCCGGCCACGTTGACGCCCACGAAGATGACGATGTTTGCCGCCAGCTGGGAACGGAAGCAAATGCGAGAGTTAGGGGAGATAAAGATGTAGTTTACAAAAAAAATACATTATTTTTTAATTAAGTTCAAGATATAAATCACGGCAAAAATTATTGAGATTGAAAAAAATAAAAATTAAAAAATTCAAAATTGTAAAAAATCAAATTTTAAAATTAATCAAAATCAAAAATTAAAGAGGATTTTTTTTGAATAAATAATAATTTTATTTTTTTTTATTACTATATCGGGATTCATTAAATTTGAAATTCGAAATTATGAAAATTTAAAAAGTTCCACGATTAAAACGTTAAATAAAAGTTAAATAAGTGAAAAGAAATATACAAATTCAGGAATCGAAAAAAAAACAAAACAAAATTAAAAGTTAAAAATAAATTGAAGAAACTAAACATCTAACCTACCAAAATTCCAAAATTAATAAAAATTAAAAAATCTAAAAATATGGAAAATTCAGGTATTTTAAATTTAAAAAAAATAAAAAAAAGAAAAATTCTCAATCTGAAAAAAAGACATTGAAAAGCGTTTTCAAAGTCTTTGAAAATTCTAAAAATTTTAAAATTCTTACGTTCTAAAATTCTATGTATACTGAACGAATTTTTAACAATATGAAATTTCGCGAAATTCTGCATGAAATTCTATAAATTCCAAAAAATCAAAAAATCAAAGGATTAATTAAAAGCTTTGAAGTACCAAAAACTCAGAAAATTTTAAAACATTAAATAATCGAAACTCCAAATATTTGAAATATTGTAACTAAGATATTTTATCGTATAAAAAACTATAAAAATAAAAATAAATGTTTTTTTTTATTTTAGTTATTTTTTTAATTTGAAAAAAAAGACCGGGAAATATAGAAAATGTCAAAATTTTAAACCATAGAAATTAAAAAATTCAACAAATTCAACAAATTGGAAAAAAAATAAAGCTTTGAAATTTCAAAACATTTGAATTAAAAATTCTAAAAATTTCCTGAAAATTTGGAAACACAAAAACTTAAAAATTCAAAAATTCAACAATCAAAAGTTTTAAGATTTCAAATTGGAAAAATCCTTAATTCGTAAAATTTCAGGTCTCAAATTTCCAAAATTATAAGAATAAAAGAATACATGAATTTTAAAAATTTTAAAAATTCAAATTAATAAAAACAATAAAATTTAAAAAATAAAAAATAAATTGAAAATTTCAGAAAAAAATGATTTTAAAATTAAAAAAAACCAAAGACTTGAAAATCTAAAAATTGAAAATATCAAAGAATTTTAAAATTGTTTATGTCGAATATGTTTCGATATTCAAACACTTAAAAAAACAACTTGAAAAATTTCAATGAAGTTTCATACAAACATTTAAAATTTTTTTAAATTTCAAAACTTCAAACTGACTTTCTGGAAATCAAATGTTCAAAAGTTCAAAGATTCAGAGCTTCAAAAATTTAATATTAAAAATCCTAAATATTCAAAGAATCATAGAATAAATTTTTTTTAAAAATCCCAAATTTTTCAAATTAACAGTTTTATTATTATTAATTAAAGAAATTGCAAAATTTTTAAATTAGAAAAACTCTGAAATTTCGAAAAAATCATACAGTTTGAATAAATAAAAAAAAACATGAATTCAAATTGATAAATTCAAAAATTCTACACATTTTTCAATTTAAAAATTCACAAATTCAAAAGTTTATTTTTTTTTAAATCTAGAAAATTCAAAATTTTGAGAACAATCGAAACTGAAAAAAATAAAATTTCAAAATACAGATTAATTTAAAAAAAATTCAATTCCACAATATAAAATTACAAAATTTAAAACATTAAATTCAATTTAATTCAATGTTTTTGAAAAGTTTGGATTTTTTTACACTTTTTTCTTAATTTGAAACCAGAAAAAATATGAACTCAAAAAAATACAAAAAAATTGTACAATTCAATAAATTTGACGTAATTCAGGAATCCAAAAATGAAAAATTAAGGCACCCATAAATAAAGAAAAAACTAAAAAAATTTAATTGTAAAATCAAAAGTTTACTTCAACTTAAAAAAAAATTTAAAGTTTTTATACCAAAATTCTGAAAATTTCAACAATCCTGATCTTCTGAGAATTCATAAATTAAATACAGTCAACTCTCCCTTACTCGATGTTCTGTAACTAGATATTTTCCCTAACTCGATGAATTTCATGGCACCTTTGATTTTACATGCATTCTTCTCTCCCTAACTCGATACCTCCCTTACTCGATGCCTCTCTTACTCGATGGGCTTTGTTTCATTTTTCCATGGATTTTTACCTCGCTAACTCGATTGATTTTCGCGTACTTGTTTTTGTGCGTTTCTAGCTGTCATTTCAATTGCTCTTGAAAGTGAAGACGAAGTGTTCGTATTATCAAGGATTTTTTTTTCAAGTATGGAAAACCAGGGAAAACCTTTCAAGCGATCGATTAAAACGCTAACCATAGCGCAACGTTTGAGCATCATCGAGCAGGTCGAAAAGTATGGGCGAAAGGTGTCTGAAGTTGCAAAAGATTTCAGTATTGCACAAAGTACGGTGTCAACACTATTCAAGCAAAAGGAAAAATGGCATCGGATGGGAAAATTGAATGTGGACAAAAAGCGTATAAGGTTGGTTGGGAACGAGAAGCTGGAACGGTCAATGGAAATTTTTGTCAATCAAGCCAGAGAGAATAATTTACCTCTCTCAGGTTCTATTCTTCGGGAGAAGGCTTGCGAATTTGCCCAGACACTGGGAATTCCCAATTTTAAAGGAAGTTCTGGATGGAAATCATTACCAGTGATATACGAGAGTAACACCAAGGCCTGGATGACCTCTATTCTTTTTGAGAAATGGATTATGCAACTTGACGAAAGATTTTCCAAAGAAAATAGAAAGGTATTAATTCGGGAATTATGTGTAATGGGAATGTATCATACTTATATCTCTTTCTCCTCAAAGGTGGTCATGTTCGTTGATAATTGTACAGCGCACCCAAAATCTCTCCAACCATAGCTTAAATCGATAAATTTGCAGTTTTTTCCACCAAACTCTACTTCAGTAGTTCAGCCGCTGGACTTGGGCATAATCAAGAACCTGAAACAGTACTATCGCCATGAATTAGTAAAACGAAGACTGCTAGAAATGGAGGATACAACGGTATTTTTTTCCTTTTTACATTCATGTTATTCAGCACTCATACTGTATTCAAATATACTCTAGGACCCTTCAGATATATCGGTATTGGATGCAATTGAATTACTTTCACGCTCTTGGATAAACAAGGTTAAATCTGAGACTGTTCAAAATTGCTTCAGGAAAGCCGGATTTTCCATAAATGATGATGATGATATTCCGCTGGCAGAATTATTGCGTCGTGAGCTTGCTGCTGTCGACAGTGCAGTACCATTCGATTGTTCATCGTCATTTGATGAATATTGCGAAATGGATCAAAACGTGATTTGCTGTGATCTAATGACTGATACCGATATACTGGAAAGTGTTGAAGAAGCTGAAAAAAACGTTTAAAATAGTAGTCCTATTCAGGAAGTTTCAGCTGATTGTTTTGAAATTACACCTTCGAACGTTAAATCGAACCTATAGAATATGTCCGAAATATTGCAATCAACTGAAAATGTTCCCGTGAAACTATTTGAACATTTCTTTGCGATTGAACAGTTCCTGCGTGATCGTTACAATTTAGTTTGAATTACATACATAATTAATATTTTCTTTGTTAACCTAGTTCCTTTTCCATTTCCAATTCCATTTTAAAATAAAATTGGCCTACTAAACAAACATCCTATGTATTTTAAATTTATATTAAAATTTGAGAAAAGAATGTATAATAGCACATGCGCATTCGTACATATAGGGTAAATGTACTAATGCACAAAAACAAATCAATTATAGTAATATCCTGTATACGCAATGGTACCAATTATAGTAAACCCCATGTACCATAATTGGTTTATTCCTAATTGGGTCATATTTTTAAGCCCTAATATTGGGACACTTACCCTAACATCATATATTTGCAATTTGTGGCATAAAAAAAATATGAAAAAATGTTCTGTATCTCGATACCTCCCTAACTCGATGGTCCCTTGGATATCGAGTTAGGGAGAGTTGACTGTACTTTGAGATTTTTCAAATTTTTAAATAAAAAACCTTTAGAATTGTTGACAAAACTTTTTGAAAACTTTTGAAATAAAAAAATCTAAAATCTTAAAAAATATGAAAATTCTAAAATTCTAAAATTTCCTAAAATTCTAACACAGTCAACTCTGCTCTACTCGATATCCAAGGTACCTTTGATTTAGGGAGGTATAGAGTTATGGAGAATAAAATGCTTGTGAAATCAATTAAAGGCGCCATAAAGTTCATCGAGTTCATCGAGGGAAAATATCGAGTTACAGAACATCGAGTAAGGGAGAGTAGACTGTAATTCTATAACTCCTGAAATCACAAACACGAAATATCATAGAAACAGAAACGTAAAAACTCTTAAATTCAAAAAACTTAATATCCAAAAAAATTCCAGAAATTTTAGAATTCAACAGATTAAAAAATTTTAAATTGAAAAATTTGAAAAAAAAAGACAAAAATTGAAAACAAATCGAAATTACAAAAGAATTTCACAGATTTCAGAATGAAAAATTTTAAAATTTCAAAGATCGAAATATTTGAAGATTCAGACATTTCAATTTTCCAGTTTTAAATATTTTGGAACTTCAAAATTTTAGATTGCTTGTATTATTTTTATTTTTGAACTTTTGAGTTTAGGAGCTTTTAAATTTTCAATTTTTAATTCTTGATTTTTTAAATGTTTTATTTATAATTTATTTCAATTTTTTTGTATTTTCAAACTTTTGGAATTTTAAAAATCCGGAATACCGTTTTATCTCAATTTCCGAACATTCCATATTTAAATGTAAATTTACTGAACTTTAATGTTATAAATAATTGAATAATGAAATCCCTAATTCATAATGTTAAGCGTTTGCAAAAAAGTGACTGTCAAAACCAGCAATAAAATGTTTGCGTTAGCAAATTCGGAATTTGAATCAAGTTTCGAAGCTCAAAATCCAAATTTTTGGAAGTTAGATCATCTGAATCAATCTAGTAGCTCAAAAGCTATGATTTTAAAAAAAATACATTTTTGCTGTTCGGAATTTGAGACAAATGTTATAAACCATATTTTTAGTTTTTCACCATGAAAATGTATTTGTAGATTAATTTTATGGTGGACAAATGAAAGAAAAGGCTCTACTGTATCCAAAAACCACATTAATTTCGCGAAAAAGTACCATTTCGAGTAATGAGACGCTGTTTGATGTTGTTGGCCATCAAACAGCGTCTCAGTGTTCAGCTTGAGTGCTCGGAATTTGAGACAAGATTAAAAAATTTTGAGAATTTGAGACGGTATTGAAGTTTTAATTTTATGTTGAAATATTCGATTTTTTTAGAATTTCTAAAATTTTGGAATTTAAGAATTTTAGTTATTTGTTATAAAATTTTTGTGTGAATTTTTAATAATTATTCATAAATTTGATTGTTTGATGCTTTGAATTTTGAAAATGTTGATGTACATGATTTAAAATTTTAAAATTTTTAATTTCATTAGTTTTTAATTTTTTATTATTTTTTATTTTTAAAGTTTCGAATTTGTGAATTTGAATTTTTTCTTCATTTGGGGTTGAAAAGATGAATTTACAGATGAGTTTTTTTATTGTTTTGAAACTTTTAAATTTTAATTTTTTCAAATTTTTGATTTCTTGAATTTTTAAATTTTTAGAATCCTTAGAATTTTGGAATTTAAAAATTTCGAAATTTCAGATTTTTTACAGTATGGAATTCAGATTTTTTTTTTTATTTTAGAATTTTTTATTGTTTTTGATGATGGTTTTTGTTTGAATTTATTAATTTCTGAATTTCAGATATTTCGAATTTTGGATTTTTTTTAATTAAAAAAATAAAATTTTTAGAATTAATTTTTTTATTTCATTTAGATGTTTTTTTTTAATATTTTGATCTTCCAAAATATTTGAATGTTTGAAGTTCCGAATTTCTAGTTTTTATTTATAATATAATAATAATATTTATTTTTATAATAATAAGAAAGTGTTTTCATTTTATGAATCATGGATTTTTTTTTATATTTTTTTATAGTTTTTGTAAAAACTTTGAAACTTATACAATTTTGAAATAATGCAATCTAGAACCGAATTGAATTTTAAATTTTTACATTATTTCTAGAACGCATATAAGTTTTTCTAAAAAATCAAAAATAACTAAATGAATAAATAAATTTAAATTCTTAAAAAAATTAACTCTTATCATGAAAACTTTCAAAAATTCCAAAATTTGAAACTTGAATTGAACAAAAAATTAAAAAATTGAAAAAAAAATCAAAACTTCGAAAATTCATAAAACATTCAAAAACCTTAGAAGCTAAAAACTCAAAAACACAAAACATCGAAAATTTTGAAAATTAAAAACACGATTGTATTTTCGTGTTTTTAATTTTCATAAAGTAATCATAAATTTAAAACGAGAATTTATGAAAAAAACTTGAATCTGACTAGATAAGTCTTGAAATATATCGTCAGGCCGCGAATATCATAGGTCCCCTTGGTTCACTATAAAGTGCGTCGTTATTGACTATTGCAAGTTCAATGTGTTCTTTGTGTGATTTCAGTTGTTCTTTGGTTCAGAACAATCACGAAGTGTGGAGGCTACCCAAGCTCGGGCTCTTCATAGGAATGAATGTGCTGCGCAGCCAGACCATGTCTTATCGATCGGAACAAATGGTAGCCAGAGGGGGTGATATCTGGATAATATGAGGGGTGGAGTCTCATTAAGTGTTTCCAGATATGTTCTAACTAACGAAAAAAATTATTACGCCGAGTATTAAAATTACTCAACAGCTGCTAAGCCTTAATGAAAAAGACTTAAGCACATTCACTGGTCTTGTAACAAGACACTGCCCGAGTAAATACCATCTTAAGAACATAGGTTTAGCACAAGATGATATTTGTCGCTTTTGTAATGCCGAAAGCGAAACCTCGGAACATTTGCTCTGTAACTGCGGAGCTCTAACTAGACGTAGACTTCAACACCTTGATAAAGCTATTCTGGAGCCCAAGGAAATTTGGTCTGCGTCGCTGATTAGGATTATAAATTTTATCAAACAGATTATTCCTGATTGGCACCTATCACGCTATAGCTTTCAGTCTACTCCTTCATCAATAAGTAGTAGATAAGCTTGAAGTGTAGTATTAAAAAAGGGGTATACCACAATAGTCCAAATAATGGACGCAGTGGTTCACACCCAACAGGAAAAAAAACGATATGAGCAACATGAGACCAAGCGTTTTCTTGCAGAAAAATAATCACTTTATCATGTATTGCTCATTTGGCGACTTTTTTTCCTTCAATGCTTGACTCAAACGCACAATTTGTGTTCGGTAGCGAGTTTCTGTGGTGGTTTCACCCAGCTTCTGCAGTTCATAATACAGTCAACTCTCCCTAACTCGATGTTCTGTATCTCGATATTTTCCCTAACTCGATGGATTTCATGGCACCTTCGATTTTACAAGCATTCTTCTCTCCATAACACGATACCTCCCTAACTCGATGCCTCTCTTACTCGATGTGTTTTGATTCATTTTTCCATGGATTTTCACCTCCCTAACTCGATTGATTTTCGCGTACATGTTTTTGTGCGTTATTACCTCAGATTTCAATTGCCCTTGAAAGTGAAGACGGAGTGTTCGTGTCATCAAACAATTTCTTTTCAAGTATGGAAAACCACGAGAAACCTTTCAAGCGAACAATCAAAACGCTAACCATTGCGCAAGGTTTGAGCATCATCGAGCAGGTCGAAAAATATGGACGGAAGGGGTCTGAAGCTGCAAATAATTTCAGTATTGCACAAAGTGCGGTATCAACACTACTCAAACTAAAGTAAAAATGGAATCGGAATGGAAAATTGTATCTGGACCAAAAGCATATAAGGTTGGTCAGAATCGAGAAGCTGGAGCGGTCAATGAATTTTTGTCTTGTCAAGCTAGACAGAATAATTTACCCCTCTTCTATTCTTCGGGATATGGCTTGAGAATTTGTCCAGAAACTGGGAATTCCTAACTTCAAAGCACAACCAACATGGACGGGAGTGATATTCCGCTGGCATAATTAATGCGTCGTGAGCTTGCTGATGTCGACGGTACAATACCGTTCGATTGCTCAATGTCTTTTAATAATTAGTGCAAAAAGGACCAAAACGTGATTTGCTGTGATCTGGATGCCAGATACCGATATACTGGAAAGTGTTGAAAAACCTGAGAAAAACGCTGAAGATAGTAGTTCTATTGAGATGTTAATTCGAACGTTTAATCAAACCTGAAGAATATGTCCGGAATATTGAAATCAACTGAAAATGTTCCTGTGAAACTATTCGAACATTTCTTTGTGATTGAACAGTTCCTGCGTGATCGTTACAATTCAGTTTGAGTAACATACTTAATCAATATTTTCTTTGTTAACCTAGTGCCTCATGCAAGTTGGACTCGATTATATACAAACTCGATTATGTAAAATTTAGGACTCGATTGTATACAGTTTGAAAAAAAAAGTTTTTTTTTATAATTCAAATATGAATAATTTCAAGAAAAAAAAAACCTTTCAGCATTAAGGTGAAATTTAAGTGGCTTTTATAAGTACAGTGGGTTAAAAACCGCGATTTTTGAAGATTTTGATTGAATCTTCATCAGGAATTGTTTATATCGATATTGCAGCGAAATTAAGAGAGATAGAAGTTGGGCGTCAAAGAACAAATTGTAGAGAGGTTAGAGAGCTTTAATTTAATTGATAGAAACAATCAAGTTTAGTATGAATTCTTAGGATAAAATTAATAATTACAAATAAAAAAAAACTTTTAAATTTTCCACTTCAAAAATGTTTAATCCACTAATTTAGATGTTCCACTACTATATCCTGTACTAAATTTTCTCATCTTTCAAATGAAAGCAACAAAATCGGATTACGTAGCATACTTTTCAATGTAGAGTCAGTTTGAGCCAACAGAATCCGAAACAAAGAAAAAGTTCTATAAGTCTGTCATCGTTGAAATTCTAACATATGCGTAGAAGGATTTTTTTCGTGAAATATAACCGTCTATCACCTCCTGAAAGATTCTGGAAAAAATATTTTTTTTATATGAGAAAGGTGTTTTTTCACTTTAAGGGAATGAATCAAAAATTCAAATTCATACCATAATTGGGACACTTACCCTAATATATGACAATTTGAGACATAAAAAAAAATAGGAAAAAATGTTCTGTATCTCGATACCTCCCTAACTCGATGGTCCCTTTGGATATCGAGTTAGGGAGAGTTGACTGTATATAATGTCGGATAATGAAGCCATTTTCCATTACCAATAACAATCAGACGTGAGAACTCCTCACATTTTTGACTTTGTAGCAGTCCCTACGCCTCAATTTCTATGGAAACCAGTTCCAATTGTAGCGGGATAACTCAATTGTCGTTATCCAATTTGGATCTTTGGAAATTTTTGAATCTTTTTCTGAGGTTTTAGATCATTACGAAAGCTCACAAACGAAACGAAATGGCTTATTGAGCTACACCTAAAAATTTTGCTAGTTCATGTTGCATTTGACTTGAACCCTCATGAGAAAGTACTTTAAATTCTTCATCTTCAAACGTTTCCACCTTACCGGATACTCTTTTTTATCCAAAATATATATTTTATTAAGGCTCATATGGCGTCAGCCTAACGGGGCCGGGAGTTCAATATTTTGACAATGTTTGCTTAGACTATGTTAGTAATATGTAACCGATTACTCGCGGTTGACTCGAGGTTAGTATTACAAGTGTTCTCATAATTGGTATGTCGCCGGATACTCTTTGTGTTCGATGCAAAAATCTCCACATCTGAAGTGGTGAAACCATTCGTGTCTCAGCGACAGATTTATTCGAATAGATCACGTAAAAAGAAAAATCCTTCAAATAACGCTTTGTTGACTAGAATGTTTCCCTTATTTGGCACAAAATACAGCCGACACCTATAAATTATTTGTAATGATGGAAAATTGCTCAAAAATATCTAACCTCACATTGTGACGTATTTTGATGCTACCTTCTTGACTTCAAATTGCTGAAAACTATGGATTTCTTTTCACTAAACTTTGCATTTGAACGTCATAACCAACCTGCTGAAAGGCGAGATACTGAAAGTTCTCGTTGTAGATGTTGTACCCGGTCAGCCCCACATGGATCGACGGTAGAATAATGCCGAACAGCACCGCTTCCCAGATGTGCAGGGGCATCATGGCGTACGCCAGGAACACCACAAACACAATCTGCCAAACGCCTTCGGCCATCACCTCGCGCGTGTCCACCGGGAACACTATCCCGACGGTGGGCATCGAGATGAAGCAGAAGGCCGCCGTGAAGAACAGAATTCCGTAGCAGAGATAGGGCAGGTGGGAGTCGCGGATCAGTCGGAACTGGAGCAGCGCGAGGATCACCGAAAACAGTAGGCACATGAAGGAGTTGTAGACGTTCTGAAAAAAGAATCAAACATCTTGTTCATTGGTAAAATGATTAAAAGAGTGAACACCACTCACATGTAACGTCGGAGCCTGGTTGTAGCCGAGGCTGAGCCCCGCCATGACCCCACAGAGGACCACCAGCAGGGCGACCACTCCGGTTACGGAGAACCGCTGCAGTTTGAGCGTGTATCGCTGGTACAGACATTCTAGCTCGTTGTTCTCGAAGCGTAGCTTGTTCCATGGTCTTCCTCGGGCCGCATGAACCGCGTGATCCATGGTGGCGATGCCGGCTCACGAGTCCAGGTTGGAGAGATTGATGGATCTAGCGCGATCCTGCAAGAGCAAAACAAAGAATACGGAAAAACGTGAGCAGAACTGTGTATGTGCGATTTGACTTTGCATTTGATATTAGCGCGTTTGTGTTGCTGTTTGCGGTAAACAAATAAAGTGGCTTTCCGAGAGATGGGTAGGTAAATATAAACAATCATATGTTCGCGCAATTTCTCATTCTCGGCAGCGGTAATCATCATCATCATGGCGAAGAGGGCTGCGGTATTTGATGAATGATTAACGATCATGACGCGCGGTCGTCAAGTGGTGTCCCATTATAAACGCGCTATTGTTTTGAACCATCGTCACGTGGCCTACCCCTGAGATTGATTCCATTGGTCAATCGACGCGAATCGATCTCCAGACGACGACGATGACGACATCCCGTGGCGAATTGCCATCCATATTAGTTAACCCCAACTCTGAACTCTGAAATTAGTATCGGCCTAATGTGTGCGAGAGACAGCCACATTTTGTTTGTCGATTCGATACGCATTTGCGCGCGACGCGATAAACTCTTCGCGTTCGAAGGTTCGCGCCGTAACTGTCATCTGCATCTGGTTGAACCCCCTTGGGAGGGGGGCACCACACATTAGCTATGCGTCGTTCCGAAATGACAGAATATTAAGGCTAAAAATAAAACAAACGTGCGTGTCACGTTTTTTTTCCTGTTCGCTACTGTCCCTGCCCTAGCGCACACTCCGACACCTACTTCACGACACAACGATTCAATTGAGCGCAAACCGTTCGGCGGTTCGTCCCCGATTCCGGAGGTGGCGGACGGTGGTCAGTGCGAGGAGAGTAATCCACGCAAAATGTTTCCCAACTACCCCACCCCACCTTGGGGTGTATAATCCTGCACTGGCACACCGTACGAAGCGCTTCATTTGCAAAACAGAAACGTAAACGTAAAAAGTTCACCTATAGCTGTCAAAGTTCTGGTGTTGCCGCCACCGCTACATCGTCACCGTCGCCGGGGTTTTGCTACGGAAGGACACTTTCGACAGCGAGGGAAATAAACGGACGCGAAAGGTGAAGTTGTGTACAACCAACGCGTATCGCCCCGCTCTCGTCGTCTAGAATTGATAATAAGTTTGTTTTTGTTAGTTTGTTATTTCCCCTTCGGGAGTTGAATATACTTGTCAGATATATGGAGAATCTTTGGGATGTGCTATTGACATGTTAATCCCATATTTAACGGTTTGTTTCAAAGTTGTTTGAATTTACACTTTGTACATCCAATCTGTTGAGATTTAAATTTGTTTTGGTTTGGAATCTATCTATTCATTTTAGAGGTTTTTATCTAAATCTACGTCTATTTTCAAGGGTGCCAAATTAGAAGACATATCATGATTATATGAAAGAAACATTGGCAACTCTTCTTACTTCTAAGGGATTTTGATCTACCTTCTGTAAATAGTGAAAATTAGCAGATAGATAAGCATTTTTTTTTATTTTCTTAAACAACCAGTGTTTGGAAATCCGTCAATGTGCACCGCAATGGTCATGCTACTTAACATTCACGAATATATATAATCGAAAATGAGTGGATGATTCAAATACTTGACAGAATGAGATTATTCACTTTTGTTACACCAGGTGAATGAACGAAGCCTGTTGATTGCAGCTGAACCTAGCAACGGCGAGCACGACTAATGACTGCATACAGGTATTACAATGAATAAAGTGGCAAAACGTTTCGGTATTCATCCGGCAAGTGTCGAATCCATCACCCAGAAGTTCGGGGAACACTATTCTTTCGATGATTTATCGGGAAGAGGAAGAAAACCAGGACCTTCCAACTCCGATCTGGACCGGAAGATAATCAACCAGATCAATCGGAACAAATCGATGTCAATACGTCATTTGGCGGAAAAAGCTGGGACGACGATAGGATTGGTGCAGCGGATCAAGAAGCGGAACAACCCGAAGACATACAAGAAGCAACAAATATCAAAACAAAGTTCTGAACAAAAATCACGAGCGAAAACCAGAGCTCGGAAATTATATCATCGAATTTTGCAGAAATTTAATCATTTTTTTTAATTGTTTTTCTTCACACACTGTAAGAAGAAGGTTCATAAAACATTACCGCACGGTTTCCTTGTTTGATTAAACAATAATAATGAATTTTAAGATTGAAAACGTGTTTACAGCTTATTTTCGATACACTCCTTATGAGGGCAAATTGTGTCGCAAATGGGATACTGTTGTCGGTGGTTCTATTGCCTGACACGCGAAAGTCAATTTTGTTTGCAACATAACGGGTATTTCAATAGGGACCCACAAAAGTAGATCGATTTGAACAGCAAATGACGCAATTATTTTTCCGCTCTCTTGACATTTCTCTTCAGTAAGGTTTGCCACTTCATAATAGAAAGATATACGATCCAACAACGAGTCGTGATTATTAAAATTTACTACCGAAATTCGGAGTCAATGGCCTCAACTTTAAGAGCGCTATCCGAATTAGTCTCACACGTCGTTCTCAAGCGTTGGGCATACCTGTGATGTCGTTGTGGCGAATTTTGCGAAAAGATCTTGGCCTACATCCTTACAAGATCAAATTGACGCCTAAACTGAAGCGGCTTGACCACCAGAAGCGTCGTATGTTCGTGAATTGGGCTGAGCAACAACTTGAAAATGATCCGGATTTTCATCGAAAAATCATCTTCAGCAAGGAGGCTTATTTCTGGCTGAATGGCTTCGTCAATAAGCATAATATGCGTTATTGGACAGGCAACAATCCACAAGTACTCCATGAGTCACCGTTGCATCCCGAAAAAATTATGGTTTGGTGCTGTGTATGGTCCGGCGGCGTCATTGGGCCGTACTTCTTCCGTGATGATCAAGACCGGCACGTTACTGAATGGGAATCGCTGCCACTCAATGATAACCGAACTCTCTTTTTCTCTATCTTTTTCTCTCTCTTTTTCTCTCCCTTTTTCTCTCTCTCTTTCTCTCTCTCTTTTTCTCTCTCTTTCTCTCACTCTCTCTTTTTCTCTCTCTCTCACTCTCTCTTTTTCTCTCTCTCTCACTCTCTCTTTTTCTCTCTCTCTCACTCTCTCTTTTTCTCTCTCTCACTCTCTCTCTTTTTCTCTCTCTCTCACTCTCTCTTTTTCTCTCTCTCACTCTCTCTCTCACTATTTCTCTTTTTTCTCTCTCGCTCACTATTTCTCTTTTTTCTCTCTCTCACTATTTCTCTTTTTTCTCACTCTTTCTTTCTTTCTTTCTCTTTCTTTCTTTTTCTCTCTCTCCCACTCTTTTTCTCTCTCTCTTTCCATCTCTCCTTCTCTGTTTTTCTCTCTCCCGTGCGCTCTTTTTCACTCTTTTCCTGTCTCTCTCTCTCTCTCTCTCTCTCTCTCTCTTTCTTTCTAATGTTCGGGTAATGACAAGTTGAACTGCGCAAATTAGAGGAACTTACGTTACAGTTCAACGTTTCGGACCGCCGATAAAGTTTGAAGATGAAGAATTGGAGGCTTTACTCGATCAAGATCCGTCACAAACACAAAAAAAGACGGGTGGGTAATGTCGGGGACATAACCGGAGTGACGTAATACTATACAAAGGGGACAGCTTTTGTTAAAGATATATTTTAAATATGTTGTTTTATTTTCTTCTCCTACGTGAACCTGAAAATCTACCTGAAAAATGGATTAGTTTACTGTTTACTCTTTATGAATATGTTGATGGTTCTGAAAAGAACCTTTGGTGTTGTGTTTTTGTTATCACTCGATATTCCCATCTTGTTCGGTTAAACCTTCCTGTTTTGCTATTGCGTTTGCCACTCGCCACAGCTTTCACAGTTGGAAAATTTCTTCCCATCCAGCTTGTGACATGTTGTTCAGTAAATTACATTTAATGCGACGTGCCGGAGAAACCCTTTGCCACTCACTGCAACTAATTGTTGCCTTGATGAGCGCCGAACCGAAGCTGCTCTGTTCTTGATGCGGGTTTTTTGATTGTCGTGAGCAGCTTTGCACGCCAACTCGAGCACTCCGACGGCCCAAACTCTATAATCGCTGTTAGGTATACTGGTGCTCCGGCACCAATCCGTTCGGCCTAGTTACCCTTGCGGAGCAATCAGTGAATGCGACCAACAGGGAACTGGAGACCTGCACGGTTCGAGTGAGACTTTGCCTTTCCCTTAACTTGTCCTCCTTTGTTACGTCCACGATGCCGATGCCGTACAATCACACGGGTTTACGGTTTGAAAGAAAATAAGATATTTTTTGGGGTCCGCGTGTTTTATACTCTAGCGGGACACACTCACAGGATAGAGATAAATCGGCAGACTCAGCCAGAGGGGCGAGTCCAACGAGACGAACGAATGAACGTTAAAAGGGAGCGATGGCAAACAAATACATTCATTACGATTTGTTCGCTCGTTGGATTCACATGCAGGCTAAAAAGGGTCCTTTTCAGTATCACAAAATTATCTTCAATCTAAAGAGTTTATTGTTTTGTTATCACTCGATATCCCCATCTTGTTCGGCTAAACCTTTCTGTTTAGCGATTGCATTTGCCCTCGCCACAGCTTTCACAGTTGCAAAATTTCTTCCCATCCAGCTTGTGACATATTTTACAGTAAATTACATTCAATGGCACGTCGCATTACCACCACTCAGTATCGGATTGGAGGTAATTTTAACCTGTAATTGAACATTTGCGATGACAGTGGTACAATGTCGACTTTCAATGTGGGGTCATAATTTGGACCCCGAACTCTATGTTTACAAAAATGTCCAACTAAATATGTCGCATTACATGTCCGTCCAATTAGCTAAATGTCGAGATAAGTGTAAATTACTGTACTTTCAATCTAGAAGCAATTTAAGAATTGGTGAAAATCAATAAGCTCAGAACAACTGCCAAATTCACATACTCATCAAATCCTGGCAAACAAATTATGAAAAAATCAATTTGTGTTTTATTATTATTTTGGATATTGTTTTAGAAAGCATTGAACTGTATTTCCTAAACTCTTTTTTGGAAGGTTTAATGGCCCTGAAAAGCGCCTTGTTTTATGGAATGATTCCAATTTAGAAAACTTAGTACTCGTGGTTTTGAAAAAAAACATTTCGAACGCCCTCGATGCCGCCTTGTTCTGGATTTGCCACCAAAGCAGTTTGTATAAAGAACAAACTTTTTTCTTCTGCTACCTGATGCCGTTTTGCGATTGCGTTTGCCACTCGCCACTCGCTGCAACTGCCTGTTGTCTTGATGTCCACCGAACCGAATGTGTTCTGTTCCGAATGCGGGTTTTCTTATCGTCACGAGCAGCTTTGCTAACTCGATCACTTCGGCGGCCGAAACTATATATCGCCGGCTAGGTGGACTGGTGCACTGGTACTAACCCGCTCGGCCTAGCTACCCTTGCGGGGAACTCCAGATCAACACGGTTCGAGCGGGATTTTGCCTTTCCCTTCACTTTTCCCCCTTTACCATGTCCAGACATGGCTGCTTGGGTTGGTTTGTTGATGTGTTGTGATGCGAACCGATGTGGTGTACGGTTTGAACGGCTGGATCGAGAATTACGCATGCGTGAGACTGCGACCAATGTTTCGTTCATTTTTTTCTTTTTCCTTTCCAATCGTGCTTAATTCTATTTCGCTGCTGCCGCTGGTTGCCCGTTTTGGTCCGTACGATTTGAGGAGCACAAAATGGACCAATCAAAAATGGGCACATAGTGCATTTTGACAATGCTTGATATTTCACAATTATTCAATTATTTATCTCAAGAAAAATGAAATGTTATTCGTTATGATAGATGCGTAGGTATATTTTCTATCAATTGATGCAAAAACCTTTGCGATCTATTGAGAAATGCTCGAGTTATAAGCGTTCCAAATCTTGCATTTTTTCCTACTTGTTCAGTGCCTAGATTTCCATTTCACCCCCTATATCTTCCGGTTAGACGTAGTCCTACGTCAAAGAAATACAGATACACTTGGAGTAGCTCAGCAAACCATATCCAATCGTCGAACGCCGTTTTTTTCCCGTGCGAACAACTGCTCCAACGGCTTAAAAGAAAGGGTTTTTGCATCGAATCGTTACTGACGATGAAAAGACGTTTGTTCAATTGGAAATAGAATTTCGTCTATCTTCACCTAGTAATATTACTCTTATGTTCGCTTCTGCACGTCAACGCATGCTCTGCACTATGTTTGCTTTGTGCATATTTCGAGAATGCATTTTGAAGCAAACATTTGTACACATACACATCAACATGGTATCAAATCATAAACTGGCGATTTGCTGTAGTAAACACAGTATTTATTACGTTGTTACTTTTTCTTTTTTTTCCTTAGACAGAATTATGCACGATGGTTAGCTAGGATTATTTTTACAATGGTAATGATGTAGGGCAATTCCACGTCGAATTGGCTGACAAACAGCCAATTTTAACCCGATCCTCTCTAATTTTTTTAAACTATGTACATAAGGTAGCAATTACAATAACCATAGGATGGGATGGCGATAGGGATAGGGATGGGGATGGGGATGGTGATGGGGATGGGGATGGGGATGGGGATAGTGATAAGGATAGGGATAGGGATAGGGATAGGGATAGGAATAGGGATAGGGATAGGGATAGGGATAGGGATAGGGATAGGGATAGGGATAGGGATAGGGATAGGGATAGGGATAGGGATAGGGATAGGGATAGGGATAGGGATAGGGATAGGGATAGGGATAGGGATAGGGATAGGGATAGGGATAGGGATAGGGATAGGGATAGGGATAGGGATAGGGATAGGGATAGGGATAGGGATAGGGATAGGGATAGGGATAGGGATAGGGATAGGGATAGGGATAGGGATAGGGATAGGGATAGGGATAGGGATAGGGATAGGGATAGGGATAGGGATAGGGATAGGGATAGGGATAGGGATAGGGATAGGGATAGGGATAGGGATAGGGATAGGGATAGGGATAGGGATAGGGATAGGGATAGGGATAGGGATAGGGATAGGGATTTTGCGTCGGGAAAAGTGACACTATTCAAGATTTGACACCATTAATTTTCATTTTTATTAATTGAATTTTCAACGTCACGTAAATGGCCCCAATACAGCCAGCCAGTCATTGGCTGATATTTACATTTCATTCGTTTGTAATCCAATCAGTCGGTCCACACTTCGGTGGATTCTGAAATGCGATGGATCAGCATTTTAAACGCATTAAACGTAATTCTTCGGACGCAAGCGTACAGTACAAAGACTACAATCCAATTAATGTCTGGAAGTGTAATATATTTGCAGCGCAATATCAACAAAATAAAATAAATAAAGTACGTAGAGCAGTAGCAGCAACAAGAGAAGATGCACATACCATCCATTTCGCCATCGAGTCACGCAGCAGCAATAGCAGAAGCAGCAATTGCTCCTCGTATTGAGCAATCTCAAGCGTTCAATTTATCGCCCCATTCTCGGACGCGGTCGATAGCCAATGTCCGCCGCCCCGCACTTGAAGTTCGGAATTTGGAGAACGCTTTCTGAATTAATTGCAGTCCAACAGGCACACACACACATATTGATATAAATTATTCTGTCGTGTTTTCACGCCGCACACAGGATGGATGAATGAGCAAAACGGAGCGGCGTGAGTTGGATGCAAATTTTTTCCAAGGATCGCGCGCACGATGTGGGAAGATCTGTTTGTTCTGTGTAATGAATTTCAAATTTGCTTCGTAACGAAACAAATTCCCATCGTGTATGACCCTTTATTCACTCAATCTGTCAATCAAACCTGCTGTGCTGCGAGCGCCATCGCTCGGCGAAAGGTTAGAAGTAAAAAAGGGAAAAACATGCAACATAGCCTCAATTCGTGACAGCCCAGCAGTAGGCCATAACGCGCGACTTCAATGAGAATGCAATTGGCGATAATAATCTTGCTTGAAACTTTTGCTTTTTACAATTGACAGTGTCCACATGGCGCTCGCTGCAACGTCAAGTGATGTGAATACAGAAGTGAAGATGTTGTAAGTCGAACTCTGATGACGTTTCTTCATAGTGACCCTCACCCTTAGGGCATCCATATTATCTAATACACAGCATTTGACAGCGTCAAACATGTCCGGATCGCAAATGCAATTTGCGACCACTGTCAGTCGCGAGAACTGCCAAACTTTCAAGCTGGTGTAAATTAAAGCGCTTAATATACTGCCAGGTGGGTCAAAATGTGAAAACCACTCTACAGCCATCTAAAAACTATACAAAATCAAGACAATTAAGTACAATTTGGTTGATACTTCATCACATATTTATTACTATATTCATTACATTCATTACGTTTGACGCTGCAAGCGTTTCGTCTATTGTGTTTGCGTTGATGGCATTGCCATTTGCCATCACGATTTGCGCCATTTGGAAAACGAAATTAACAATAGGTTATAGGTCGTAGCCACATTGGTTGCGCGTTCGCTTACTAAGCGATCGATCGTGAGTTCAAACTCAGGGCCCTCAATTGACCATCTTTGTGTTGTTATAGAATAACTACGTCCACGCAACCATCATCAGCGATGGATATCGATCCACGGTGGAACAAAGATCGATTCATCCATACAACTGCTCTGCTCTGCAAGAAACATCGGGCTGCTGTTCTATAAATAACCCAACAATGATCAATATCAACTGTCTCCGCTGTCCGGTCTGCTGAACAATGGAAGAACAGATAGAATACCCTTACGCCGAAATGGCTACTAGAGTGTAATTTACCATAATGTAATGGAACAGAAAACCTAACGCCTAAATGGCTACTACTTCTTCTTCTTCTTCAATGGCACTAACGTTCCTAGAGGAACTTCGCCGTCTCAACGTAGTATTACTTGCGTCATTTTTATTAGTACTTAGTTGAGATTTCTATGCCAAATAACACGCCTTGAATACATTTTGAGTGGCAAGCTCTAGAATACGCGTGATCACAGTGCAAGTCGGAGGAAATTTCTTTGACGAAAAATTCCCCCGACCAGAACGGGAATCGAACCCGAACACCCGGCATGTTAGTTATGACGCTAACCACTCGGCCAAGGGAGCACTATGTTGTAAGCTACTACTTCTACTGTGTAATTTACAATTTATAGAAACATAAACATATGTAAATGTACACGATAAAAACCCGGCTCTGTTACAGATAAAATGCTAATGAGCCTGATAAATAAATAAATGGGATAAAAAAAAAATAGGTTATAGGTATCGAATAGGTTAAAAATCTCCATTCAAATTTGAAGATTGCAAAACTGCTTTTTTTAATTTTCGCGAATTTGCCGATTGTTTAGGGTTAAACATGGTTAGCGAATGGGCGCACCTTGTTCTATAGATCTGTGGTTCGAGTGGTTTAATAGGTTTGGCAATGGCAGCTAAATAAATTTGCAACACATTTTTACTAGCGGATCATACCTTCTTGACCGGGGCGTGGTGACCCTGCTTGAGTTTGTGTTGACAGCTTTTTTTTCGCGCGAATGAGTTGAGTGAGAATGTAAACAAGGGTTCTTCGTTCGAGAACCGCTTCCGAACAAAGCACGGCTACTACCAATATTGTTTCTGTGACAAATTCGTTCAAATAGTTACCCACTTCATAATTAGCAAATAACACAAGCGCGAAGAATTATGTTATTGCGGAAAAAGAATTCCAAACGTAAAAAACACTTGAAAAACATTAAGCTATTCGGCCGCCATTGCCGCACATTAGTGGCGGCAGATCGTTGGTTGGCGGGGTAAACATATTAATAAAGTAGAAGCGATATAACAGATTCCCCCGAAGCGTGAAAAGGTGACATCATATTAGTAGCCATAGAGGCGTCGCCGTCTTCATTTCATCTGCGCGTTACCACCGCCGCTACTGACAAGGGTTCAATGGGGGCAAAACTGCCCAAATATGCATGGCTGACGTAACCACCAACTCCCCATAATGATGGAAAACACTTTTTTCTCGTAGTTGGTTAAATAACCGTTACTGATTTTTTTTATAGAATAACCTTTCACTATTTAATAAATATTAACGGTCAAATTTTTGTTATTTTAATGTTTTCTAAATTAAAAAAAAATGGTTGGCGCATACGTCAACAATGCATATACGAGCACAAATGCCATTAATAACACCCTCCTAGGCGTTGGTCAAAAGACGGCGATTAGAAGATTTTTTTTTCTGCAAAACGTCTATTTAGAATAACAGTATACGTTATAAATCGATCCCTCATTTCCAACACCCGACATAGGCGAGTTCTGGAAACACAACGGCGGCACCACATTCCTATTGTACGATGTGTCAAAGAGACAGAAAAAAGTGGAACGCAGCATAATTGCATAATGTCGCCTCTGGGAACATGTGAGATGTGGTGTGTATTATCTATCGCGCTTCCCGGATGCCTCCCGGAAATATCGATGAATGATGACATATCAGTAGCGCTGCGGCATTGGCTGATGAGTGGCGGAAACACAGTCGAACACTGTGTATTATAGCTACTGATTGTCTGTGATAGATAAACTATCTGGCTTGTTCCAAGAACTGAAGAGAACTGGTGGTCGATGACTTTATTTTCAGTGGTGCATCGTTTGCAGGGCCATGGTTTTTTTTCCAGTCCAAAAACTATAGATGGGTTATACCTCTGATGTATCCGGAAGATTGACGTAGGACTGCCGTTGGCTTAGTAATCATCTGTGTTTCTTCAATTAGCAACAATCGCACCTCGGATGTTCCTCATTGGGTACGATATCGCCGCTGTGCAGAGCAATCTTTTGTATGTATTGATTAAACTAATGAATGAATGAAACAATTTATGAATTCAATTGCAAACAAATCCCAATTTAGGTCAATGCATTATGGTGATAGTTAAAAATATTTATCAACATTTTGCCTAATCATCTAACGGTATGCGTAGAAGTTCGACACGAAGAGATATCTTCCAATGCAGCTAAAGGGTGTGTCACATCAAATTGCATCACGGAAAAAACGCTGTAGAAATTCGCCCAGTAGACCGATCCTTTTGAAAATTTTAGACAGTAAAATAAAAACTATTAAACAACATTTGGCATTTTCTTTTTATTCATACTTTGAACCCAAGCCCGTATGTTCGCACCTTCCTCTTTACCCCGTCCATAAGGTTCAGTACAACGTCAGGTTGTAGTTTTTATTTGAACAGAAATCCATTTTCTCTTGAAGTCCGCCTCCGATTTGACAACTTTTGGGTTCTTCCGGAGGGCCTGCTTCATAATCGCCCAATATTTCTCTATTGGGCGAAGCTCCGGCGCGTTGGGCGGGTTCATTTCCTTTGGCACGAAGGTGACCCCGTTGGCTTCGTACCACTCCAACACGTCCTTTGAATAGTGGCACGAAGCGAGATCCGGCCAGAAGATGGTCGGGCCCTCGTGCTGCTTCCATAGTGGTAGTAAGCGCTTCTGTAGGCACTCCTTAAGGTAAACCTGCCCGTTTACCGTGCCGGTCATCACGAAGGGGGCGCTCCGCTTTCCGCAAGAGCAGATCGCTTGCCACACCATGTACTTTTTGGCAAACTTGGATAGTTTCTGCTTGCGAATCTTCTCCGGAACGCTGAATTTGTCCTCTGCGGAGAAGAACAACAGGCCCGGCAGCTGACGAAAGTCCGCTTTGACGTAGGTTTCGTCGTCCATTACCAGGCAATGCGGCTTCGTCAGCATTTCGGTGTACAGCTTCCGGGCTCGCGTCTTCCCCACCATGTTTTGCCTTTCGTCGCGGTTAGGAGCCTTCTGAACCTTGTATGTACGCAGGCCCTCCCGCTGCTTGGTCCGCTGGACGAATGAACTTGACAAATTCAGCTTATTGGCGACATCCCGGACCGAACTTCTCGGATCACGTCTAAACTGCTTAACTACGCGCTTGTGATCTTTTTCACTGACGGAGCATCCATTTTTGCCGTTCTTCACCTTCCGGTCGATGGTAAGGTCTCGAAGTATCGTTTTAGTACTCTGCTGACCGTGGATTGGACGATTCCCAGCATCTTACCGATGTCCCGATGTGACAACTCCGGATTCTCGAAATGAGTGCACAGGATTAATTCACGACGCTCTTTTTCGTTCGACGACATTTTTCCAAATTTACGAAAAATTGACAGTGAAGCATGGCCAACGTGATCTATACACTCTTATCTGATTATAAGCGAAAGCTGAAGATATTATTCCTAAAAATTAAATTTCTACAGCGTTTTTTCCGTGATACAATTTGATGTGACACACCCTTTAGAATAAGCGAGCCAAAGCGTTGTATTTGTACCCGCTTTTGTAGACCGTGTTGGCAAAACGAAATTCCGGAGTGAGAAAATGCATGGGAGTATAAAAGTACTGCTGACTTGAATGAATCTGCAATGCCGATTTTCCCACCTTCTTGGTTTCGGAATCTGTATTGGGAAAATACATTCCGGTTTGCAAAAATGCATGCGAGTACAAAAATACTCGCAGCTTGCATCAATTTTGCGATGCCGATTTCCCCAGGCTCCATTTTTTTGAAATCTGTGTTAGGGAAACATTCCGATTCGCAGAAACGCAAGAGAGTAAAAAAGTACCTGCAGCTTGCGTCTACTTTGCAATGGCGATTTACTCAGGCTCCATGGTTTTGAAATCTGTGTTAGGGAAACATCCATTCATTCCAGCGATCATACCTCAATTGTTGCGCAATCATAATTGAGTGGATTTCCGAGTAGCACTCGCTTATATACCGATTGTTTTGATTTCAGTAGCCTGTTTTGAAACCAATTTTAGGGCTATTGAAATATGTTTTTGGATCAAAAAGTTACAAACATATAACTCGTAGACATTTTACCTTTCGAATGAAATGTTTATCATACCATTTCGTTCAGTTGTTTAGGAGGTATTAACGCTCAAAATCTGATTGCTTCGGCATAACGCTTTCGTTTACCAAACTTTGAACTTACACCCCAGTATAGAATGAAAGACGTACTGCCGTTCTACGCATAGTTGTCCTATGTTACTTTTTGACGATTTTCACTTTTCTTCATAAAACGTTGTTTTTATGCATAATCTTACGAAAAAACACAAAAAAACATATAGTTTGTTCCCAGCTTTTAAAAAAAACACATCAAGCTGAATTGTCCCATGTTTATATTCTATTCATAACTGTCCCACCATGTATTTCTTGTAGATCAATATCGAATAAATCAGTTCAAGTACAAGAATTTCATGTCACACTTTCAGCAGGGCTAATGCACTCATTTCTGGCTTGGAAGAACGAACTAATTCTCAAACAAATAAGAAAAAGTTTACTAGAACACGTGTACACCTTGTTAGCGAATGCTTAGTAACAATGAGATTTATATTCTGCGAAGGTGTTGCAGATCACTGATTTCTTCATAAAACGGTGTTTCTATGCATAATCTTGCGGAAAAACACAAAAAAAAATTGTATATCAAAAAACAACATCAAGTTCAATTGTCCCATGTTGATATTCTAGGCATAACAGTCCCACCATTAATTTTTAAACCCGTAATCAAGCATGATTGATTCAGTGAGAGGATCTCATCTTCTTCTTCTTGAATGGCGTTAACGTTCCCTGTGGAACTCTTGTCGTCTCAACATATGCATTAACTAGTGTCATTCATTAATACATAGTTGAGATTTCTTAAGCCAAATAACACGCCTTGAATGTATTCCGAGTGGCAAGCTCTAGAATACGCGTGACCACAGTGCAAGTCGAAGGAAATTTCTTTGACGAAAAATCCTCCGGCCAGAACGGGAATCGAACCTGAACACCCGGCATGATAATGTGAGACGCTCACCATTCGGCCACGGGTGCACTTCAAGGATCTCATCACATTTCGTTAAACAATAGTATAGTTCTTATAAAAAACGCGGTGTATTCCTAAATTGAAATGCTTAAAGCTTTTAGTAGACAAATATGCGAGAAAACTTTGATTGCGTTTTTCTCAGTTGCTGATTTTGAAACATGGGACAACAATTCGTAGAACGGCAGCGTAGTCCTACGTCAAAATTAGCTCTACACATCAAATGTGTTCTATGCAAAAAGTAACACATTATGTACAAGAGGGGGAAAATCTTGAACGAAAATTGTTTCTGGTGAGGGCTTTATATTATAAATAAAATTTTGGTAGAAATGCAAACAAAATTTATAGGAAAAAAAATTAAGTTAGGGTCAGGACCAGGTGTATGGCACGATTCTCGCTATCTCATTCTGCCTACCGTCACCGCCAATCTCACTATCACTCTACTGTAGAAGTTCATCACCGACATCACGATATGTCAGATGGTGGTAAATTGGTAATTCGCGATGACAGTGGCATGGTGTCGACGTCTGGTGACGACTTCAAATTAGGGCCATAATTTGTGTCCCAAACTCGTTAATGTAATCTTTATCAGAGTAAAAGATACGAAGCCGGTTTTTAAATTTAAAAAATTTAAATGAAAATTTTCACATCATGTTTTTTAATTACTTGAAACACGTTTTTCTGACTTTCATTCAACCATATGGCTATACAATTCCAACATTGTTATTGATTTTTTTTACGCTCCCCTAAACAAGTAAACGAAGCTCGATGCCGCCAACGCGGATAGCTGTTTCGAAGAAAACAAGTACTTTTGACTTTTGAGATGTTGGCACCAAAAACATGGCGGGTGTCATACAGCTGGTCAGAACTGTGTCTTCTATGTATTCAAACGACATCTAGTAATCATGTGGATACTCTATTGAATAAAATGATGAAATAGTGCGCTGCCAACTAGGCCGGTACATCAGCTCCATTGAAATTGTCTGACGTATCGTTGGACCCATTTCATGAACAGTTATAAATCTAGCCGTCCACCTCTAAAACGGCAAGCGCGTATTTTCCAACAACGAGACAACAATTGAACGAAATTGATTTTGTTCATTCCATTTTTCTACTTTACTACAAAAATATATATTTTTTTTACTTTACATTTAAATTTAAGAGATCAAACAGTTACGTCAGTTACGTTAATGAAATACATTGAATCTACAAATACACACACTTTCGTTCAAACCTTTTCATTTGTTCTGTTTTATTGATCGCATTCGATTAATTTTATAGATCGTTAAAACATTCAAACACGCTTATCGTTATATATGTTTCATTTAACACCCAAAATATTCACTAGAAATAATTTATATGGCAGAACAACGTTTGCCGGGTCAGCTAGTATTCTATTATTACAGAATTCTTCGATCTAAAATTAAACAGCTACTGATAGCTAAATATCTGACCATTCGTTAAATTCATCGCTTCTTCTTCTTATTCTTTTTCTTTGTTTACGGAGACTTTAAATCTCACGATTCATTCGTCTCCGGATAATTCATCGCTTCTACATCGTCATGGTGTCTGACTCTATAGTCTGTGATAGGGAAATACATTGAGGACTATACAAATACAGCCAAAGCTCTCTATAACGACATGTTCAAAGGTGCCTTCAAAATCGCATAGAATTTTTTTTCTTTATTGCGACATTTCTCTATAACGACCTCCGTCCTAGAACAAAAGAATAAAATTTGCAATGAATTTAAAAATGAATGTATTGTTTGCGCAATTGTTATATGGATATTTCTTTTGGTATCAAATTCAGGCAACAACTTGAACTGTCGTTTGTTTCACTTCGAAGACATTCACTGTCCAAAGTGAGTTGAAATACACGAAAATCTTCAACACTAAAAATAAATTGGATATAATTCAAAGGTTCGGAAAGGGTACTACAAGACAACATTGTCTAATGAATTCAATGTGCTGCACAATGCGAATTCATTCATCATCAAAAATATGGACTAGAGTCGTGAAAGGGTAAGAATATTGGCTTCAGCGATGTTCAATTGATATTTTTTGTCTGGCAATGAGATAAATGAAATCAATCATTTATTAAATCAGAACCTGATGGAGCATTCAACAATTAAACTATAAGCCCACCATCTCAAGACCAGCAAGCAGATGCTTTCCAGATTATCTATGCTGGTTTATTAACCCATTAACGACCAAGCTGTAAAAATTATTTTTATAACATAAACCATTGGTGTAATTTTGATTATTGGCGTTACAGAAACCCCAATCTTTAAGAATTATTTTTTCCGTTCTTCCGTTTCCCGGAAAATGACAAAAAATCAAAATAGCGCCAAACAAAAACATTGGCCTAAACCTACATTTTTGGTTCTGTAGGAGGTTCAATCCAATGTTTTTTTTCCTACATCACAATGTGTGTTCTTTTATCAAAGTAATACTGTAGAAAAGTTACATATTTTTACATTTTATTAAGTTTTTTTGTTAGGTTATGTACATAACCTATACTTTCCGCACATAGTTGTTTTAAACCGTATATATATATATATATTTTTTTATTATTAATTCGTTTATTTTTACAGGCTCAATTACATAAGTTTAAAGGAGCCGAATTCTTAAATATATTTTCAAAAACTATATATATAAACAATTTTCTTAAATCTATGGTTAGTAATGTGAGAAACCGATTACTCGTGGTGGGCTCGAGCTAAACCGTATATATTGATCACACAAAATTGTATACAAAATTGAATGAAATCGATGGTAAGTGATAGCTAATAAACTGAGCTATCATTTGATGGCAAAACCTTACCATATAGAGGCTTTCCAAAGCCATGAAGAATTATCAAAGTTGCTTTTCGATTTTTCGAACGCTTGGCCTAAAATGGGTTAACAAAATACCAATTAACAATTTACAATTTTTTCTATCTAGTGAAAAATTTGTATCGGACGAATGAGCTGAATTTTATATTCATTGTTTAATGTTTTTTGTTTCAAGATGGTTAGACATCATTCGCTTTTGTTTCTAATACAATTTGATTGGTTTGCGTGACCCTGGGCTTTTCTCTTTTTATAGCGACATCTAATCTCTCTATAACGACAATCTTTTATAGTTACAATTCTCTATAACGATGGTCCCTTGCTATGTCGCTATAGAGACATGTATGTGGGCGATTGAATTACTCATCTCAATGCTATGCAAATTGAGTTCCAAAATTTTATAATTTTCAATTTTGTATCAAATTTGTCAGGAAGTGTCCTGATCGATTGGTACAAAAATCTTGAAAATCCATCAAGGAATGACTGTGCATAAAGCGCTCAAAATTGGACAATTTTCGTGTGGCGGCCAATTTTGTTTTGACGTAGGACTACGTCTTTCATTTCTATACCGGGGTGTAAAATCAAAATTTCGAAAACGAAAGCGTTACGCCGGAGACCGAGATTTTGAGCGTTAATAGCTCCTAAACAACTGAACGAGATGGTATGATAAACACTTCATTCGAAAGATAAAATGTCTACGCGTTCTAACCTTGTTACTTTCTGATCCAAAAACTTGTTTCAATAGTCTTAAAATTGCTTTCAAAACAGGCTATTGAAATCACCAATCGGTATATAAGCGAGCGCCGCTCGGAAATCCACTCAGTTCTAATTGAACAGCGATTGGAGCATGTTGTCGCTGTTGTGGTGAAGCTCTTCGTTTATCATGAAAGCGCGGATGAACGGTGTCACCAAGAGCCTGTTTGTGCACCCTAGGCCAGAAGGGAATCCATCAGGAGGAGAGTGATGCCACAAACGGGATGATCTCGAAGCAGCCGCTACACACACACATACACGCGCGGAATTCTTTCCATTTGGATGCCATTCAGCATCGAGAAAGATCATGAAAATAATCTGCGGTTCCTCTGGGAATTTAAAAATACATTCATGTGAAAGAGTTTATTTGAATGTTTTCTATCCATGTAACACTGTGACCAAATACATTTGGTTTTGTGATTTTTCAATCAATCGCAATTAACAGGATAGCTTCTGAAGATTATTCTTCCCCATCAGTAGGATATTTCCGTATTCAATATTGTATGCGCCCGCAATCGATTATTGCACAGTCGCCGAAAGTTCCGAGCTCAGAGAGTTCATTCCCCTCTAGTTTGCCTTCCAAATTGCTATCGTAAACCACGCCTTCTCTCGATTCAATCACACACAAAAACAATACTTAAGCGATATTCTGATGGTGAGACGCATTCATTTTTCGTGAGGACATCGACAAGGCAACATCGTTGCTAAGGGTGCTGGTCGGCGAAGGATCGAGATCTGCCCTGAACGCAAGCAGTTTGTTTGAAACTGTCAGGGAGCACAGAGAAGCCTATCCTTCAGGAGAAGAGAAGGTGACCATCGAAGCAGCCGCTACACACACACATACACGCACGGAATTCTTTCCGTTTGGATGTCATTTAGCATCGAAAAGATCCGGAAAATAATCTGCCAGTTCCTCTGATTCAAGATTCAACTTCAAACAAATGATCTCTAAATCAACGATAAACCTACGTCACCCTTGCGGTTATACCATAGATATAACCCACTTCCTGTTTTTCAGTTTGTTTTCGAATGTGTTCCCGAAAGAAGTAATCATGCGTCAAAGACGCACACAGACAGATTCACTTTCAAAATTCGAAGGCATTTTAAAATATATTATAGGTATCTCTTAGCCTCAAGAAACGCTGTTAACTGCTCGCTGGTTGGAAAGATACTAGAGTGAAATCGCAAATAGAATCTCATTTATACTGCCCTCCGATGCAAAGATGGGGCAAAATTAAAATTTTTCTTAAAATCTGCTTTGTTTCTGAGCTTACAATGTACATTAGGGTGGCAGCAAAAAATGGTCAAGTCAAATTTCAAAAACCGACCATGTACATTTTGTTTATTGGCCCAAAAACATGATTTAGGGGTGCCTCAAAGCGCTCAAAGTTTTGATTTTTTGATCCACGAAAAGGGGGGGATTTTGTTTATTGACCCAAAAAAATGATCTGTGCACAGTTTCAGCTCAATCGGACATGTTTTAGGGGTGCCTCAAAGCGCTCAAAGTTCTGTTTTTTGATCCTCGAAAATCTTCCAAGGGGGAAGTAAAGGAAATTTCGAAAATCGAACTTTTTTATCGATGCCAAAGGACTTAAAAATGCATGAACCGTCGAGATCTGTATTATCTCAAAAAAAAAATTTGCCCGAAAATCGACTTTTTGGGACTGAGACTGAGAATTCAAAACTTTAAATGCTTTGAGGAACCCCTAAATCATGTCCGATTGAGCTGAAATTTTGCACAGGTATTTTTTTTGGGCCAATAAACAAAATGCACAAGGTCGGTTCTTTAAATTCGATAATTATTTTTTCCAATGATGGCTCATTGCCTCTCAGGCTAAGTCCCAAAAGGACGATTTTCGACAAAAATTTTTTTTCGAGATGACAGACGTCAGAACAGATCTCGACGTTTCATGCATTTTTAAGTCATTTGGCATCGAAAAAAGTCACAGGAAGGTTGTGTCCGAGACACCACCGCATAGTTGACTATCTGTTGATTTCGGATGTGGTTGAAGAATTACATCGTTAAACTCTGTGATAATGATTTGATTTAAATGTCTCTGTTAAGGAACACATTTTGGTAGGAACAAAAGTTCTCCCTACTTTCATGTATTTGCAATGCCGATTCCCCCAGGCAGCTTGGTTTTGATGTCTCTGTTAGGGAACACATTTCGGTGGGAACAAAAGCTCCCCCTACTTTCATGTATTTGCAATGCCGATTTCCCCCTGGCAGGTTGGTTTTGATGTCTCTGTTAGGGAACACATTTCGGTTGGAACAAAAGCTCCCACTACGTTTATGTATTTGCAATGCCGAATTCCCTCAGGCAGCTTGATTTTGATGTCTCTGTTAGGGACCCGGCGCATGTGTCGTCAATTTCGACCAATCAGAAGTGGGTATTTCCGTTAAGATAGGGGTTGAGATTTTTCAATTGTTCGATAGTTAGTTTCATGACATACATTATTTTCTTCAATATAAACAATTGTTATGGAGTGCCGAAATCGATTGACGCAAAAATTTCATCAATCCATCATGAAATGACTGAGCAATAAGAGTTTGAAATTGGACAATTTTCACGATGTGCTCGATTTTCGATTTTTCAATTTTGTACCCCAATATGTTCCCGAAAGACGCAATCCTACGTCAAAATATTTCGATTTTTTTTCCAAGGGGGGAAGATTTTCGAGGATCAAAAAAACAGAACTTTGAGCGCTTTGAGGCACCCCCAAATCATGTCCGATTGAGCTGAAACTGTGCACAGATCATTTTTTTGCCAATAAACAAAATGTATATGGTCGGTTTTTGACATTCTATGATGATTTTTTTCCATACATCCATTACCACCCTAATGCACATATTCTGAGAACGTATTCTGATTCGATACTGAATATTTTAATATATAGTTGTGAAACATTGATATAATGCCTCCAGGGCTAGTGCGGAACATGAGTTTATATTTCTCTTGTTTTCCTGGTTCATATTCTGAGGGTGCATTTTGAAGCAAACAAACCTGCGTGTCCGTTCAACAAAAACAGAAGTTTACGGTTTGCCGCAGCAGAGGCAGTATTTATTATGCTGCTTCACTTTTTTTTCTTTGGATAGAATGCTGCACGATGGTTTTTTTATCCCATTTATTTATTTATTTATTAAGCTCATTAGCATTTTAGCTGTAACAGAGCCGGGTTTTAATCGTGTACATGTACCTATAAATTACACAGTAGTAGCCATTTAGGCGTAAGGGTATTCTTTCTGTTCTTCCATTGTTCAGCAGACCGGACAGCGGAGACAGTTGATATTGATCATTGTTGGGTTATTTATAGAACAGCAGCCCGATGTGTCTTGCAGAGCTGAGCAGTTGTATGAATGAATCGATCTTATTTCGACCGTGGATCGATTTCCTTCGCTGATGATGGTTGCGTGGACGTAGTTATTCTATAACAACACAAAGATGGTCAATTGAGGGCCCTAAGTTTGAACTCACGATCGATCGCTTGGTAAGCGAACTCGTAACCAAGTGGCTACGAAGACACCCTAATGCACGATGGTTAGCTACGATTGTTTTCGCAATAATTTCATGTAATCAAAATTCGTCTCTCTGTTACGTTGGTTACTCGTTTTGGTCGACACAGTTTTAGGAACACAGATTGGACCAATCAGAACCTGGAATTTTCGTTTTGACATTTCTTCACATTTTACAATTATTCAATAATATTTTGTTTCGGCAAAATATAATTTCATTTATTGTGTTACGTAGACATATTTCCAATAGATTAACATAAACATCTTTGCGATCTATCGTTGAATTCGTTCATTATATTCATTATATTCATTTTTTTCAATTCTGACATGTGAAATAAAAAATGTCAAATAAGAATTGCGTTCTACTCTCAATACAACAAACTTTTCAACAAATGTAGTATACATTTCCGAAGTCACCAAAGTTACCCGCCAAGCCGCACTCGTATCACAAGATCAAGTCGTCTGTCAATGGATGACGCTGCGGGCAGCACAACTGCAACTAAATATGCAACAAGGACAGACAGTTGCGTTGAAAACATTCACTCATATGTAAGCCAAAAATCATTCAACCGAACCCATATCGACTGTCAATCAACTGCGCTGCGGACTGTGGTGTGTCCGTATCTCGGCTTGACGTATTGACCATCGGGACTTGTATACGTCGTCTCCGAGGATTAAAAGCTTTCCCTCACTCGCATTGCTGACACATATCATCGGACGCGGGACGAACCAGTGGCCGGTCAGTGGGTGTTGTTGACATTCGTTGCAGAACGGATACCTTGGAACGGTTCCAGCAGCGGGAATTCACCCAAATGGACTGTTTTTGAAACACTATTCCTGTCATTTCATAACACTGGCGGGGGACCGACCAGTCTTATTTCTCGATGCTCGATGGCAAATTACTCGAGCTTGTTGTTTACATCAATTTCGAACAGAGAGTCAATTTACGCCAATCCAATCCGTGAGAAAACACCATTCCACAGAGACTCACTTAATTACAGCGGCGACTGCATTATACATTACACTGCCACTACCAGCTGCTACTCGAGACCCCCCATTCCCCCATTCCTCATCACCCGTTGGACACGGACCAATATCCAATTACAATTATTTCTACCCCAACGACACCCATCATGGAATAGAGCTCTGCTACTGCTGTTTCTGCTGGTGCACATCGTCTCTTGAAGCTTGTTCGCGTGTGGGGGGATGTGGGGTACTTAGGGTGCGTTCTTTTCACCAAGAATCCGAGCAACGGACGATATCGATTTCACTGAGGCCGCCCTAGATCAGTTTTTGTACGCGCATGGAACGCAGACAAATTGGACGCGATCAGATCAAACCGACGAACGGAATCTTGATAGCCGGTAATGAAGAGCGACGGAGATCAGAGAGACGCATTCCTATCATAGCGATCATAGGCGGACAACATAAATTACAACGATCACTCATAAATGGATATAAAGAGCTGTCTTACACGTCGATAACGACGACGATTCTCAGATCACTACCAATTGAACCAACGATCAGTGGGGGCGTCTATATCTGGGTCGTTGACATCGCGCTTCCATTG